>NC_081411.1:230942885-231253673 GCF_030272615.1 Cryptomeria japonica | reverse complement strand
ATGGGGGAGGGAAGGTAGAGAGAGGGAGAGAAGAGGGGGGAGGGAAGAATGGAGAGGGAGAGAGAAAGGATATAGGACACCATATGACGGATCTCGATTGTGAATATAGGAATTACGAAAGAAGAGAAAGAGGGAGGGAGAGAAGAAGAGAAAGAGGGATGGGGTATCGATGAAGGGAGAAGGGGAGAGAGTGAGAGAGAGAGGGATGGGGTATGGAGGAAGGTAGAAGGGGAGTGAGAGAGAGAGGGAGAGGGAGATAGGGAGAGAAGAAGGAGTGGGGAGGGAGGGAGAGGAAGATATATCGAATCCAGGACACGATATGACCCTTATAACACAATATGACCCCTAACAACATCTAAAGGGTCATAGGGTGTCCTAAGGGGTCATATGACACTATATTATCCCTTAGCACACCATGGGACCTTTAACGACACCAAATGGTGTCCTAAGGGGTCATAGAACACCATATGGTGTTGTTATGGGTCATTGGTGTCTCGAGGGGTCTTAAGGGGTCACATGACACCATATGGCCTCTTAGGAAACAATACAACCTCTAATGACAACTAAGGGGTCATATGGTGGGCTAATAAAATGATATATTAAATTTAAAGTTATGAATAGAACATCATGTTGGCATTTCAATAGAAGGAGATTGTTGATAATCAATAAAGATATTGAGAAGGTTGTTGGAGATTATTGATATAACTAAAAAAAGGATGATAACTATCTTTATAATATTATTTTGTCATTGATGTCAAGAAATTGATTTTCTGATTTAGTATGATGTTGCCATATCTTGAGAAGATTGATTTGAAAAGAATTAAGATGTCAGTAAAAGACACAGAAAGGATGTGATGAATAAGGGGAGAAATAAGTTATTCAATGGGCAACTATTACCGAGTTAGACAATGATGAGATCATGATGTTTAGATTGTTTTGATATCCTACATATGTTTTTTGATTGTAAGGTTAATACTATACTATGTCACTGAGCAAGGAACCTAGTCGGTAAACCCTAAGGTTATCGATATCAGTTAATGAAGGCAGAATGTCTACTGAGTAAAGTTCAGTATTTACCGAGTTACAACCAAGTTATAACAGATCGCATTGGATGGATAAAAGAATTATTTAATGAAGGATGCTAATGAGATAGAGATGATTAAATGATTGGTATGTTGCAGATGAAGTTTGTTAAGGATCTATGGCAATGGAAAATCAGGAGGAAGATCTACAGCACAGATTGAACCGCAATAACCTAGCACAAGTTCCTAGGAAGGACTGCAAGTTCCAGGGTGAGGTAAAACATTTTTAGATCGAAGGATACATTGAACCTAGTCAAGATTGAAGATATGATGGCTATGATTGATCATGGGAAATATGATCAAGGAGATTCAGTGGTTAGAAAATTGTTTATAAATAAGAAATTGTTGATAAACAATGTATGCGGGAAAGTGTAAGCACAGGAATGCTACATAGTGGTTACTGAGCACAAAAGCTTGAAGACCTATTTGAATAATAGAGTAGGGAGCCCAGTAGAGGGACAAGATAAGTCCTATGACAAGATTGTTTTGAGCAAATAGAATCTACTTTAGTATTTTAGATGTGAAGTTGTAGATATACATTTATTACTGTTATTTTGTAAGTGACAGAAAATCTCTTAACCGAGTGGACTTAACAGTCTTATTTGTAAACCCTCTAGCAAGGTAACATTATAAATGATTTTTTGAAATCCTTTGACAAGGTCACTTCTAACAAAGTGAAGATCCTAACAGATCTGAGGGAAATCCCTTAATCGGGTCACATCTAGCAATGTGTTCGTAATCTTTAACAGGATTTGCTTTTAACCGAGCATACTCTAGAAGAGTATATTTCTTAGTGGGTCCGAAATCCCATAGAGGTTTTTCCATATTTGGGTTTCCATGTTAAATCTGGTGTTATATGTGTTATGATGATTATGTGTTTATGAGTTAGCATGATTAGTAGTTTTTGGTTATATTGCTTAAGTATAAGTTACCGAGGTTGAATTTGTTGATTTTATGGAAGATTAAGTTTGTATGATTCACCCCCCCCCTCTCATCTTGTTAGATATTGGCATCAAAACTTTACACATCATACAACAAGACTCCAAGTGAACAAACAATGAGGCTTTGCTAAAAAGAAAGTGTAAGAGCTTGACCTAATCCTAAGAGTACTGCCTAAGTTCTAAAACATATGATGCTATTAAATTTGCAAGGTTATAAGACTGATCTTGATTTTGACTATAGGAATTACACACTTGATTTCTTTCATAGGTATGTACCATTCCAAGTTGTTTGACAAGTGATGAGCATCATATACTACCACGGCCATGCATACAACAAACTTTAATTTCTTTAGGTGATAGGCATTGTGTAACAACATGGGAACTCTCGCATACCCACCACTATCATTCTACAAGACATCATCTGTGTTACTCTCCCTCTTTCTCTTCCTACCTGTTGTTTCCTTCTGAAAAAACATATTGCAGGTACTCTGACTCATCATGTTACTTTGTTGACACTAATTTCTACATCTGCTCTGCTCATTAAAAACACATTCGAGAAGAATATTGTTGCAAGTTTCCTTGTTTGTCATGGTAATACACTCGTGGTTCAATTTCAAACCCTATTCCTCCAATTCAATATACACACACAAATCCATCAGTCAAATTTCTTAGGAGAGCATACATGATAAAAATCAAAGAGGAAGTTGCAGATAAGAAATAAATTCACTTACATCTATAGAAGTGCAGACACACTTGCAGTGGGGTATGGAGGGAGGGAGGGAGAGAAGAAGATAAAGAGGGATGGGGTATGGAGAATGGAGGATGGGAGAAGGGGAGAGAATGAGATAGAGAGAGGGATGGGGTATGGAGGAAGGGATAAGGGGAGAGAGGGAGTGATGGGGTATGGAGGAAGGGAGAAGGGGAGAGAGAGAGAGAGAGAGAGAGAGAGAGAGAGATAGAGAGAGAGATAGAGAGAGAGACCTTGTATGCATTTGAGAGGGGGAGACAATACACTTACATGTGTATATATATGTTTAATATATTATATATATACAAATATATTATATATTATATGTATATACACATATTATATATACAATATCATATTATACACATATTATATATTACATATATTATATGTATATACACATATTATATATAGAATATCATTTTATACAATAGTGCGTATGCGCTGCTTACACCATAAGTACCTCGTACGTGCTTTTGACTATTTAGGCTTGGAAATAGGCTTGGATGACAAAGCTATGGTTTGGAAGTTTGATTTCCCTCCATTTCTCTCATTTTTGACGTGTTTTATTTTATCAAGTTGGTTTATTGACTTTGTCATCATCAGGTTTACACTTCATCAAGTGGGTATTTCTAAAATTGCCACCATATTTTCACCCATCTTCTGATCTTTCTAGCCATATATTTTTTTTTCAATTTGAACAACAATAACATATTATTATTGAATTTCTTTTACCATTGTCTCCATAGTTCTCACAAACATAGGTGCACCATTTTTGAAATTTTTTTGATATACTTATCCAAATTTTTAAAAAATTATATATTATTATAGTGCAATTGATTATTTACAATTAAAAAAAAAAAATATTGTATTTTTTATTTGTTTAGTGCATCTTATGCTTCGCACATGAATAGGTACCTAATTTCTCAGGATGTGGTCGATTGGAAAAATCATAAAAAAAAAATACTCAACAAAAAATTACAAAAAAATACACATCTTCTAGTGCTCACTCTTAAATATCTTTATGCCAAAGGATTTGTCAAAATAATAAATCTAACTATGACTTTTTTGATGTGCACGTCAGACACTATGTTATGTTTTTCAGAAAAAAGAAGGGTCAGTTTTTTGTATGCGAAGGATTTGACCTTGTTAATCTTATCCAATTTTGAGAAGGTTTAGTAGTTTGGAAACTAGATTTGGAGTACTACAATATTTGTTCTTTGATTATCTTCATATCTTGAGTGGATGACTTTCAAATTTTGCCTCCAAGTTCAGGTTCACCTGATTTCAGAAAAAAAGTGTCCCCTTATACCCCCATTTTTTATCACCATCTTTGTGCACTTACCCAATGATGATGGAAGATAGTCTACCTCATATATAATGGAGAGAAGCAGTGAGCACGATAATTATATAGTCAACAGAGTACATATCAAAGGAGAAACCGGTAAGACACCTTATGAATTATGGTTTGGCAATACACCTACAGTTGAGTATTTCAAAATTTTTGGTAGTAAATGTTAAGTCACGAGAGATGATATCATTGGGAAATTTGATCCTAGATGTGATGAAAGAATATTTCTTGGTTATTCTAATGAAAGTAAATAATATAGATGTTATAACAAGGGATTGCAGAGAATTCTGGAGAGTGTTAATGTCAAAGTAGATGATCTGAACATAAGTCAAACTAGAGAGTATAAGAAGGAACTGGCACTAGAAATGATTATATTTGAACTAGTAGCACCTTTACCGAAATAGAGAGTTGAACCAGTTACTTTAGCAGTATCAGAGAATTCTACAATAAGTGAAGAACGAGAAAGAGGAACAGAGAGTCTGAAGAATCCTAGGTATGTAAGATTGAATCATTCAGAAGATCAAATCATTGGGTATAAGAGAAATGGAGTGACGACAAGAAGAAGACTAACAACTAATGAGGTATGTTTAATTTCACAAGTTGAACCAGTATCAGTAATTGAGGCATGTAAAGAGGAATATTGGTTGAAAGCTATGGAAGAAGAATTAGATCAGATTGAGAAAAATAACACATGGACCTTGGTTCCCTGACCTAAAAATAAAAAAGTTATTAGAACTAAATGGATTTTTAGAAATAAATTGAATGAGGATGGTTAAGTTATAAAAAATAAGGCTAGATTGGTTTGTAAAGGATATTCTCAGAAGGAAGGAATTGATTATGGAGATACTTTTTCTTCTGTAGCTAGGATTGAAGTTGTAAGATTATTTCTTGCCTATGTTACTTATAAAAACTACAAGGTTTATCAGATAGATGTTAAATGTGCATTTTTGAATGGGGATCTTGATAAGGAAGTTTATACTAAGCAACCTGATGGTTTTTCACTAACAAATAATACAGATGTGGTTTGCAGGTTAAGGAAAGCTTTATATGGATTGAAACAAGAACCTAGATCTTGGTATGCAAGGTTGGATAAATATGTTTTGAAGCTTGGTTTTACTAAGGGCAGTGCTAATAGTAATTTATATTATAAAATCATTGATGACGATATATTGATTATTAAATTATTTGTTGATAACATTATTTTTCAAGGTGAAGATGTTATGCATAGAATTTTCTAAGAATATACAGAAATAATTTGCGATGTCTATGATTGGTGAGATGAAATTTTTCTTAGGTTTGCAGATTACTCAGATTGACAAATGTATTTTTATCTGTCAAACTAAATATGCTAAGAAATTGTTGAAGAAATTTGGCATGGGAGATTCTAAACCGGTAAGTACTCCTATGGCTACAAGTGATAAATTGATAAGAAAAGATGTTTCTGCACTGGTAAATCCTACAAGATACAAATCTATGATTGGAGGTCTACTTTATTTGACTCAGACTAGGCTTGATATTATGAATGTTGTTTGTATTTTTTCAATATTTCAAAGTGATCCTAAAGAAAATACTGAGATGGTAGTGACAATAATTTTTAGATACCTACAAGGTACATCAGAATATGGCTTGTGCTACCCTAAGGATCATAACTTTACTTTATGTGCATATACAAATGTTGATTGGGCTAGAGATGTTGATTATCAAAAAGTACTTCTGGTGGAGATTTCTTTCTTGGAAAGAAGTTGGTTTCATGGATCAATAAGAAATAGTCATGTACTTCTTTATCTACTGCTGAAGCTGAGTATGTTGCTACTACTACTAACTGTACACAAGTTTTATGCATGAAGAAAATGTTGTAGGATATAAAGGTGGATTGTGATGCACTGGTAGTTATTCATTGTGCTAACTTTGTTGCTATTGATATATTAAAGAATCTAGTATTTTATTCTAAAACAAAGCACATATCTATCACATATAACTTTTTGAAGGAAAAGGTGGAAGTAAATGAAGTTAGACTGGTTTATGTGAACACTAAAGAGTAGATTGCAAATATTTTCACTAAACATTTGTCCAAGGAATCATTTGAGTACTTGAGAGGCAGATTGGGAGTTTCTGCACCTCTGGTAGAGACTTGATTGATGTGGTTTGGCATATGTTTGACATGCACTATCAGAGATACTATTCATTCTAGCACTAAAGTGGGATGCTACTGCTTAGGGGGAGTAGTCATCTTTTTGATTCAATGGTTTATATTTTTTCTTTGATATTTTTGTCAGATTTCTGGCTTTGATGTCAAAGGGGGAGTGATAGTGATCTGAAAAAGATAGAGAAAGAAAAAGAAAAAGTCACAAGGGGAGAGATATGGTTAAGAAAAGTAAAGAGAGAGATATTGATATTTAGATTTGTATATGGGAGATTGATTGTTGTCTTCCATTGGGGGAGACTTATGTGGCATTTCCTAGTATTTAGATATTTTTCACATCTAGTGTTGTCATCAATGCCAAAGGGGGAGATTGTTGGCCATTTGGTGGAATTGATTATGTGTTGCATTGATTTTTTGTCATTTATTCCAACACTACTTGTTTGGATGTTGTATCGACACCCTTTTGGTCTTGGTAGGTTAAGTGGTTTCTAGTTGATTTGGACCTGACAAGATTTGGTAGGCTCGGGTATAGTTTGGTGATGCAATTGGCTTTCTCATGATACTCATGCTCATATTTGGTCAGCTAGTTTTGGTTTGGTGATCGGACGCTATCCTACTTGTGTAGAATCTTTGTTTCTCATTCCAGCGAGGGTTTCACAAGCAGAGCTTTTGATGGAGATCTTTGATGAATTTCACAAGTGGTGTTGGTATAGCTTCAGGTGGAGTTTCAAGATATTGTTGGTGATCATGTTTGAGACTTGGCAGATGGAGATCATTGTTGTAGCGTATGGACCTATCTAAGTATTTTTGGGATGTCTTATGTGTTGGATATTATTTGTTTGTTCTAAGGTTGACATGGTTTTTAATTATGTAATTAATTAGTTAATTATCTAGTGGCTAACCTAATTGTTTATGGTTGAGGGATTTTCCCTTTACCAGGTTTTCCACATACAAATATTGGTGTCATGTGGATGGTATTAAAATTTAAAGTACTAATAGTTCTAGTAATCTATGACAAATGATTCACCCCCTCCTCTCAATTGTCTTCTAGTTATTTGAACTGTCTCACACTCAACAATCAATCAACACAATCCTTGTCCTTGTACAAGCTTTATTGGCCTAATATCTAGATCAAACTCCTCTATCTTCGAGACCCAAGTAGCATGATTATGTTAGGATTACCACAAATATTGAGAGGGGGGGTGAATGGTATCTAACCGGTGTACATAATTTCTTATCTTAAAACATGCAGAACATATTATAACAGTGTACCGGTATGCAAGAAGTAATGCAATAAACAGAATTAAAAACATCCACATGAAAAGCACACCATGACACAAGGATTTAACGAGGAAACCTAGTGTAGGAAAAACCTTGGTGGGATTTATGACCCACAATATCCACTTACTAGCCAATAAGAGAATATTACTTACAAGAGGGGCCTACACATGCAGGAAGGCCAACTACCTAGAGCTCACTGCTCAATGGGAAGTCTCACTGACTTACAATGTGGATTATACAAATCCAATATCTTGTACTGCTTTACAATAGCATCTATAATACCTGATTCAGTACCGGTTGCTACTCTGCTTCTTACATAAATCCTTTAACCTATATTTTGCATAATAGGTCTGCCTTAATATTTCGCATACATCACTTTCTTCACTTTCTTCCTTACTTACAAAATGTCTACAATGATCTCTTTTATATATAAGAGTCATTTTACAACATGCCAAGTCATCTTACAAAGCTTTTACAATAATAAACAAAATATAATATAACAAAATCCTGTTGGCTTATGTGCCAGTATACTTCCTTTCTTTGTGTCGGTGTCAGTGTCCTGAGTGCCGGTGTAGAGTCTGATCGTTGATGCCGGTGAACTATCTTGCCGGTGTAATGCCTTGCCAGTATAATGCCTTGCCGGTGCCATAGGATTGTAAGGTTGCTATCAGTGACAAAACCTTCAATCACCTACAATGTCTCATTGGAGTGTGCATATGCCAACAATCTCCCCCTTTGGCATTGATGGCAACACTCATGAGAAATTTCAAAAGTGTATCCAAAAATGTGAAGTCCAAAAATGTTACCAAAAATGTGTGTGCTCCCCCTGAGCATATGATTCCTGTGATATTGAATTTTCTCATCCCACTACTCCCCCTTTGGCATCAATGACAAAGGTTGTCAAGATGTCAGTAGAGTTTGTAGTTTCAACCTTGTAACTAGGTAGTTACAATTTGAAATAGATCCGCCAAAATCAAGTTTATACTCTCCATAAACTTTTTACTATCTCTTATTATTGTCTTTGTTCTCTTAATTGTACCGATGAGATGCTACAAATGTTCTACCAGTATTTTCTGTCCCTATAATAGTGCCTCAGATACTTCCTTCCGCAATGATGCTAGATAGTCTAATCTTGGACTCAGTTTTAATCTCAGATGCTTTGCCTTATTCACTATTTTCTCCTTTTCTCTTTCAAATTTAAGTAATTCTTCGTCAAAATTTTTTATCTTCTATTAAAAAACTGATAATGTATCAAGTGAGTTAACAAAATTATCTGCAAGCTTATTGATTTCATCATGTACCTTGCTCATCTTCTTATCTATATCTATAGTCAAAAAGTTTGTCTTACAGGTGTCTTTGTACAGAGTTTTGTATTCTTTCAATAAATTACATAGTTCCAGTAGAAGTGTGTCAAAATCTCTAGTACACTTCTTTATCTGCTCATCAAAGAATCTTTGCTTTTCAATTTCCAATTTGTCCTTCAATGTCTCTTCCTTTATTTTCTCAATGTTCTCTGTGATATATTTGCACAAGGTATCAAGTTGTCCTAAAGAATTTTTATTGTCTATATTACAGTTAGGAGTAATTACCTTCAAAATTGGTATTGTGTCATCTATTGCCTTATAAGCTTGTGAGCTACAGTCTGTTATCTTTTTAATTGAATCCAATAGTACTTCAGTCACATTAGTTGATTTGTAGCCCGATGATGAACCTGCATTCTGAATACTACCAGTGGAAGTAATCAAGCTTGTATTGACCTCTAGTAGGTATGTTTGTGTTTGCATTTCCCTAAGCAATGGTTTTTCTACTTCTCGAGTTGCCGGTGGCACCGTTTCCTTATGAACCTATTCCTGTTCTTGTTGTTGTTCCTATTCAGGAGCCTTTTGCTCTGTTTGTTTCTCTATTTGTTGCATTGTCTCAATCTGAGTCTGAGTTTCTACCTTTTGCTCTTTGTCATCTATTGGCACAGTTATCAGTTTTCTCAGCTACCGGAGGCTCACTAGCCATGTCAGTCTTATCAGTTGTATCTTTGTCTACCACAATGTTGATATTTTGAGTATCAACATCCATTGTATATAAGACTTCAGGATTGACATTGTCTACATCCATACTTTCAACTGCCGGTTGATCTTTTGTAGCTGTTGTTTTTACCTATGGAGTAATAAAAGGAGGTGGGGGTAAGTTGTCTTTAACCTTGATACTAGGTGGTCCACCAACTTTACCTTTACCCTTGTCCCTTTCTTTCTAATATACCTTTATAGGTTTGTGGCTCATGTATTATTCTTGTTTTTCTTTTTCCACTAGGAACATGTCCCATGCATTTTCTATCTCCTTAGTCACCTCATTAACTCTTCCAACCATTAAAGCAATGTGCTAGTGTGTAGTAGAAAATACTGACCAGTTGGCTTCAACAATTAAGTCATCAATTTCTTTGGGTGAATTCACCGGGTATACAACAAGTAGCTTTTCTATCTTTATTTTCTTGTCAAGTTCTACTACTGCTTGTCTTCTTGCTTCCAGTCTTTTAAACAGATCATCTGGTACTACATCTACTACTTCCATCAAAAATTTCTTATACATATCCATATGCAATATAACACTATTTTCTACTTGTTCTTTTTCATCAGCTATCAGAGTGTCATATAGTTTCTCTATATTTTACAGTTTCCCTTCCTCTATAATTTCATTCAACAATATGTCAAGAGGGGCCAAGTCCTTATTTGTCCTCTTCTTCTTCTTGGGTGTCAGTTTCTTCTTCTTCGGTGTAGCCTTTCTTACCGGAGATCTCATTGCTTGTTGTTTTTGTCTTGTCCTCATAGGTGAGGGTGTGGTTGCCGATGAGGGATCTCTTTTCCTTACAACTCTCTTGAAAGTTGCAGGCATGTCATTCTCTGAAGATGTGCCTACCAGTGATTAGGTGAGTTTTAGGTTGTGGAGCTGCTAACCCATCCTCTGTTATACCATTTTGTTCCATTACTTTATCCTTGATCTCCTTTGCTTGCCTAGAACCTTTTCTTACAACTGCCTCAACCTTTTTCACTCTTTTCTTAGATAGTATTTGGCTTTCAATAGTTTTTGTACTACAAAATATTTCTTCCTTAGGTTCTTTAGGGGCTTCCAGAAGTGCTTTAGCATAAGTTTCAATTATATGATCATATGTTTCGTAGCCCATCTCTATTACCCAAATTGTCCTAGGTATGACTGCTTCCATCCAGATCTCATCCTTCTTGATTACAAAGCATATTTCATTGTTATATTTGTCAACAATCTTTTGTGATAACCTGATTCTTTTCTTCATTTTGGCCTTAAGTCCTTGAAAGAAATCATGGATATTGTTTTCCTTATCTTCTCCCATATTATTGAATAGTTATGTTAACTGTTTACCTACCAGTATATCATATCCAAGTTCTTTGTAGCCTATACCAGGAACCTGTTTGGTTATATGTAGCATCAGACATACTAATAGATTTCCAAATTCAAAGGTTCCTTTCTTGTCCTTCTTAATCTTTCCTAAATTGTCAATTAATTCATCCTTCAACCACTCACATACATCAATCTTTGCATTATCTCTGACCATATCATAAGCACTCTTAATGCATAAACTTGAAACTGAATTGAGTCTATTTGCATGAGTAGCTTTATATCCTAATATCATGCTGATAAATCTTACATTAATGTCTGTTACATCATTTACTCTTAAGGACCTCCTATTGGATGTTGCACCAGTTAGGTTTATAACTAGGTCAATGGAGACCTTTTTAGTCTTGTCTAGCCTTTTACCAGTGGTCGGTAACCCTGTGACAACTTTCACAGCTTCCTTAGTGATTTTGTGAATTGCATCTAGCCAGCAAGATTCACCATGTACCCTACTTAAGACTATTCGAATCACATCCTTGGGGAATTTGGGAATGCTAAGGATCTTTGTAAATCCTAGGGTTTCAATGATCTTGTGTTCATCTTTTACATTGCCGAATTCATCACATATGATAGTTTTAAACATGGTTTTAATCTCTTCATCTCCTAGTTCCTCAATGCTACAATGAATGTAAATTTTGGGGTCTTTAGCATAAACAACTCCCTTAGGCATTTGAGATAAAGAACCTAAAGTATCATCTTTCTGTGCTACTTCGGGAACTAATTGAAATATGGGCCTAGGTCTTTTTATAACTTCAACAATAGTAGGGTTTGGTATATATTCAATTGTAGAGGTGGATGCCATGATAAAATACCTTTTACTGCCTTTAGGATGGATGATTGCTCGAAGTGTTCTTGCCTCTTGCTCGGAATTCCTTATCTCGGACTCTTCGCGCTCTTCATAGGTTTGAAATCTTGGTGAAATGAAATGGAGCCAAAACCTCAAATTTATAGTGTCTTTTTGCCATCTACCACATTAAATGTATGTCGGTTAAGTATTCACTTAACATTGTCTATCGGTAATAGAGTAATTTCCAACTTCTCATCTCTAACAGATGGAATAATAGCACATGTGTCATTAGATTTCCAAACCCTCAAGGAAACTTTCTTCAATTAGATGAAGAACTTCCTACCGATGGAGCATTTCTCTATCCTACCAGTGAAGCATCACTCTGTCCTGACAGTGAAGCATTGATTGGTTCTACCAGTGGAGGAGTATTACCAATATTTAGATCAGCTTTTCTAATCCATTGTTTTAAGAATTCTTGCTTAACCTCTTCAACTTTTTCTTTACCTTTCAAGCTAGAACTTTTATTGTCTATCGGTGATCCTTTACTTCTATAGAATTTTGCAATATGCCCAATCTTGTTACATACATAACAAGTTACATTATTCTTTTGAATAGCTTTCCCATAACCTATGCCGGTTTGTGTTCTGCATTGATTAGATAAATGTCCAAATCTTCCACAAACATAACATCTCACATTCATTCTGCAATTTTTAGAGTTGTGACCAACTTTGTTGCATTTTGAACATTGACTGGTGGGTGTGTTGATATTTTGATAATTTCTAGATCTACATTCATTTTCTCTATGACCATACTTATTATAGTTAAAGCATTTTCCATTGAATTTATAAGCATTAGGTTGTCTAACCGGTTTGTTGTGATCCTGAGTATTTGCAGTACCAGAGCTTTCACCAACTTCAAAGCCAATTCCAGAAGTGTCCCCTTTAGGTTTTTGATTCTTCAGCAAGGTGCCAAGTTCCTCTGAGCTTTTCTTGAATTTTTCGTTATTTTGATTTGTAGTTTCTAGTTCTCTTTCTAAGACCTCTTTTTGTCTCATCAGTTCATTGGAGTCATTCTGAGTGTGCATCAAATCTATCTTCAACATGTCATTTTCATAGCTAAGTCTTGTGTTCTCATTTTCTACATCACTTAGTCTTCTGGTCAATTCTTCTTCATTCTTCTTCCTATCCTCAATCTCTTTACAAAATCTCATAGTCATATCCTGCATCTCATTCTTTATTGTCATGTTCTCTTATTTTAGCTTGCTTATCTGATCATTAAGTGATTCCTTTTCATCATTCTCATTTTGCATCTTTTCACAAAGTTCTCTTCTCTTGTTTCTTGCAATAGTAAGATTTTCTTGAAGTGCCTGAATAATATCCTGAGCTGCCTTTAGATCTTCTTCTAGTTTGATATTTTTCAATTTTTTTGCATCATAGTCTGAGAGAGCTCCTTCAAGTTGCTTCATCATATTTTCCATCTTTACCGGTGTCAAGATCTTCCTCATGTTGTTAGGCATCTGAAAATAGAGGACCAAGCTCTGATACAAATTGTTAGGATTCCCATAGATACTGAGAGGGGGGGGTGAATCAGTATCTAACCGGTGTACATAATTTCTTATCTTAAAACATGCAGGACATATTATAACAGTGTACTGGTATGCAAGAAGTAATGTAATAAACAAAATTAAAAACATCCACATGAAAAGCACACCATGACACAAGGATTTAACAAGGAAACCCAGTGTGGGAAAAACCTCGGTGGGATTTGTGACCCACAATATTCATACCAACCTCCTATTGGGTTAGGATACTCTTCACAACTAAATGAGATACAATCATAGTAGAATGAGAATGTAGGATATAATACCTGAAATGCTTCATGGCTTTAACCACTGCAAATGTCTTCTAAGAAAATTAACTTTCCTAAAGAAGGACTTAACACCACTTTTGTTGGATGGAAGAGTCAACTACTAGATGGCTCTTACTCTATTTGGATCAATTTTGATACAATCCTTCAAGACAAGATGCCCTAATAGCTTCCCTTATGTAATATAGAAGATATATTTATTTGGGTTCAAAGAGATATCATGATCCCTACACCTCTGCAAGAGAGTTTGCAAATCTCTCAAGTGGTTGTTTCTTCTCCTAGAAAAGACAGTTAAATCATCCAAATAAAAATCAATTATTTTATCAATCAAATGACCAAAAGAGAAATTCATTTCCCTTTGGAAGGTTGCACCAACACTTATTAAGAAAAAGGGCATGCAATTGTATGCAAAGGTTTCCCATGGAGTGGTAAAGGTAGTTTTATGTTGGTCTCCCTCAGCAACACTTATCAAGTTATAACTAGAGAACTCATATAACATTGACATCATCTCTAATCCAGCAATAGTTTAAAGGATATGATCCATGACTAAAAGAGAATAATTGTGTTTGAGACTGGCCTAATTAAAATTCATGCAATCCACACAAATTATGATTTCCCCATTTTTCTTGTGCACTAGGAAAATATTTGCTACCCAAGTTTAATGTTGTATTGGATATATGATCGATGCCTGGAGCATTTTGTCCACCTCCTTAAAAAAAAATCTCCAACGTTAGGATTATAATTTCCTAAATTTTGCCTGAAAGGAGTCACTCTTGTCTTGAGGGGAATATGATGTTGGAACTGACCTTCCCTGAAGTTCTTCAAGTCATCATAAGACCAAGCAAAGACATCCATATATTTTAGAAAAAGGTTAATAAACCTATTCTTTTCCTTAGGTGTGCAACACTTTCCCAGATGAACAAACTTTGGGTTATCTTCATCCCCTATATTCACCTATTCATAGTCTCCTAATTTACTAGAATTGGGCATATTTTTGCTTCTAGTATACCTATCATGGTGATCAAACAATTGTTCAAGCGACAATAGACCCTTGGGAATTTTGTTCCCTTTTAATTTAATTGTGAGATTTTTCCAAGATCAAGAGCTCAATAAAATTTACAAAAGAGAGATGAAATATAGGACAAGAATAAAGTGTATTCTCATCAATAGATAGATGATCAAAAGATCAATAGTTGTTCATACAATGAATATGAGATTGCATATATAGGCAAGGCTATATGGATATGTGAATGAACAAACATGACATGTGGCTCAAAAAGAAACAAGGGTAGGTAAGAAATAGGTGTGGTATGTAGGAAAAATAATAAAATATTCCACATGAGGTGCACCACCCATTGAATGTGGAATTATCACCTCACAATAAGTGGATATGTTACAATAGTAACAAGATCAACACCATAAAAGGTGGAAATTATCCTACACACACTATCCCAATGTGGCACAAACACCCAAGTGTCTCATACCCAAACTACTATGAAATGCATTACCTAAGTAAACTTAAGTAAGGTGTAATAATATCCATGATGAATAATTATTTACACCAACACCCCCCCTTAAGTGCAACTAAGGGGAATGCACTTAATTCTACAATGCAACTACAAAATGCAAGACAAGTCCCAACTACAAGGCCATGTTAGGTACCCATGTACAAATGCAAATGCATACAAACCAATGTAATGAAATCTCTCACAAAGCAGCGAAAGAGAGAAAAACCCAATGGGAAAAAATCCTCCCCTAAAAGAGAGATGAAAGCTATACAAGAGAACTCTCATAGAATTATGTGAGGAACCAAACCCAATGTGAGGAAAAAGTCCCCCCCATATGAGAGAAGAAAAGAAGCTAGGAAGCCCCCCCTCAATGTAGAATTAACACCAATGATAGAAGCTCGATGATGTATGAAGAAACTGCTCCATGAACATTGAAAACATTCCTCCCCTTAGGAAGAAACAAAACCAGAGGTGTATCCATGAAGTCTCCCCAATCATGAAGAGAATATGTATGAAAAACACTCATGATGATTGAAGTCTCTGTAAAATTCTCAAGTGTCCCCATGTCGATGTTGAAAGATACCCCCTCCAAAGGTGGTGAACTACTCCACATTTCTGAAAAAGGCACTCCAAGATATAGTGGAGATGGATGTAGAACAATGTCCAAAGACTCACATGTCTCCTTAAAGGATAAATAGACCTCCTCCAACTATTGTACATAAGTATCCACAATCATGTCAACCTCGAAAGAATGATTATGTAGAGAATGAAAAGGAGGGTTAGATTGTTCCCTCACAACAATCGAAGAAGAATCATCTTCATCAAAGAGAAGATGAATATCATTAATGATGTCTCCCAAATCTGTAATGTAGGATTCCACAAACAAACCTGCAATGTTTGTCAAGTAATCATCCCATGAAACTAAAGCTGGAAGATAGGATATATCATGTTGCACTGAATCACATGAAGGAAAATCTGTCACACTATCCGCATCATCAGGTGCAATAGGTTATGTGATATCAAGAGGAGGAGATGAGACACAAGGCTCAAGAATGGGGTCACATGTGAGGTATCGAGATGCTTGATCAACCACCCTAATCGTAATGATATCTGTAGTCTCCAAGTCTCTAATTAAAACTGATTCAGGTGTGAACTCCATAATTCTATTAGTTACGCCATATGTGATTTGATAGATGGAAAGGAGAGTGTTTGTCAAGTGGGGTACACAAAATAGATTATTGAAGGAGTTATCCTGAATGGAAATCGATCCTTTCCAGTCACATCCATGTATGTATGATTGCCCATCAAAATATGTGGCATGGTGCAAGGCTCAATTGTAGAGAACATATACTGCAAAGATGTCATATGATGAGAAGCCTCCGAATCTAGAAGCCATCTCCTTGAATCATGACTTGTAGTAGCACAAAAAGCATTTCCTTTTCTTGTCCAAAAAGAGTGAGTCTTCCCACTTGTTGAAGCCATGAATGCTTTCCATTTCCCTTTTGAATGTGTGGAAGTCAAAGTTGATGAATCCTCCTTCTTGTAGGCATTAGGCAAATCAATGTTGTGATTTTTGAGGATATGTGTGAGCTCATCAATCTTCTTAGAATGGAAATGACGCTCCTCATGACCAAACTTTTTACAATAGGCACAAGTAGGTCTCTCCCTCTTTGGTGAATTGTCCCTCTTGGAAGAGGACGAATCTCCTTGTTGTGGAGAAGGTGATTCTTTGTCCTTAGGCTTTGATTGCCATTTCTTCTTGTTTGAGTTGTCCTTTCCTTGATTTTCCACTAATGCTTGAGACTTAGAAGTCTTAAGAATGCCCATGCTTATCAACTTTTTTTGTTTCATCATCAACATTTAAGCAAAAGCATCAAATGTAGGCATTGTGTAGCTTGAACCCATTGTCATCCTATGGGTTTGGAAACTACAAACAAATGCTGCATATTCTTGTGGAAGTTTGCCCATCAAATTGAAGATCAATTGAGTATCCTTCTTATCAATGCCACAATCCTTGAGTTGTGCCCTCAACTCTTTTGCCTTAGTGACATAATCTTGTATAGTATCAAAGTTCTTGGGATCTAACATGGTAAGATCACTATCAATCTGATATCCCCTATTCTCATCAACTTGACCATACAAGTCTTGAAACTTTTGCCAAGCATCCTTGATTAGAGTACACTTCTCAATATGAAAAATGAGATCCTTTGATACATACTTTCTTAAGGTACCAATTTCCATGATATTTTTAGTGAACCTATCCAAGTGACCAACATGATTGCCTTAGGATCAGCAGGAGCAACAATAGTTCCATCAATGTAATGAGTTAGTCCTTTTTCCATAAGTTTACTCCATTCATCAATTTTCCAAGTAGAATAATTATGAGAAGTTAAGAGAGGAAAATTAGATTAATCCATAGCAAGAAAAAGGAAAGAACACAAGATTACAAAAGCACAAGAGACACCCCCCAGATTCACTCAATCAAAGTACCCCCCCCCCTAAAATGATGATTTTGGCATTTTATATGTAGTGTGTGTACAATAGGCCACTTGCAAACAATGGCAAGGTGGAATTTTGATTTTGTGTTATAACTGCCCCAAGTGGCTAAGAACTACAATGCAAAAGACTAGCAAGATATATCTATGCAATAAAAGTGCCAAATTGGCCAAAAAAGACCATATATTGAAAGTACAATTTCTACCCAAAATTGCTACAAACAGATAGCATATTATGAGAGTAGATGAAAAATTATGCATTTAAAAAAAAATAACACCTGAAAAGGAGTTCATATGAGTGCAAATGGAGTCCTGGAAGTTGCAGAAATGGGGATTGGATAGGTAAAGTCACCAAAAATTGATATTTTTGAAATACCTATCCATCAAAATAAAAAAAAACAATGCCAACACGAGAAAGTACACGAAATTCTAGTCTATTTCAAAAAAGATTGTAGAAAAAAAGGAGCAAAACTGAGAAAGATATGGCCATTTGAAGTTGAACTAGAAAACCAAAAAGCTCAACGGAGGGGGTCTACGAATTTTTTGAAAAAATGATGATGTTAAAAAAACATGAGGTTAAATTTGATGGTCATCTAACCATCACAAAAAGTTCACCTCCTTTTTGACTGGGCATTCGTATAATATAGATTGACACATGGCACAATTTGATTGGTCGAATATCATACGAACTATATGGATCCTGTCGATGTGTCAGATGATGTGGGCTCCAACTGGGCGCTGACGTGGCATATAGATGCATTTGCATGTTGTGGCAGGGTGCTTGGTTGGAAGGTTGTGGAGCCCATGTAGCATTGCAGAGCCGTGTAGAAGGGGATACTAATGATGTGGTGGCCTAGAGGTTGGTGTCGACATCGACAGGTGTGCCTGACTAAAAGGAGGTCAGTTGGTGGGGGCCACAAGAGGTGGTGCCACCGAAGGTTGCCGGTGTCAAGAGGCCGATGGCCAGGGCTAGCAGGCAGGTCAACGATGGTACAAGGTAGCTGGGCATGATGATACCCAAGCATACGACAACCTATAGAGTACCTGCAAAATAGTGCAACGATTGACAGAGGGGGGGAACCCCCATTAAAATAGATTTTTTTTATTTTTTTTTTTAAAACCCCTTTTTTTCAAAAAATAATTTCGAAATTTTTTTTTTGGGAATAATGAAATGAATTTTTTGCAGAAAATTTGTTTTTTTATAAAAAATTTCTGGAAATCCGTACTGTACCGCCCAAATTGGGCAAAGTTTTTGTCCAAGCCCCAAATTTGATTTTCACCAAAATACATCGAATTTATACTTAAAATTCATGGAAATAGCCACTTGGATGCAATGGTGAGGTTGGATCTGGTCTAGGACATCTCCAAAAGGTGTTTCTCCTCAGATATGCCTCTTGACGTCGCAATAATGCCTCTCCAAGATGAATCAATGATGCTCTAATGGCTCTGATACCATGTGATATTTTTTGAAGATCAAGAGCTCAATGAAATATACAAAAGATAGATGATATATAGGACAAGAATAAACTGTATTCTCATCAATAGATAGATGATCAAAAGATCAATAGTTGTTTATACAATGAATATGAGCCTGCATATATATGCAGGGCTCTATGGATATGTAAGCACACAAACATGACACGTGGCTCAATAAGAAACAAGGGTAGGTAGGAAATAGGTGTGGTAGGTAGGATAAATAATAAAATATTCCACATGAGGTTGATCACCCACCGAAGGTGGAATTATCACTCCACAATAAGTGGATATGATAGAGTAGTAATAAGATCAACACCATAAAAGGTGGAAATTCTCCTACACACACTATCCCAATGTGGCACAAACACCCAAGTGTCTCATACCCAAACTACTATGAAATGCATTACCTAAGTAAACTTAAGTAAGGTGTAATAATATCTATGATGAATAATTATTTACACCAACATTAATAATGTCATTATAAGGATTGTCTCCTAGGCTAGGACAAAATTCTTTACATTTAGAGCCAGAACCCTCAAAGAAGGTTATCATGAACATTCCTGCACTTTGTAGAAAATTATCAATTTGTTTGTCACTTCCTATATGTTTCTTCCTTAAAATCAGGATGAGGAAGTAGAAGAGAGGCTGATATAGCTAACGAATCAGCTTGAGTATTTTAATCTTTAGGAATTTCCTGAATTGAATATGCATCAAAACTTTCTATTTGATGTCAGAGCCTATTTTTATAATTCTTTAGCCTTTCATTCTTCACAGTAAAAATACCTCTCACTTGCTTAACAATCAACTCAGCATCCCCTTCAACTTGAAGCATCTTTATCCCTTTCTTTTTAGTTTCCTCGAAACCTGATAACAAAGATTCATATTCTACTCTATTATTAGTGTTCCTTAACTCCAATTTAAAAGAAAAAGAAAACTTTTCATTGTTAGGAGAAATCAGAACATCTCCTACACCTGAACCAGCTGACGAGTAACTACTATCAAATTCCATGACCCAAAGATTATCAAAGTAATTAGGTTCAAGTACTTGGATTTTTTCCCGATCGTCAGAGAAAACAATGTAATTACTGAAATCATACTGTTGATATAATATTTGAGAATTAGGATCATCAAAAGGAAACATAGTAAATTTTGCATTAGTTTTAAGTTGCAACACCACTTTTTGTTTTCCTACTGGAATAGTTTCCTACAATCATTCCATTTTAATCTCCCCTACCTCGTCTTTACAAAAACATTCTACTTAATAACATGTCATAACTAGTGTGTATATCAACCACAAGGATGGTCAATTTCACCATTTTATTAGGATGAGCTTCTATAAAAACCTACACATCCTTAATTTCACCAAGTAAAGGGATTTGTTTTGAATCCATGGAATAACATCTACCAAATGTCTTAGTGAGGGATAGGCCTAAATCTTTAGTTACTACAGAAGGCATGATATTATCTAATGCGTCAAAGTCTATAATGCAATTACTAATCTTATGACCATTGATAAATAAATACACATATAATAGATTGGGATTTGGATCCAATAGCAAAGGAGAATCATTGGGCTCATTAGCAATCAAATCAGAGGTAAGAACAATCGACTCAAACAACAAAACATGAACTTCAACATTAGAAGACTCAACATTAATAGAATATTGATTGCTAGACTCAATCTAAGGATCTTTTCCTTTGACATACATTTGTTGGCATTATACACTCATATGAGAATGGTTGATATTGTCATTGATGGCAACCAATTGGTAACATGGTTCACAAGTTCTACTGACAACTGACATCACCTACCAGCACCGACAGTCACTACAAAGTTTATTCACACCGACATCTAGTCTACATCAATAGTATATTATACTGGCACTCTAAGCCGACTTGGAAATAACAATGTTTTGTATTGTAATTATATTTGTATAGCTGACATGATGTATTATAAAGACTCATATATGTATGAGATCTTGCAGGTCATTTTCTTATGTAAGTATGTAAGATGAATGTAATTAGGTTATGATAGCAAATAGTTGTTTATGCATTTTAATATCTATTTTGAGAGCGAATAAGAAGAAGAGAAAAGAAAAGACTATTCTGTGAAAGCAGAATCATTTACCGGCAAGGTTTTTGGTTATGGTATCAGATAGAGCTTAAACCAGTACTAAATCCAGCATTACAAATGCTATTTTGAAGCAGTACATTGTTATTGGATTTAACCATCCAATTGTAGTAAGTGGAACTCCATTTTGTTGTTGACCAATGAGCTCTAGGCTATTGGCCTTCCTGCATGTGCAAGCCCCTATTGTACTAAGTAATATTTATTCATATTACCCAGTGAGTAAATATTGTGGGTCACAAAACCCATCGAGTTTTTTCCCATATCGGGTTTCCTCACCAAAAATATCTATGTTATGGTGTGCATTGATGCTTATTCTTTTGTTTCTCTTTACTGCATTATTATTTGTTTACCGGTATATTAATCTGGGTTGTAAAGTTGCAAATAATTTTAAATCTTTCATCCACTGGTTAGACACTGATTTGAACCCTCCCTCTCAGTGTCTTTGGGACTAACCAAGTATCTAACAATTGGTATCAGAGCCTAGTCCTCTATTTGCAGAAGCCTAACAACTTGAGGAAGATTTTGAAATTGATACCAATGGAAATTTTGAGACAATAGTTGGAAGGAGCTCTTGAAGATTTTGATGCAGAAAAATTGAAGAACATCAAGCTGGAAGAAGATTTCATAACAGCTCAGGAATTTATTAAAGCACTTCAAGAAAACCTAGTTATGGCACAAAATAAGAGAAAGGAACTTCGTGAACAAATGCAAAAACAAGATGATGAAGAAAAAGAAACTCTCAAAGATATTGCAGATAAATTAAGACAAGAGAACAGTAACATGAAGAATGAGATGCAAGATTTAACCATGAGAATATCTAAGGATATTGAAGATAGAAAGAGGGATCGAGAAGATTTGGCCAGGAGATTTAATGAAAGAGTTGATGAATATCTAAGGCTTAGTCATGAAAATGATATTCTTAAGACAAAGTTGATTCACATGCAATATGACAAAGAGGAGATTATGAGACAAGTTAGCACTCTGGAAAGTGAGTTGGTCACTACAAATGAATACAAAGACAAATTCAAGAAGAGTCCAGATAAGCTTGATGATATGCTGAAAAGTCAAAAACCTGATGGAGAAATAGTTGTACATGGATTTGGACATTGAGAAAGTTCTGGGACTGCAAACAATCATGATCACAACAAACCAGTAAGGCAACCTAATGCTTATAAATTCAATGGGAAATGTTTTAATTTCAACAAATTTGGTCATAGAGAAAATCAGTGCAGATTTAGGAATAATCAGAATACAAACTCAGCCACCGGTCAATGTTCCAAATGTAATAAAAATGGTCATAACTCAGACAATTACAAAATGAATTTAAAATGCTATGCTTGTGGTAGATTTGGATATTTATCTAATCAATGTAGATGTGAGGCCCTACCCCGACCCATCCTAGCTTTTCAGTGATTTTCATGTTGGAACTATTATGGATGCTTTATTTTTATACATTATGGATATAGAACTTTATATGGTCCCACGAATTTGATAACATTTATATATATTGATGCTTCATTTCTATGCCTTGTGGATATAGAATTTTATATGATTCTAGAGTAGGGTAACATTGAGAAGATGTATATCATTATTGATTTGCGAGACTTTACTATGATGATAGAAATATGTCTGCATATCTTATGAATGGATTAAATTATGAGGGTTATGATGAATTGCTTATGTGAATTGCTTTGATATATGGCAAATTGTATTGTATAATGTCAATTCTATACAGAGTGATTGAATTGTATTCTTGATTATGTGTTTAATATTATATGAGGTTATTGGAAAGTACTAATGTTTAAATTGAGAATGTGCAGGAAAATTATCCATGTGACCATGGAAATATTATGGAGAATCAAGCCTAGGCCTATGTGCATTCGTAAAACCAGGGGTTGTCTATTTGGAGAGACAACACCCCATATGTATTGTATTTTATTCGTAAATGTAAAATGTTGCATGAGTGTAAATTGTATTGATTAAATTGTTTATATCATTCAAGGGACAATTGACATGTGTATTTGTGATATGGAATTATTTTGTAGTGTCACTTGACACCTATGTTGTATGTTGTGTTGGCAATTGTCATGTCACCTTTTTGGAGAGTTTTATTTTTGTTTAATTGTTATATTTCCTAATTATCCTTGAAGGTACCAAGAAACCTAAGATAGAAAGCCACAAGGAGGGTCAACTCAGAGTTGACCCATAGGTTAACTATAGGTGGACTTTCTAAGGGTTAAATCAACTCCTAGAGTCAGTTTTAGAGAATTTTTATTAGGCCTCATGGGGTACCTATGGGTGAAGGCCAAATTTGGCCATGTGTCCTTCCTCTAGGGCTTGTTTAACCACCCAAAAAATTGGTTTTCCCAAAATGGACGAATTTCATCTATAGGAGTGCCATCCTTGGTTAGAGAACCTTCTTGGTTTGTGTCATTCCTCTTCCCCATTTCATTCCTCTTCTTTAGGTGCCTTGGTTAGGGAGTGTGTAAGACCTGGGGAAGACCAACCAATGGGAGTCCCTCACTCTATCCAAGAGGTTGGAAGGAGTGAGAGAATCCTTCTTAGGCTAGAGATTGAAGCTTAGTGAGCTAATAACCCGCTCTCCATCTTTGGAGATTTTAGACAATTTTTGAAGGAAAAACCAGTTTTGAGAATAGGAAAAATTTGGCTAAGTGTTGCAGAAAAGTTTTGTGGATTGGGCTGCTCTTCTCCAGGCTACCCCTAGAAAACCCCTTGGCAAATTCAAGGTTGGTGTTTTTCTTACTTGTTTATTTGAATTCTGTATGTAGGATGCTTGAATGTATATGTTGTAACCTTCCTTGCATTGTATTTCTGAAAGCTTTATGTGATTCTTTTTCTATTTCTATTTATACATTTGTTTGTGTTTGGGAGTATCCAAGACTATCTTACCCTTGGGAGGGAAAAATGGTCTTGGGGGTGGAAGGAGTTTGACAGCCTTAGAGTGAGAGGCTCTCAACATGAGAGTGATCTCAAGGGTTTGTCCATGTGACCCTTGTTGCATAGTTCTATTTATGCATTCAGGGGTCATAAGGGGAGAAAATATGGCATGTTTGCCTTTGGGGGTCATAAGGATATGGGGGTTAAGATGAGTTTTGTTGTGTTTTCTTGGATGCCATGAGTTGGCTATGAGTTACTATCTATTAGATCTCCTCTAGGGTACTTGGTCCACTTCCACCCTAGTAAAACATCACATTATGTGATGAAGTTTCAGCTTGGGAAGGGAATGTGTTTGTTGTGTTATATTTTTTCCCTTTGCTTGTTTGTGTTTGCTTGAGTGTAACCCGTCTAAGACTTGGTTCTCCAAGCTCGGGGGTGGCTTCTAGTAAGCCTAGGCTAGGAGGTGAGCATCCCATGGTCACAGCCTTATGATTGTATGCAAGTTGCTTGGAAAGAGGAAAGAAAGCTAGGAGTTGCAGATTCTACTTAGTTGCAGGTTTTAATTAGTTGCAGATTTTACTTAGTTGTAGAAAGAAAGAAATAAAGATGTATTTATTGTAATTATTTTGAAAGTTAGAAATGTGTTGTTTAGTTAAGTCCTCATCTATTAGGGATGAGATACTAATTGGGTATTTTTCCCCATTTGTAAAAGTTGACCACTTGAGTCACGCATTTTTATCAAAAAAGCATTTTATTTAAATTCTGTAATATATAATGCTGCTGTTAATTTATTTAATTTTGTCTTAAAATGAAATCTGTTGTTATTTATCTCTGCAATTTTTGTAAAGAAATGAAAGATGTAGAAAAGAAATGTAGTGTGTATTTATGTATTTTCTTGCAATATTTACATGCTAAATTGCTTACTGTCATTTTTATTTTACTTAGAACAAAAAAATGAGAAAACGGAAAGCTTTTAGAACCATGTAAATCTACTTTTCCTATAGATATCTAACTAAAGTTAAAAATGCCCTTACAGTCCTATTTTATTTCTTTTATACATAGCAGAAAATTAACCTATAAATAAAAGAAATAAAAATAAAACCTATTTATAGTCTTTAGCTTGTTGTTAGTATAACTGTCAAAAAAAATATATATTGCTGTTAAAAAAAAAAAAGAACTACATGCTAATGTATAAATTTATTCAAAAAAAAAATCCTAACCCTAAGAACTTGATATGCATTTGTAGTTATATATATATACATTTAAAAATGCTCATAAATGAAAACAGTAGAATATGTTTAAACCTGATTATATATATATATATATATATATATATATATATATATATATATATATATATATATATATATATATATATATATATATATATATATATATATATATATATATATTAAATAATAAAAGAAAAAAATAATAAACAAAAAAAAAGGGGATTTCCTTAGGGCCGAACCATTGTGTGTAAACACAGTGGATGACTCGCGGGCCGAACCACTGTGTTTACACACAATGGGTGGTGCGGGAGGTTCTGCCATTGTGTGTAGACACAGTGGATGGCCTGGCCACCACTGTGCTTACACACAGTGGACGGCTTCAGCCGCCATTGTGTGTACGCACAGTAGACGGCACCGACCGCCACTATGGGTTCACACAGTGGATGGCACCACCGCCACTTTGTGTACACATAGTGGCATTCGGGGGAGCCCTACACTATGCAACCTAACCTCCCTTTGGCCTCCGCCCAAACTCGGTCACCACCCTGCCCTATCTCGGTCACTGCCTTGCCCTAGTTCGGCCCTGCATAACACACACACACACACACACAACACACACAAAAAAAGGTAAACCCTAACCCAGTTCGGGTTAGGGTAAAGGAAATACATTAAGTTTAGGATTTCGTTTTTGGGTAAAATATGCAACCCTAATCCAAATCTAGATTAGGGTTTGCATACAAATAAAAGACAAAATAATATTAGGGTTAGCTAATAATATAAAACTAAAAGAAAGGGATTATTAAGTGGATTTAAATAAAATATAAGAAAATTACTCAACCCTAGTTAGGGTTTGAGATTTTAAAAAAAATAATAAATAAAAATAGGAAGAGGGGGAAATACTTTCCAAATTTTGAAAATGATTGCCCCCATATAATTCTAGCATATAATTAATTTTAATTTTAATATAGTTATTTTATATAATTTAAAATGGAGAATTAATGTTATATGGATACATTAATCGCATAGTTGGTTTAATTTATTCAACTAGGGAAACTATATAGTTATTTGATATATTCGATTGAATATGGACATTAAGTTATATTTTAAATTGGGAAAATTTACAATTGAAAATTATTAATTATTTTTACGAATTTTTAGCCTATGAGGCCAATGTTGGCCAGATTATTTATATCATCAAATTTGAAGGTTTAAGGGAAATTAAATTTGGCTATAGCAAAAAAATTGGATTTATTTGACAAATGACATTGTGGAATTTGAACCCTTATCGATTAGATTTAAATAATGAATTTGTGTGCGTCAATGAATTTATTTTAAATTTAAGATAGCATTATCATTGTTTGGTTGGGAATGATTTAATTCATTTGAGATATCTAATTATCCCTCAATTTTAATTAGCGACAACTTAATTAAGGTAATTAAATTAACTAACTAAATTGTGACAACCCACTTGGGATTAATTAATGTCGCTTATTTGAGTTTGTTAATTAAACCAACCTTAGAAAACAATTCTTTTTACATCCTAGTTAAGACAAGACTTATTTGATTCCACTTTAAATGTAGATTATTTTGAGAGTTTAAGTGTTTTAAAAATAAAATTTGTTCCATTTTAGCCCAAAAGTTTGGGCACGACAGTAGGACTCAAACCGGTCAAGGCTATGGAAAAGATATTCAGAGAAACAATGTAAATTGTTATGCATGTAACAAGATTGGGCATATTGCAAGCTTAGTAAGACTGTAATGGAAAATAAAAAAGGATCTAATGACAAAGGCAAAGAAAAGTTGAATGAAATAAAGCAAGAATTTTCTAAACAATAGATCAGGAAGAGAGATTAGAGAAATGATGAATTTATCTCTGCACTGATAGAACAGGGAAATCCTCCATCGACAAGAGATTCTTCATCTAACTAAGGAATAATCCTTAGGGGTAAGGAAACTAATTGAATATCATGCATTTACCCTCATTTGGTGGTAAGAAGTTATAATTCTTCTTTACCGACAGACATGTTGAGTATTTACTTCACTGGTGAAGCATTTATTGTGGTTCTAAGTTAACTTGTTGGTTATAAAGCACTGCAACTTATCATTTTGACTCACCAAGCATTCAAGCATTCGAAGAGCATGAAAGTTGAGCACATGCATTCTAGAGGCAAAGAAGCAAAGGTTTTTCAAGGCACCCAAGGTTTTCATTAAAAGGTATTTATCTTACGCAATGGCTTCTTCATCCTCTGTTCCTGAATTCATTGCAAACCCTACTATTGTGGAAAACATAAAGTGACCTAGACCTATTTTCAAGATAATCCCTAAGATAGAAAACTTGGATGACTCCATTGGTGCATTTTTAAAAATTTCGAAAGGAGTTGTGTTTGCTAAAGACCCTAGGGCATACATACATTGTAACATTGGAATTTTAGGGTCCAAAGATTTAAAGAATATGTTCATGAATGTTATCACTAACAAACAAGGAATAGTTAAACCACAACACAAGATTGTTGAAGATTTAGGGTCCATTGACATCCTTCACATGCCATAATTTTCAAATGAGACTGTTTGTTATGTTCTTAGCAGAGTTCACGGTGAATTTTTGTGGTTAGATTCAGTTTTTAAGATCACTAAGGAAGCGATAAGGGTTGTCACTGGTTTACCTTCTACTGGCTCTAGGCCTGACAAGAAAAAGAAAATTCCAAACAAAGAGGTTATGAACTTAACCGGTGCAACATCAGATAACATATCACTTAGGGTTAGTGATATAACTGATAAAAATGTCAAATTTACAAGTATGGTCATTAGATATAGAGTTGCACCTACTAATAGGCTGAATTATGTTTCAAGTTTATGCATTCATAGTGGCTATGAGATGATTATGAATAATGCTAAAATTGACATCTATGAATGGTTAAAAGATGAATTGTTAGAAAATCCGGGTAAAATTAAAGGTGATAAGAAAGGAACATTTAAGTTTGGGAATTTGATTGTGCCTAATTCTATACTTCTCAAAGGAGATTCCTAGTATTGGACACATGGATTTTGCCTGTGATATTTATGTTGGAAAATAGATAAATGAGGCAATCACCAACATGGGCTCAGATGGTGAGAAACTAGTAAAAGAGTACTTTAAAGATTTTCAAGAAAAAATGAGAAAAAGGGAAAGGAATCCCCAAAGAATTGTTGACAAATATGATAAACAAATATGCTTTTTGATCAAAAGAGATGAAGTTTGGATGGAGGCAGTTAGACATGGAATTGTCTGAATAATAGAGATGGGTTATGAAGTAGATTCACACATCTTGGATTTATATGCCAAAATACTCCTAGATGCTCCATCGGAACAAACAAAGAAGATATTTGGAAATGCTGAAACCATTGAGAAAGATGTTGATATGAAGAAGCAGAGGAAGAAAAGAGATAAAATACTAAAAAATGCTTTGAAATTTGTTGAAGATGTTACAAAGGGGTTAATGAATCTTAGTGGTGTTACTGCAAGTATGAAAGAAAGAAAATCAGAACAAAAACTATTATCACATATTTCTTCTGTGGCTACCTCATTTGATTTTGATAGTGATAAAGTAGCTGAATTCAAAAGAGTGGACAAAAAGAAAAGAAAACCTTTACCGGCACCTGCTCCATCTCCAAAGAAGGCAAGGACACAGAGAAAGAAACAACAGGCTATCAGAGAGCCCAATGGTCCCAAGAAGAAAGACACACCAAAGAAACAACCAGAACCAAAGGAACCGAATACTTTTTCACCAGAAGAGTTGGTAAATGAAATTACTCAAGATGGTAATCTTAGCAATGTTAATAAATTTTATCATTCTTTTCAGGATTTAGACAAGGACACTATTGAGGAGAGCATTATTTTATATCTAGATATATAAGAAGGTTCTTATTGAGGTGATAGATGTTCTTCCTAATGATTTGTATTTGAGACTTGAAGCAAAAAGAATGTCTATGATGGAGTTAGATAAGAAATTGAAGGTAGAAGCTCTATTAGTTGTGCATCTTGTAAATTCTAAGCAAGAAATAGATGACTTAATATCTGAAGCTAATAGGATTATTTTGGTGAGTGGTCACCGACAAGTTAGTCTTATGATCGACAGAGTAAAACAAATTATAGATGAAACAACTGATAAATGGGATATATTATTTGTTGAGAGGGAGAAGAAAGAAGAGAAAGATAGACAAAAGGTTGACAAGTCATTCACTAAAGTATATTAGAAAATAGATAAAGGTAAGGGTAAGGTTGGAAATATACCTGACATCATAGTTAAGGACAACTTACTGCCACTGGCACAAGACACCCCACCGGCACTATTAGAGGTACCATCACATATGGAAAATCAGCCTGGAGAAGAGAAATCAGAGGAAGTGAAAATAGATGATATTGATCCAGAGTCAAACATTATTTTCACAATGAATGTGGACACTCAGGATATAAATATTGTAATGGATAAGGAAACTATTGAGGATAAGAAATCAGAATCCATTCCTGTTGACACTCAGCTGAACCTTGAGATACCGGTAGAAACTGAACAAGAATAGAATGTATCTAAACCATCAAAAAGTAAGAATGAGGATAAGGTTGAGGCCAAAGTAGAAGAAGAGGTTAAGGTAACTGAGTAGGCATCTGGAGAATAAAATAAACTTATTGTTGAACTAAGTACTTCTCCCAGTACATCAACTGTAGACTACAGACTGACAAATATTACTGATGTACTATTAGATTCAATAAAGAAGATAACATATTGCAATGCCTTAGCATTTAAGGCTATTGATGATTCTTTACCAATTTTGCAAATGATTGCACCGGCATGCAAGGTTGATCACATCATTGGGTCTATAGGTAAATTGGACACATTGTCCAAATTCATTTCTTTTTAACATTCAAATTGTAGATAAGAAAAAGGAAGAGACCATTAAGGAAAGGGTGAATAAAGAGAAGGATGAATTCTTTGACAAAATAATAAAGTACTGTACAAAATAGATTGATTCACTGTTACTGGCACTGAATTCCACCATTCTAGAATACAAGGAATTATACAGAGAAGCATGTAAGCTTCACCATCTAACAAAAGATATTGATGAACAAGTAAAGAAAACACAGAAAGAAATTGATGATATTGCTGACAATATGATTGGTTCTTCAGAACTCACATCAATTTTGGATCAAGAGATGGAAATTTATGAAGACAAGATTGAGAAATTCTAAAGAGAGAAAGCAAGGTTAAAGATGAAAACCCGGGAGCTGAAAAAAAAACTTGGTCCTAGATTAGATAACTTGTTAACACACCAGAATGAACTATATAAGGAAACTATTCATGGGGAAAGATCACCAGAGTGACAGATGCATTGTCTGACTGGGATGATCTGAAAGATAGAGACCATAATTTCTGATAGTACAAAATTTTTGCAGAGTCTTAACTTGGTTCTGGAAGATATTTTTCAGATTGTACATAATCGGCTACAGGTTTCTAGGTAAATTTTGAATTCTTTGATTCTTTTGACATCCTTTGTCATTTATGTCAAAGGGGGAGTGGTGTAATAAGAAAAATGTATAGAAGGGATCATTTTCTCAGGGGGAGCACTCTCATTTTTTGGACTTCAATTTTGGATATCTATTTTTGGATTTTTCTCATGAATGTTGCCATCAACGCGAAAGGGGGAGATTGTTGGAATTATACACTTAGATGAAAATGGTTGATGTACTTTTAATTGATGGAAATCAACTGGTAACATGGTTCACAAGTTCTACCAACAACCAACATCACCTACCGACACCCGCAGTCACTACAAAGTTTATTCACACCGACATCTAGTCTACACCAAAAGCATATTATACTGGCACTCTAAGCTGACTTGGAAATAACATTGTTCTATATTGTATTTATATTTGTATAGCCGACATGATGTATTATAAAGACACATATATGTATGAGATCTTGTAGGTCATTTTGTTATGTAAGCATTTAAGATGAATATAATTAGGTTATGATACCGGATAGTTGTTTATTCATTTTGATGTATCTATTTTGAGAGTGAATAAGAAGTAGAGCAGAGAAAAGACTATTTTGTGAAAGCAAAACCATTTATCAACAAGGTTTTTGGGTATGGTATCACACAAAGTTTAAACTGGTATTGAATCCAGCATTGCAGATGCTATTTTGTAGTACATTGTTATTGGATTTAACCATCCAATTGTAGTTAGTGGGAATCTATTTTGTTGTTGAGTAGTGAGCTCTAGGCTATTGGCCTTCCTACATGTGTAGGCTCCTATTGTAATAAGTAATATTTATTCATATTGGCCAGTGAGTAAATATTGTGGGTCACAAATCCCACTGATGTTTTTTCCCTACCGGGTTTCCTCGCCAAAAATATCTGTGTTATGGTGTGCATTGATGCTTATTCTTTTGTTTCTCTTTACTTCATTATTATTTATTTACCGGTATATTAATTTGGGTTGTAAAGTTGCAAATAAATTTAAATCTTTCTACCACCAGTCAAACACTCATTCACACCCCCTCTCAGTGTCTTTTGGACTAACTAAGTATCTAACAACATTATCAATTTATCTAGTTCTTTGGGATTCAACCTAATATATTCAGTAGGAGAAATTTGAATCTTTGATGACTTGTAAAATTAGACAATATCAAATGAAACATTGAGGTTGGGTCTTTTTAACAATTAAACCTCTTGAACCTTTGATCTACTGGCTGAGATTTGGATTTGAAGTTCCTTACCTTTGATTGATACTTCCAGAGAGGCTACATCATTTGTGGATCTCAAATTGCAACGATTTCTAGTCAATACAACACATGAAGGATCTTCTAAAGTAACCAATATGTCACCTCCTCTTTCTGAATCTAATTCATACTCCAAGAAGTGAATTCCAAAGTTCCAAGGTTGCTTTGAATTTCTCCCATCATATATAATTTGTTCCACCATTTCTCTTGTATTGGTCATTTGTGTATAATGCACCATTTATGGAGAAGAACTTCCATCATCGACATCTATCAAATAAAAGATTGATGCAGGTGCATCCCTGATCGATGAGCAATCTTGCATCATCCTAAACTATTTCCTTTCCATTTTATTTGTTGGCATTTGGCATTATAACAAACAAGGAGAGATTATTGGCATTTCAATAAGGATATTGAGAAGGTTGTTGATGATTATGGATATAACTGATTAAGGATGTTTACTTTCTTAATATTATTATTTTGTCATTGATGTCAAGAAATTGATTTTCTAATTTAGTATGATGCTGCCATATCTTGAGAAGTATGATTTGATGTGTATAAAGATGTCGGTAAAACACATAGAAAGAATATGATGAATAAGGGGAGAAATAAGTTATTCAATGAGCAACTATTACTGAGTTAGACAATGATGAGATCATGGTGATTAGATTGTTATGATATCCTACATATGTTATTGATTGAAAGGTTAATACTATACTATGTTACTGAGCAAAGAACCTAGTCGATAAACCCTAAGGTTATCACTATTGGTTAATGAAGGCAGAATGTCTACTGAGTGAAGTTTAGTCTTTACCGAGTTGCAACTGAGTAATAATAGAATACATTAAATGATTACATGCATTATTTAATGAAGGAAGCTAATGAGATGGCTATGATTAAATGATTTGTATGTCGTGAATGAAGTTTGTCAAAGAATCTATGGCAAAGGAAAATTGACAGGAAGCTCTATAGCTTAGATTGAACCACAATACTCTAGCACAAGTTCCAAGAAATGTATGCAAGTTCTGAGGCGGGGTAAAATGTTTTTCAGATTGAAGGATACATTGAACCTGGTCAAAGTTTGAAGATCTGATGGCTATGATTGATCATGGGAAATGTGATCAACGAGATTAAGCAGTTGGTGAATTGTTTATAAATAGGGAACTTTTGATAAACAATGTATGCGAGCAAGTGTATGCAAAGAGATGCTACATAGTGATTACCGAGCATAGAAGCTTGAAGATCTATTTTTAATAACAGAGTATATAGCCCAGCAGATGGACAAGATTAGTTCTATGTCTATTTTGTATTGAGCAAATAAGAATCTTCTTTAGCATTTTAGATGTGAAGTGACAGATAGATTTTTATTACTGTTATTTAGTGAAGTGACACAAAATCTCTTAACCGAGTGGACTTAACAGTCTTATTTGTAAAACCATCTAGCAAGGTGACATTCTGATTGAGTGTTTGAAATCTTTTAACAAGGTCACTTCTAACAAGGTGAAGATCTTAACAGATCTGAGGGAAATCCCTTAATCGAGTCACATCTAGCAATGTGTTTGTAATCTTTAACAAGATTTTCTTTTAACTGAGCATACTATAGAAGACTATATTTCTTAGTGGGTCCAAAATCCCACAGTGGTTTTTCCCTATTTGAGTTTCCACGTTAAATCTGGTGTTATGAGTGTTATGATGTTTATATGCTTTTGAGTTTGCATGTTTAGCAGTTTTGGTTATATTACTAAAGTATATGTTACCGAGGTTGAATCTGATGTTTTTATGGAAGATTAAGTTTGTATGATTCACCCCCCCCCCTCTCATCTTATTAGCTTGGCATTTGTACTTATCTTTAAGTGTTAGAATTATCAATTGGTATCAGAGTCTTGGACTCTAGAAGGAAAAGTTTTAAGGTACTTGAGGAAAAGATCCAAATATGTATAAGAGGGATGTACCGAAGCTAAACAAGTCAAGTTTCTCTACATGGCAGAAAAGGATGAAGTTGCACCTATCAGAAGTTGGAGAATATGTTGTATATTATCTGGAGAATGATTTCATCACACTGAGCACCTATCCATTGACTATGAAAGAGATAAAAGAGAAGCAAGAACATATTCAAGCAATAATTGAAATAACATATGCATTGACCGATTCAGAGTTTAACGATCTAGAAGGCTGCAATGATGCAAAGGCAATGTGGGACAAGCTCATATCTGTGTATGGAGGAGATGAACATGTTCAAAGAGAAAAAGTGGATAGTCTAAGAGGACAACTTGAATCTATGAGGATGAATGAAGGTGAGAACATAACCCATTATAGTACATGACTAAAGGAGATTGTCAATCAAATCAAAGGAGCAGGTGGAACTATTGAAGAAAAGGATATAAAAAGTAAGTTGTTAAGAACCCTTCTACCGACTTATGCAATCTGAGTCTCTGCAATCAATGAATTGAGGTTTGTACCTAATATGCCAGTTTCTTTAGATGCTACTATTGGTAAGCTACATGCATTTAAGTTAAGTAACTTTGATAACAGTGGGTCATCGGTAAATAAAGTTGAATCTGCATTTAGTTCTTTTCATATTGGTAAATCTGATGATTACAATGATAGAATGAGTAAGTACACTAAAGGGGATCATAGTGGAGCAAGTGAAAGATTTTGCAAGAACATGGAGGAAGTACACAAACTGTATGAGGGAATCAGAAAGCAAGAAGAGTTTGAAGCACTATTAGCCAGAAGGTTACTGAGAGGCAAAGGTAAGTATAATGGAAAACTGTGATAAGATAGGACATATGAATCCTAACTGTCCTGACAAGGATTCTACTCAAAAGAGAGATTACCGAGATGATAGACAAAAATATAATCATTACAAAGGACACCGAGACTTCAGAAGAAGAGATAGAAAGTCACGCTTAAAAGCCGATGAGGAATCCAATGATGATAAATCAGATGAAACTGATATAGAGGAAGTAGTTTATGTGGCTATCAAAGATGGATTAGATGAAGAAAGGTATGAAGAAAAATCCCTTATATCTCACATAAATACTAATGATTCTTGGATCATAGATAGTGGATGCTCACATCACATGACAGGTGATAAACACAAGTTTGTTATGTTAGAAGACTATGATGGAGGCTATGTAAGATTTGGTAATGATGCACCATGTTCGGTAAGAGGTAAAGGATCCATAACACTTCTTGATAATGCAAGATGCAATGATGTTTATTGGGTTGAAGGTTTGAAATACAATTTGTTGAGTGTAGCACAGCTAAACAATACAGGATACCGAATAAAATTTCAGAAAGGAATTGTCAAAGTTCATGACAAGTATGGAAAGTTAGCTGATATCGGGACACAAACAAAAGGTAACACATTTCACCTTGACTTAACTTGGAATAAATGTATGTATGCAAAGATAGATGATACTTGGTTATGGCATAAAAGGTTTTGTCATGTAAATTTTGATAATCTGATCAAAATAAGCAAGAAGCACCGAGTAAGAGGTCTACTGAGTCTTGAAAAACCTGAGAATGCTATGTGCCGAGGATGCCGATGGGTAAAATGACAAGATCAAGCTTTACAAGTAAGTCTTACACTTCTAAGGGATTTTTAGATCTTGTGCACACTGATCTTTGTGGTCCTATGAAAGTTCAAAGTTATTATGGTGATAAATATTTTATATTATTTGTGGATGATTACTCAAGGATGATGTCAGTAATGTTTTTAAAAGAAAAATCAGAAGCTTTTCAAATGTTTAAATGGTACAAGGCAAGAGTTGAAAATGAAACAAGAAGACAACTGAAATGTCTTAGATCAGATAGAGGAGGAGAGTTCACATCTGATGAGTTCAACTTATTCTACAATGATCATGGTATTAAAAGACAAGTCTCTGCACCGAGAACTCCACAACAAAATGGAATAGCTGAGAGAAGAAGCAGATCTATTGTGGATTGTGCCAAAACCTTGATGATTGAAAAGAAAGTGCCACAAAAATTTTGGAGAGAAGCAATAAGCACTGTAGTTTACACCCTGAACTGAGTACAACTGAAGAAAGGTACTTTGAAGACACCATATGAAATCTGGTATGACAAGAAACCTAATGTAAGTTATTTTAAAATCTTTGGAGGTAGATGCTATGTACACAAGGGTGACAGAAATGGCAAGTTTGATCAGAAAAGTGAAGGAACATTTCTTGGTTATTCTTCTAGAAGTAAAGCATTTAAATGTTTGATCAAATCATCTAACAAATAGTAGAAAGTGCAAATGTGAAAATTATTGAATTTGCAGAAAGAAATGATGAAGGAAATTTCAAGGAACTAAAAGATTATGATGAATTTGTCTATGTTCAACTGACAAGTCCTACTGAGAAACCTACAAAAGGAAATGAAGAGAATATCTAGTTACCGAGTGATAAAGAAGAACATACAGAGCCTACCGAGCCTGTATTAGCCAAATATGTCAGAAGACATCATGAACCAAGTTAGATTATAGGAGATAAGGATGATCCAGTGATGACAAGGAACAAACTGAGACAGAACACATGTCTGATATCTGAATTTGAATCGAGAATAGTGAAAGCGGCATTTAACAGTGAAGATTGGATAAATGCTATGACTTAAGAGATTGATAAGATCAAGAAGAATGACACATGGACACTAGTCCCAAGACCGAAGGACAAAAATGTAATCGGTACAAAATGGATTTTCATAAACAAGTTGAATGAAAAAGGAGAGGTCATTCGAAATAAAGCAAAACTAGTTTGCAAAGGTTATGCACAAGAAGAAGGAATTGATTATGGTGAGACTTTTGCACCTGTAGAAAGACTTGAAGGAGTAAGAACATTGTTGGCATATGTTGCTTACAAGAATTTCAGGGTATATCAGATGGATGTCAAATCTGCATTTCTGAATGGAATATTAGAAGAAGAAGTTTTTATTGAACAACCTAGAGGATTTGTTGAAGACAATAATAAAGATCATGTATGTAAATTGAACAAAGCTTTATATGGTCTGAAACAAGCACCTAGAGCATGGTATAAAAGATTGCACTCTTATTTAATCAAGATTGGTTTTATAAGAACAAGTGAAAACAACAATATTTATATGAAGAATGATGAAAATGGAATATTGATCTCAACCATATTTGTTGATGATATTATATTTTGTGGGAATGAATCTCTATGTAAGAACTTTGGAAATGAAATGAGAAAAGAATTTGAGATGTCATTAATCGGTGAGATAAAGTATTTTATAGGTTTACAGATACTGCAAATGAAAAATGAGATTTTCATTACTCAATCCAAGTACATAAAGGAAATCTTAAAGAAATTTGGAATGGAGGATTCAAAACCAGTAAGTACTCCTATGACTACTAACTGTAAACTATCAAAGAATGATGAATCTGCATCTATTGATGAGACACTTTACCGATCCATGATTGGAAAGTTACAATATGTTGTTCACAGTAGGCCAGACATAGCACATGCAATAGGTATAGTTGCAAGATTCTCTACAGATCCTAAGGAAACACACATGACAGCAATCAAGAGAATTTTTAGATACTTGAAAGGCACTGAGGATTATGGCTTAGTATATCAGAAAAGAAATTATTTTTATTTAAAAGTTTATACTAATGCTGATTGGGCAGGCAACATTGATGACAGGAAAAGAATAAGTGGAGGAGCTTTCTTTTTAGGAGCAAGACTAGTGAGTTGGCTTAGCAAGAAACAAGGATGTGTTTCATAGTCAACAGCAGAAGCTAAATACATTGTTGCAACATTGAATTGTACCAACATAGCATGGATCAAACAACTATTGGAAGGTATAAATGAGAAAGTTACCGGGCCAATAACTATATCCTGTGACAATACTAGTGCCATTAACATTTCAAAGAATCCTATTATGCACTCTAAGACAAAGCACATCTCTATCAAATATCATTATCTTAGAGAAGAAGCTCAAGAGAAGAAAGTGGTGTTGGAGCATGTTAGCACAAAGGAACAAATAGCAGATATCTTCACCATGCCACTACCAACGAACACTTTTGAGTATCTCAGAAGTAAGTTAGGGGTCCTACCCCTATCTTCTACTCATTGACCGAGTTCGGTGAAAGCATCAATTCGATGACTCTACAAAATATCTTTTTAGGAGTTGATGTTGATTTACACACTTGAGGAGGTTTTCTAAAGGTGTGCAGGAAACAATACAAGGAACAGGAATTGAAGACATAAATGCTCTGACCAAGACTAAGTTGACACATAACAATAGGAAATCACTTCATTCAGGAAGAAATTATGTTTTAGTTCTTTACTTTTTGGCATTGTTGTCAAAGGGGGAGAAGACAAAAGAGAAGAAAAGCAAGACTGAAGAAAAGGAGAAGACTAATGTATGGGAGAGAATTCTGATGATAGAAGGAGAGCATTTCAGCATTTTAGAATCTCACAGCAATCTGAATCAATTAGGTCAAATCAATTGGTTTTGCCATAAATGCCAAAGGGGGAGATTGTTGGCATTCGGCATTATAACAGACAAGGAGAGATTGTTGGCATTTCAATAAGGATATTGAGAAGGTTGTTGATGATTATGGATATAACTGATTAAGGATGTTTACTATCTTAATATTATTATTTTGTCATTGATGTCAATAAATTGATTTTCTAATTCAGTATGATGTTGACATATCTTGAGAAGTATGATTTGATGAGTATAAAGATATTGATAAAAGACATAGAAAGAATATGATGAATAAGGGGAGAAATAAGTTATTCAATGGGCAACTATTACCGAGTTAGACAATGATGAGATCATGGTGATTAGATTGTTATGATATTCTACATATGTTATTGATTGAAAGGTTAATACTATACTATGTTACTGAGCAAAGAACCTAGTTGGTAAACCCTAAGGAACCTAATCGGTAAACCCTAAGGTTATTGCTATCAGTTAATGAAGGCAGAATGTCTACTGAGTGAAGTTTAGTATTTACCGAGTTGCAACCAAGTAATAACAGAATACATTAAATGATTGCATGCATTATTTTATGAAGGAAGCTGATGAGCTGGCTATGATTAAATGATTGGTATGTCGTGAATGAAGTTTGTTAAAGAATCTATGGCAAAGGAAAATCGACAGGAATCTCTACAGCTTAGATTGAACCTCAATACCCTAGCACAAGTTCCAAGAAATGTATGCAAGTTCTGAGGTGGGGTAAAACATTTTCAGATCGAAGGATACATTGAACTTGGTCAAAGTTTGAAGATCTAATGGCTATGATTGATCATGGGAAATGTGATCAATGAGATTAAGCGGTTGGTGAATTGTTTATAAATAGGCAACTATTGATAAACAATGTATGCGAGAAAGTGTATGCACAGGGATGCTACATAGTGATTATCGAGCACAGAAGCTTGAAGATCTGTTTTGAATAGCAGAGTATAGAGCCTAGCAGATGGACAAGATTAGTTCTATGTCTATTTTGTATTGAGCAAATAAGAATCTTCTTTAGCATTTTAGATGTGAAGTGACAGATAGATTTTTATTACTGTTATTTAGTGAAGTGACACAAAATCTCTTAACCAAGTGGACTTAACAGTCTTATTTGTAAAACCCTCTAGCAAGGTGACATTCTGATTGAGTGTTTGAAATCCTTTAACAAGGTTACTTCTAACAAGGTGAAGGTCCTAATAGATCTGAGGGAAATCCCTTAACTGGGTCACATCTAGCAATGTGTTTGTAATCTTTAACAGGATTTGCTTTTAACTAAGCATACTCTAAAAGAGTATATTTCTTAGTGGGTCCGAAATCCCATAGTGGTTTTTCCCTATTTGAGTTTCCATGTTAAATCTAGTGTTATGAGTGTTATGATGTTTATATGCTTTTGAGTTTGCATGTTTAGCAGTTTTGGTTATATTACTGAAGTATATGTTATCAAGGTTGAATCTGATGTTTTTATGGAAGATTAAGTTTTTATGATTCACCCCCCCCCCCCCCCCTTCATCTTATTAGCTTGGCATTTGTACTTATCTTTAAGTATCAGAACTATCATTATTCTTGTTTAGTTCTTTGTGCAGTGTTTTGTGCTCTTACCGATTGGTATAGGTAGTTGTTGGCCATTTAGTGGAATTGATTATGTGTTACACTAATGCTTATCATTGATGACAACACTAGATGTTTGGATGCTTTACTGGCAACCTTCTGCTCCCAGTAGGTTGAGTGGTTTTCTGGTTGATTTGGATCCAGCATGATCTGGTATGCTCTCATATAGTTTGGTGATGGAATTGGCTTGTTCATGATACTCATGCTTATATTCAGTTAGTTGGTTTTGGTCTAGTGATCAGATGCTATCTTGTTTGCTTAGAAGCTTGGTTTCTGGTTCCGGAGAGGGTTTCACTAGCAGAGCTTTTTATGAAGATCTTTGATGATTTGCATAAGTGGTGTTGGTGTAGTTTGTGGTATAGTTTCAAGATGTTGTTGATGATCATTTTCAAGACTTGGCTAATTGAGATCATTGTTGTGGTGTATGGACCTATACTAGGTCCCAGTTGCTCTAGGTTATGGATTGGTTTCATGAAGCATGTGGATTGGATCTCTCGATATTTTTTCGAGATGACTTATGTATTGGATATTATTTGTTTGGTCTAAGGCCAAAATTGTTTGTAATTATGTAATTGGTTTATTGTGTGGTAGCCTACCTGATTGTTTCTGGTCGAAGGTTTGTATATATAGATGTAAGATCTCATTAAAGATCATAATGGTTAAATGAAAAAGGTCATGAAAAGGGATGAAATGTGTGAATAATGTAATATCATTAAGGCAGAGGATTTGGTCGAACATTAAGGATCGAATTGGGTTTATGTAAGAGGATTTAGTCCTTCGATATTGAGCTTAACCAAAATTGTACTCAGGCATAGGAGATGTTATCTTTTGCAGTTCACCACTTCTCTGGATTGTAGTATGAATTTCTATGTAGTTAGTGAGACTCCTTTTATGATAAGCAGTGCACTCTAAGATGTTGGCCTTCCTGCAAGTGTAGACCCCTCAATTATAATTCACATACTTACTGCAAAACTATTATCTGACTCTGGGTAGGCTTCCCAATGTGGTTTTTCCCTTTACCGGGTTTTCCACATACAAATCTTGGTGTCATGTGGATGGTATTTATTCTGTGATTATTTTTTATGCTTAATTGGTTTAACTGCTATTTCCGGTATTTGGTTTAAGCATTTCGGTATTAATTTTTTGGGTTTCGGTATTAAAGTTTCAATTGCCAATGGTTCTGGTAATTTGTGAAAAATTATTCAATATTGGAATTACACACTCAGATGAGAATGGTTGATGTTGTCATTGATCACAAACAACCTGTAATAGGGTTCTATAGGATATTATCGGCAACAAACTTCACATATAGGCACTAGTAGCTACACAAAGTTCATTCACATCAGCAATGAATCATAACCTCACCCAGGCCGACATATGATAAAGTTTTGTTTATGTGAATTATATTGTAATGTAATTAATTATTTGTAGCCAACATGATGTATTGTAAATACTCTTATATGTATGAGATCTTTTGGGTCATTTTGTATGTAAGAAGATTATGTAATTAGGTAGTGAATATGAGAGCGAATATCTGTATATGCATTTTGATGTAATAAGGAGCAGAGCAGAGTGAATATTATTCACCAACAAGGTTTTTGGTTAAGGTTTTTGATTAAGCTCAAACTGGTACTGAATCAGGCATTGCAGATGCTATTGTAAAGTAGTACATTGTATTTGGATTTAATCATCCAATTTTGTAGTCAGTGGGACTCCATTTTGTTGTTGAGCAGTGAGCTCTAGGTTGTTGGCCTTCCTGCATGTGTAGGTGCCTATTGTAAGTATTCATATTGGCCAGTGAGTAAATATTATGGGTCACAAATCCCACCAAGTTTTTTCCCCTACTAGGTTTCCTCACCAAAATATCTTATGTTATGGTGTGCATTAATATTGTCTCTCCTATTTCTCTTTACTACATTGTTATTTGTTTATCGGTAGACTAATTTTGGTTATAAAGTTACCAATAAGTTCAAATACTTCTATCACTAGTTAGACACTGATTCACCCTCCCTCTCGGTGTCTTTGTGACTATCATTGCATCTAACAATTGGTATTCGAGCCTAATACTATATTTACAAAGGCGTAACAGCTTGAGGAAGATTCTAAAACCGATACTGATGGAAAGTTTGAGAAAATAGCTGGAAGGAGCTCTTGAAGATTTTGATGTAGAAAAATTGAAGAATATCAAACTTGAAGATGATCTAAGGACTTCCTAGGAATTCATTAAAGCACTTCAGGAGAACCTAGTTATAGCACAAAATAAGAGGAAGGAACTTCATGAGTAAATGTAGAAACAAGATGATGATAAAAAGGAAACTCTTAGAGAGAATACAAAAAAATTGAGACAGGAGAATACTAACATGAAGAATGAAATGCAAGATCTAACCATGAGACTATGCAAAGATATTAAAGATAGGAAGAAGAATGAGGAAGATTTGGCCAGAAGACTTAATGAAAGTTCAGATGAATCTCTAAGGCTTAGTTATGAAAATGATATGCTTGAGATAGATTTGATTCACATGCAACATGATAAAGAGGAGCTTATGAGACAAGTTGGCATTCTGGAAAGTGAGTTGGTTACTGCAAATGAATACAAAGACAAATTCAAGAAAAGTTTAGAAAGGTGCGATGACATGCTGAAAACCTGATGGAGATAAAATTGGACTTGGATTTGAACATGCAGAAAGCTCTGGGACTGCAAACAATCAAGATCACAGCAAACCGGTAAGACAACCTAATACTTATAAATTTAATGGGAAATGTTTTAGTTGCAACAAATTTGGTCATAGAGCAAATCAGTGTACATTTAGAAATAATCAAAATACAAATTTATGCACCAGTCAATGTTCCAAGTGCAATAAAATTGGACATAATTCAGACAATTGCAGAATCAATGTGAAATTCTATGTTTGTGGTAGATTTGGACATTTATCTAATCAATACAGAACACAAATCGGTCAAGGTTATGGAGCTTGGCAATTCAGAGGAACAATGTAACTTGTTATGCATGTAACAAGATTGGGCATATTACAAAATTTTATAGAAGTAAGACTGCACTGGCAAACAATAAAGGATCCAATAACAAAGGAAAGGAAAAGGTGATTGAAATCAAGCAAGAATTTTCAAAACAGTGGATTAAGAAGAGAGTTCAGAGAATTGATGAATCTATCTTTGCACTAGTAGAACAGGGTAACCCTCCACCAGCATAAGGTTCTTCATTTAATTAAGGAATAATCCTTAGGGGTATGGCAACAAACTCAAAATCCTACATTTTACCCTCGGTTGATGGTAAGAAGTTATATTTCTTCTTTATCGATAAACATGTTAAGTTTTCACTTAACCAAAAGCACTTAATGCAGTTGTTGGAAAACTTTTGGTTATAATGCACTAGAAAACCCTCATTTCGAATCACAAAGCATTCAAATTTTTGAAGAGCGCAAAGAGACCAAAGGCATTCAAGAGGTGAAGCAGCTAAGACATTTTCAAGGCATTTTAGATGATTTCACTTGTAGAAAAAGGTATTTATCATGGCTACTTCATCTTTTGTTCTCGAATTCATTGTAAACCCTACTGTGGTAGAAAATGCTAAGCACCCTCGACCCATTTTTAAGATCATTCTTGAGATTACTGAGAAAGATGATTGCATTGGTGCCTTCTCTAAAATTCCAAAGGGAATTTCTTTTACTGAAGATCCAAGGATATATATTCATTGCAACATAGATAATTTAGGGTATGATGATTTGAAAAACATGTACCAGATCATTATAGCTGATAAACAAGGTTTAATCAAACAAGAGCATAAAATTATTGAGGATTTGTTGATATCTTTAACATTCCCAAATTTCCAAATGTGATAGTTCATCTTGTACTTAGCAGGGTTAATGGTGAATTTATGTGGTTAGACTCTATTTTCAAAATTACTAAGGAGGCAATCAAGGCAGTCACTGGTTTACCCTAAACTGATACTAGGCCTGACAAGAAGATGAAGATCCCAAATAAGGGAGTTATGAACCTAATCGGTGCTATAACTGACAATAGATCCCTTAGGGTTAGTGATATCACTAATAAGAATGTGAAATATGTGAGTATGGTGATTGGTTACAGAGCTACTCATACAAATAGGTTAAATTTTGTTTCTAGTTTGTGTATACATAGTGCATATGAAATGGTGAAGAATAGTGCAAAGACTAAAATTTGTGAATGGCTTAAGGATGAACTGATAGACAATTTGGGGAAGATCAAGGGTGACAAGAAAGGAACCTTCAGATATGGTAAATTACTTGTATGCCTAATGCTTTATTTCAAAAAGGAGATTCCTGACATTGGTCACAAGGACTTTGCTTATGAAATCCCTGTTGGAAAACAAATTATGGAAGCAATTGCTGACATAGGCGCTAACAATGATGAAATGGTAAAAGATTATTTCAAAAACTTTCAAACTAAGATGAAGGAAAGGGAAAGGATTCCTTAAAGAATAGTGGACAAATATGGCAAGCAGATATGTTTTGTAATAAAGAGAGATGAGACATGGATGGAGGTTGTTACTCCTCGAACCATTTGGATAATAGAGATGGGATATGAAGTAGATTTGAACATTCTAGATTTTTATGCAAAGACACTTCTTGATGCACAAAAATAACTGACTGAGAAGATTTTTGGCACAGCTGAAACAATTGAGAGTGATGTATCTATGCAGAAGTAGAGGAAGAAAAGAGAAAAATTAATGAAAGATGCTTCAAAGTTTGTAGTAGATGTTAAGAAAGGATTGATGGGACTTGGATAGATGAGTGGTATTGCTGAGAGCATGAAGGAAAGTGAAACCAAATAGCAACCGGTAGCTCATATTTCCCTGGTTATTACTTCCTCTAAGACAGAAAGTGATAAAGTGACATAATTTAAAAGAGTTGAAAGGAATAAAAGGAAACCTTCACTGACACCTACTCCTTCTCCAAAGAGGACAAGAACACTAAGGAAGAAACAACAATCTATAAGAGAGCCAAGCATTTAGAGAAAGAAACTTACACCAAAGAAACCGACACCTAAGGTATCAGATATTCTATCCCCGAAAGAACTTATAAATGAAATTACCCAGGATGGAAACCTTAGCAATATCAGCAAACTTTATCATACTTTCAAAGATTCTGATAAGAAAACAATTGAAGAAATTATCATTCTACATCTTGATATTAACAAGAAAGTTTTAATTGAGGTCATTGATGATATGCCTAATGATCTTTATCTGAGACTAGAGGAAAAAAGAACATCTATAATGTAATTGGACAAGAAATTAAAGGTTGAAGAATTGTTGGTGATTCACCCTATCAAATCCTGACAAGAGATTGATGAATTGATTGCAGAAGCCAACCGGTCAGTTTTTGCCAGTGGTCACTTATAGGTTAGCTTAATGGTAGGAAGAGTCAAACAAATTGCTGATGAAATGACTGACAAATGGGATATATTCATTGTGGAAAAAGATAAGAAGGAAGAGAAATAAAGACATAAAATAGACAAATCTTTCACTAAATTTTATTAGAAAATTTATAAAGGTAAGAACAAAGTTGGTGGTATTCCTAACTTGACTATCAAGGATAACCTACTCCCACTAGCTGAAGACACACCATTGGTAGTGGCAGAGAAACAAGAAGAGAAATAGGTTGAGGAACAAGCAAAGGAGCAGGTTAAAGAACAAGTTGAATCACAGGTTGAACTTGAGGAAGAGAAAACTAAGAAAGTGAACACTAAGAATATTGATTCGGAGTCAAACATTTTGTTTACCATGAATGTGGACACTCAAGACATCAATATAATTATAGATAAATCTATAGAGAATGTTGAAACCGAACCTATGAATGTTGACACCCAACAGATGGTAGAGAAACCAGCAGTAAAAGAACCTAAACAGAGTATAACTGAACTGGCAATTAGCAAGGTAGAAAGTAAGGATGACAGTAAGGCTGAAAACAAAGTTGAAACACCAAGTGAGAAAAAGGAAGAAATAGTGGACAAGGAAAAGGTCAATGATGGAAATAAAATTGCAGAAGTGGCTAAGGAGTTTGGAGAGATGAAACCAACTGCTGAAACTCCCACTCCACCTAGAAATTCCATTTTGGATTACCGACCTACAAATGTGATAGAAGTTTTATTAGATTCTATCAAAAAACTCATTGAATGCAATGCCTTAGCATTTAAGGCTATTGATGACACCTTACCTATTTTACAATAGATAACACCGACATGTAAGGTAGATGATGTTGTAGGCTCTATTGGTAAGTTAGACACATTGTCTAAATTCATTTCTTCTAATATTCAATCGATTGATAAGATTAATGAGGAGACAATTAAAGAAAAGGTGGATTTCTTTAATGAATCTATTCAGGACTGTACATGAAAGTTAGATTCCTTAATACTAGAACTAAATTTGATGATTTTGGAGTTTAAGGAACTGTACAGAGATGTTTCCAAGCCACACCATTTGACTGCTGATATTGATGATCATATCAAACAAACACAAAAAGAAATTGATGATATAGCAGACAAACTAATTGGCTCTTCTGAACTCACTTCAATTTTAGATCAAGAAATGGCAATATATGAGGAGAAAATAGAAAAGTTGAAAAGGAGAAAGCTCGATTAAGGTTAAAAGCCCTAGAGTTAAAGAACAAACATGGTCCTAGATTGGACAATCTGTTGACACACCATAATGGACTATCTAAGGCTACTATTCCAGGAGAAAGATCAATGAAGGAACAAATGCATCATCTAATTGACATGATCTGACAAACTAAAGATATCATTTCAGATAGTTTTAAATTTTTGCAAGGACCTAATCTGATTGTAGCAGATATATTTCAAATAGTAACCAACCAGTTATAGACTTCAAGGTAGAATTTTTTTAATTCTTTGATTCTTTTTGACACCTTTGTCATTGATGTCAAAGGGGGAGTAGTAGTGTACTGAGAAAAATGTACAGAAGGAATCACAGAAGGGATTATTTGCTCAGGGGGAGCACTTTCATTTTTGGATATCATTTTTGGATTTTTCTCATGAGTGTTGCCATCAATACCAAAGGAGGATATTGTTGGCATTACACACTTAGATTAGAATGGTCAATATTGTCATTGATGGCAAACAATCGGTAACAAGGTTCTACAGGATAATACTGGCAACAAACTTCGGATACCGGCACCCAAGCCGACATATGATAAAGTTTTGTTTATGCGAATTACATTGTAATGTAATTAATTATTTGTAGTCGACATGATGTACTATAAAGACTTGTATATGTATGAGATCTTCTAGGTCATTTTGTATTTAAGAAGATTATGTAGTTAGGTAATGAATAAGAGAGTGATATCTATATATTTATTTTGATGTAATAAGGAGCAAAGCAGATTGAATATTATTCACTGGCAAGGTTTTTGGTTAAGGTTTTTGATTGAGCTCAAACCGGTACTGAATCAGGCATTGCAGAGGCTATTGTAAAGTTGTACATTATATTTTGATTTAGACATCCAATTTTGTAGTCAATCGGACTCCAATTTTGTTGTTAAGTAGTGAGCTCTAGGATGTTGGCCTTCCTGCATGTGTAGGCGCCTATTGTAAGTAATATTTATTCATATTGGCCAGTGAGTAAATATTGTGGGTCACAAATCCCATGGAGCTTTGTCCCCTACCGAGTTTCCTCACCAAAATATCTTGTGTTATGGTGTGCATTAATGTTGTCTCTCTTATTTCTCTTTATTGCATTGTTATTTGTTTACCGATACACTAATTTGGATTATAAAGGTACAAATAAGTTAAAAGATTTCTATCACTGGTTAGACACTGATTCACCCCCCCCTCTCAGTGTCTTTGGGACTGTCATCGCATCTAACATTCACCCCTCCTCTTAGTTGTCTTCTGGTTATTTGAACTATCTAACAATTGGTATCAGAGAATTGGTCCTCTCTACAGAAGTTTAACTGCTTGAGGAATATCCTATGGCATCTAACAATTCAAGTTCATCTAGTTCATCTGGAGCTATCTTTTGGAGAGATTTTCCTAGGCTTGATGGAACAAATTATACAGTATGAAATATTCAGATGGAGACTCATCTAAGCTGTCTTGCCAAGGAGATTTGGGAGATCACATAGAATTGTGTCACACCTTATAATCCATCTTTTGGCAATCCTCCTCTAGAAAACCTGGAGAAGGAGCTTGAGAATGATTGTAGAGAAAGAGATGCCCTCTTCTGTGCACGCTCCGATCAACAAATAATGGGATTAATAGATAAATCATCTGGAAAAGCTATGTGGAATAAGTTGGAGACTATTAATGAAGGTGACCCTCCAATGAAGATTGCTAAACTTGATGATTACAAGGTGAGATATGAAAACCTGAAGATGAAAGGATTATTGCATTCATGGAAGGGGTAAATGAGATTGTTATGTGAATTCAATGTTGTGGTGGAACTCTGAGGGAAGATGAAATTATTTCTAAAGTTCTGAGAGCCCTACCACCATCTTAAAAAATGAAGGCTACTTCTATTAATGAGATGAGAACAATGGCTAATACATCTATGAATAGAAATACCTTGGTTGGAAAACTATCTAGTTTTGAGCTTGAAGAATTTGGACTTTCTAGAGCTATGAAGACTAAACCTACTTTTCATGCATCTAAATCTACAAATGGTAATAAATATTGGAAAGATTTATATGCAAAGGAATTAGAAGATATGAAGAGGGAAGATGATGAGTTTAAGTAACTTGAAGCACTATTTTCTAGAAGAGTACCTAAAGGACCGGTAGGACGTAAGTATGAAAGGAAAGCACCTTTTAAATGCTTTGCATGTAATAATATTGGTCATTTTCCATCTAGATGTCCTAAAAGTAATTCAATATTTGAAGAAAGAGTTAGATGATATTTTAAGCCTAAGCCTAGATATTAGAACAAGTATAAGTACAAGAAAAACAAAGATAAATAATGCTACATACTGGATCAGGAAGACATTATTGATTCTGATGTTGAACCGGCAGAAGACTCTACTAGTTGTTCTGGCAATGGGAAGGAATGGGCGTTCTTGGCTATCAAGGAAGATGATCCAACACTGGAAGAGAATGTACCTGAAGAAAAGGCACTTGTTGTTAAAATTGAAGACAAAGATATTGGGTAATTAGCAGTGGTTGTTCACATCATATGACTGGAGACAAAGGGAAGTTTCTATCTTTGCAAGAATTTGATGGTGGTCTAGTCAGATTTGGAGATGACAAAGCATGTATGATCAAAGGAAAAGGAACTATATCATCGGATGGTATGAACAATAATGATAATGTTTATTATGTTGAAGGTTTAAGGCACAATGTTTTGAGTGTATGACAATTGGTAGATAAGGGATTTCAATTATAGTTCAAGGATGGAAAATGCAAAATCATTAATAAAACTGGTTTGGAAATTGTAACTCGTACACAGACAAAATGTAATATATTTTATTTGAACTCTAGTGAGAAGACATGTTTGATTACACAGATTGATGAGAGTTAGCTATGACATAAAAGGTTGTGTCATGTGAATTTTGATTGCATTGTTAAGATCAGTTCAATTAAGGCAGTTAGGGATATACCTAAGATTATGAAGCCCTATAATACAATATGTAAAGAATGCCAAATGGGAAAACAGATTAGGACATCTTTTAGGAGTATACAAGATAAATCAAATGATGTTTTTGATATTATTCATACTGATTTGTGTGGCCCTTCTAGAGTTAAAAGTTTTCAAGGTGATAGATATTTCGTGCTAATCATTGATGATTATTCTAGAATGGTGTGGGTTACTTTTCTAGAGGAAAAATATGAAGCACTTGAAAAGTTCTAAATTTTTTAAGCTAAAGTGGAAACTGAGACAAGATTTAAGATTATATGTTTGAGGTTAGATCATGGTGGAGAATTCACATCCGGTGAGTTTAATAACTTTAGTGACAAGCCTGGTATAAGAAGAAAATTTTCTGCTCCTCGGACATTTCAGCAGAATGGAGTTGTAGAAAGGAAGAATAGAACTATCTTACATCCTACTAGAATAATGATGATGGAAGCTAGTCTATGTCATATCTACTAGAGAGAAGCAGGGAGAAAAATAACACATGGATCTTGGTTCCCTGACCTACAAATAAAAATGTTATTAGAACTAAATGGGTTTTTAAAAATAAATTGAATGAGGATGGTCAAGTTATAAGAAATAAGGCTAGATTGGTTAGTAAAGGATATTCTCAGAAGGAAGGAATTGATTATGGTGAAAATTTTACACCTATAGCTAGGATTGAAGTTGTAAGATTATTTCTTGCCTATGCTTCTTATAAGAACTACAAGGTAATCAAATGGATGTTAAATGTGCATATATAGATGTTGATTGGGCTAGAGATGTTGATGACTGGAAAGTACTTCTGGTGGAGCTTTCTTTCTTGGAAAGAAGTTGGTTTTATGGATCAATAAGAAACAATCATGCACTTCTTTGTCTACTACTAAAGTTGAGTATGTTGTTGCTACTACTAACTGTACATAGGTTTTATGGATGAAGAAAATTTTGAAGGATATAAAAGTAGATTGTGATGCACCGATAGTTATTCACTATGATAACTTTGTTGTTATTTATATATCAAAGAATTTGGTATTTCATTCTAAGACAAATATCTATCAAGTATAATTTTGTAAAGGAAAAGGTGGAAGCAAATGAAGTTAGACTGGTTTATGTGAACACTAAATAGTAGATTGCAGATATTTTCACCAAACCTTTGCCCAAGGAATCATTTGAGTTCCTGAGAGATAGATTGGGGGTTTCTTCCCCTCCAACATAGTCTTGATTGATGTGGTTTGGCATCAGTTTGATATGCATTATCAAAGATACTATTCATTTTGACACTGATGTAGGATGCTACTGCTAAGGGGGAGTAGTCAGCTTTGTGAATCAGAGGTTTATGTTATTACTTTGATATTTTTGTTAGATTTTCGACATTGATGTCAAAGGGGGATTGATATAGATATGAAAAAGTAAAAAGAGTTGTATACATTAGGGTGAGAGATACTGATAAGGAGATAGATATATGAGCTTTATAGAGATATTATTCACAGGGGGAGTTTGGTCTTTGTTTTAGAACCTCATTGCTTTGTGGGAGATTGTTGGCTATCTTCCATTGGGGGAGATATGTTTGGCATTTCTTGGTACTTAGATGTTATTCACATCTAGTGTTGCCATCAATTCCAAAGGGAGATATTATTTGCCATTTGGTGGAATTTATTAGGTGTTGCATTAATGTTTGTCACTGATGCCAAAACTAGTTGTTTTTATGCTTTACCGACACCCTTTTGGTCCCGGTAGGTTGAGTGGTTTTCTAGTTGATTTCGATCCAGCACAATCCGGTATGCTCCGGTATAGTTTAGTGATGGAATTGGTTTGTTCATGATACTCATGCTCATATTTAGTCAGTTGGTTTGGTCTGGTGATCGGATGCTATCCTATTTTCCTAGAAGCTTGGTTTTTGGTTCTGGTAAGGGTTTCTTCGGTAGATCTTTTTGTGAAGATCTTTGATGATTTGCATAAGTGATATTATTGTAGTTTCTGGTATGTTTCATGATGTTTTGATGATCATGTTAGAGACTTGGTGAATGGAGATCATTGATGTGGTCCATCGACCTATACTGGGTCCCGGTTGGTCTAGGTTATGGACCAGTTTAATGAAGCATGTGGTTTGGATCTCTCGATACATTTCTATGATGACTTATGTGTTGGATATTATTTGTTTGGTCTAAGGCTGACATGTTTTGTAATTATGTAATGGGTTTATTTTCTCATGGCTGACCTGATTGTTTATGGTCAAGGGTTTGTATATATAGATGTAAGATCTCATTATAGATCATCATGGTTATGAAAAAGGTCATGGAAAGGGATGTAATGTGCGAATAATGTAATATCATTCAGGCAGAAAGATCGAATTGGGTTTATGTAAGAGGATATAGTCCTCCGGTATGGAGCTTAACCAAAACTGTATTCAAGCATAGGAGATGCTATCTTTTGTATTTCAACACTTCTTCAAATTGTAGTCAGGATTTCTATGTAGTCAGTGAGACTCCTTTTGTGATCAGAAGTATGCTCTCGGTTGTTGGCCTTCCTACAAGTGCATGCCCCTCAATTATAATTCACATACATACTACAGAAATATTATCTGAGTGTGAGTAGGCTTCCCACCGTGGTTTTACCATTTACGGGGTTTTCCACATACAAATCTTGGTGTCATGTGGATGGTATTTATTCTATGATTATTGTTTATGCTTAATTGCTTTAACTACTATTCTGTTATTTGGTTTAAGCATTCTGGTATTAATGTTTTTGGTTTCGATAATCTATGACAGTTGATTCACCCCCCTCTCAGTTGTCTTCCGGTTATTTGAACTGTCTAACAATAGTTTCTTGTTCTTCATGGTAGACCTTATTTTGGGTTTCCTAGTGGTTTCATGTGCTTGATTCCATATTTTCAGTTCATTTAGTTCCTTTTTTGGTCAGTTATTTCTTCTAGTTGGCTATTTCTAGGTTTCATGATAGTTCTTGTGCTTACCAATTGGTTTTCTTTCTTTACCAATGCGATTCTTGGCATGTGGATCCATTTTGGGTCTTGTTCGATGTCCGTTGGTGTGTGGTCGACCTTCCTACTGAACCACATCATTTTTTTGTTATTTTATGGAAATATTTATTTAATTCTTAGGGCCGACCTAATTACACATAAAATATAATCTTATGAGGTCGACTTGGATATGTTTCGGTGGGTATTAATATGTTATTATGTAATCATTTGTAGGGGCAGAGGAATTAGAACCAAGAATTAGGATCAAGATTCGCATATTGTGATCTAGTTGATTCTTCAGTCCTAGATTGGATTGTATCTAGCTGATAGCCTGTGTGTAATTGGTTATTTACTGGATGTTCTTTGATGATAATATGATGATTTCCGAATGATTGTTGTAAGTTATAAGGATTTAATATGATATGTTTATGTGAACTTGTTTTTTCTTGCTACTTTTGTTGTGTCTCTCTTTCTCCATAAGTCGGTTGACTCTTTTTGAGGGTTTTACTAGTTATGGCTCCATTAAGAGGTATTCAAGCTAGTTATGGACTCGCTAGTGGAAGAATAGTTTGTGAACATTGAGGCATTCCTTTGGGTAGATAGATCATCGATTGGATGGAGGTTGCGTTTGTTGGCAATTGACACTCATTAGATTCATATGTTGTCATTGATGGCAACAAGATTCTATAGGAAGCATATACTGACAGATATCGACATGAGCACAGGCACCGACACTGACATCGGCATCCAACACTTCAATGAAGCCGACATCAGTATGGAATCTGAAGAATGTTTTATTTGTAAATTCATTTTATTGTATTAAGTTGGCATTGTATATCTTTTGTAATGTATTGTAAGCTGACATAAGGCATATTGTTTGTAAGGGTATATAAGTTAGTTTATTAGTGACATGTGATATAGAGGATAGGATATAGGAAAATGTGTAATACGAAGGATATGTATGTAGATCATTTGTATGTGAATGTTATATCATGCAATGAACTATAGATGGTTTGTAAAGCATTCTTGGAGGAAATGAGATATCGATAGAAATGTTCAGGGTTTATGAACCGGTATAGAGTAGAGCTATAACCGAAACTCTTTTGGGCATTGTAGATGCATTTTGTGAGTTCATCATTATTGTTTTATCTCAACAGAAGCTTGTAGTCAGTGAGACTCTTTTGTGTTGAGCAGTGTTCTCTAGGTAGTGTGCCTTCCTGTATGTGTAGGCCCCCATACTATGTAATATCTCTCATATGGCCAGTGAATTAATATTGTAGGTTAGAAATCCCATCGTGGTTTTTTCTCTTTGAGTTTTTCCATGTGTAAATTTTGTGTGTTATGGTGTTCATTCATGTGGATGGTTTATTTAATTTAAGTTACATGTTTCTTCATTTAACGGTTTATATGTGTATATTATAAAAAGGTAAAATCATAGAACACTGATTCAGCCCCCCTCTCAGTGTTCTTGGATTCTAACAATTGGTATTAGATCCTAGTGCATTGAAGGAAGTTTAACAACTTGAGGAAGATCCTCAAACTAGAATCATTAAACATGATTATGGAGAAGCAACCTGAGATGGCACTTGAGGATTATGATGCTGAAAGGTTGAAGAACTTAAAATTATAAGATGAATTCAATTCTACAAATGAATTCATTCTTGTCCTGCAAGAAAGGTTATCATCAGCTCAAGCTAGGAGGAAGGAACTTCTGCAAATCTAGGATGATGAAGGAAAAAATGCACTCAAAGAACAATGTCAAAAACTGATTAAAACAAATGTTCTCATGAATAAAATGCAAGACATAACTATGAGGATGTCAAATGATATTGAGGATAGAAAGAAGAAGGAATAAAATATTGTTGTATCTCTGAAGAACAAATCTAAAGAATGTGGAAGATTGGCTCATGAGAATGATATGTTAAAAACTAATTTGGTACAATCTCAAAATAATGAACAAGAGATTGAAAGAAAAATAATAACTTTGAGAGTTGATCTAACTACTGCAAGTAAGTATAAAGAAAAATTTAGGATCAATACTGCACATTTGGATGATTTATTGAAAAGAGAAAGGTAGAATGAAGATTCTAGAGGACTTGGATTTGTACAAGGTGAAAGATCTGGTATTGCAAGTGGAGGCCAGACAACCGGTATGGAGAACGCATCACACCAGAGGAAAACAGTAAGCCAATCTAATGCTTATAAATTCAATGCTAGATGCTTTGTTTGTAACAAATTTGGGCATATGGATAAACAATGTAGAAATAGAGAAAATCAAAACTACAATTTTGTTCTTGGTGAATGCACAAATTGCAAAAAATATGTCATAAGTTGGAAGATTGTAGAATGAATGTTAAATGTCATGCATGTGGAAAATTTGGATATTTCGCTAATCAATGTAGGTCAAGGAATGACATGAGATATGTTAAATAAATTCAAAATAATAATGTTGTATGTTATGCATGCAACAAAATAAGTCATATTGCTAAGTATTGCAGAAGCAATACTAAACTGGTTAGCAATGATAATGAAAATAAGAAAGGAAAGTAGAAGGTAGATGAAATACAACAAGATCACACCAAGAGATGGGTTAGAAATTCTGAATAACTAAGTAAAGATGTAACTACACCAGTAACTCCACCAATAGAATAGAGCATTCTTGAACTAACAAGAAATTCAACCGATAACTGAGGCATGCACCTTAGGGGTTGGAAAATTCATTGCAAATCTTGCATATTCCCCAGAAGAGATCCAGAAGAGATATGGAGAGTTGTATTGATCATTGGGGAAGGTTTACCTAGCATAATATTGTGAAACCGACATCCGGTAGGGTACATCGCTAAGCATTTATGATAGTGAAGGATTAGGGTTTACTCACTGATAACAAGGCAAAATGGACTCATTTTAACTCACCCAGCACTCAAGCAAACTAGAGTGAAGAAAAGGCAAATCATATGCCATCAAGAGTGAGAAAAGGAACTCTGAAAGATTTCCAACAATTATGAGAGAAGTAATCAAAATTTTCAAACTGGCAATCGTTTTTCAGGCATTTCTTTGAAATGGCAACTAGATCATCATCTTCTCCTACTTTCATTGAAAATCCCATGACTGTTGAAGTTAAGGATAGGCTCCCACCCAATTTTAAGGAAGTTCCCCAAATAACTAAGAAGGAAGACTCTACGGGCGCATTCTCGAGGGTTCCCGATGATGTAGTCTATGTACAAGATGTAAGGGTATATATTCACTACACCTTGGAGGATCTACACACTAAGGAGATCAAGGGTATGTATCAATCTAAGATACCGAACAGCTCTGAAACAATCAAGCTAGAATATAAAGTGATTGAAGACCTAGGGTTAACTAGAATCCTATACATACCAGAATTCAAAGATGAAGTGATCGGATATGTTCTGAGTAGGATCCACAATGAATTCATCTGGTTGTACCAACCCTGCATGATTACCAAGGAAGCAATTCAGGTGGTCATCGGCTTACCTAAAGTCGGACAAGAACCTAGTAAGAAGATATCTAACACAATGGTTGAGAATCTCACCAGTGCAACCCATCATGGAAGATCGATGAGGATAAGCACCATCAAAGAAAATGATGTGAAATTTGCTAGTATGATCGTTGGCTACAAGGTAACTCAATCTAGTGGATTGAACTCTGTTGCCAGTTCATATATCCATGTTGCACACCAAATGTTAAGGAATAATAGAAATATGATTTATTTGAATGGCTGAGAAGTGAATTGATGTTGAATCTTGGGAAAATCAAGTGTGTGAAGAAAGGAACTTTTAGGTTTGGCAATCTTATTGTTTGCCTAATGATGTACTTCATGAATGAGCTACCAGGTTTGGGTAAGAAATGTTGGGCACATGACATACTAGTAGGTATGCAGATCAAGGATCCAATCATCGGTCTTAGCACTAACAGGGATGAGAAGCTTTGGGGCTTTTTCAAAACTTTTCAAAAAAATATGACATGGAGGGAGATTATATCTAAGCACATTATGGATAAATACTCCACTGATATCGGTTTCATGGTGAAAAGTGATGAAACTCTCATGGAAGTAGTGGAACCTAGTATCATATGGGTCATAGAACTTGGATATAAAGTAGATGACAACATCTTGGAACTTTATGCAAAAATGATGCTTGAAGCTCCATTAGATGACAAGACTGAACATTTTGGCACTGTGAAGGAAAAGGCTCTTGAAGTCAAAATTGACTTCAACAAGAAAAGGAGAGAAAAGAAAATACACAAAATGTCTGCATTTGTGCAAAATGTAATCCACGGGATAGATACAAACTAGGTTCTCGATATAAGATCAACCGACAATGGCTAGTGCTCCTAAGGCAAAGAGGCTTGAGACTTTCATTTCTTCTATCACTTCTGACTCTGATCTAGAGGATAATCAACCTCTTGCATTGAGAAGGGTACAAAGGAAGAAATCTAACAAGCCTCTGGTATTGGAGAAGAAGGTGGAGCCAAGGAGGAAGTTAGTAAGAAAGGTAACAATTGCACCCACACCTTTGGCAAAGGAAACCTACTCAAAAGAGAAAACCAATTTCATCTGCTCCAGCAACCCCCAACAAGAAGAAGAAAAGTGTAATTGAATTTGGTAATGTTACCATCATTTCCCCAATGACTTGTGCTAAATTGATAGATGAGGTAACAAAAGATGGTATTTTGAAGAATATCTCAAATTTTTATGACGATTTAGATGATAATGAGCAAAATGAAGTTGAAGAAGCAATTTTGTTACATATAGATATATATAAGAAGGCTTTAGTAGAAATTTTGAAGGAAATTCCCTTATCACTATATTAAAGTTAGATGTAGTAAAGAGGGATAGGGACAATAAGGAAGTTGAACTTTTGAACATGTGTCGCTTAATAAATAATGAGGAAATGAAACGATGTATAGATGTTGCAAACATAATAGTTTTTAGCAACAAACCCCAACAAATAAGCTTAATGATGGGTAGAGTAAATGAGATAATAAATGAGACCAGAGATGGTTGGTCCAAATTCTTCCAAAAGAATCCTAATTTCCTCACTTCTCAAAAAGAATTTGCTAAGGAAACAACTCCCACCATTCCAGACAAATCTAAAGGGAAAAGTATTTTGGGTAGTTCAGTTCAAATTTTTAATAAAATGACAGTGACTATGATTGTACAGACACCACCAATAGGTAGACACAAAAGTGATAAGAGTGTACAGTCTATACTGATAGAAACCACATTTGTACAGTTTGAGAAAGGTGATATACAAGGTAGTGATAATTTTGTAGATAATACTCCACTGACAGGAATAGATATTGCACCAAGTGGCAAAGCCACCGGTGCAAAAGAGGATGCGAAAAGAGATACACCGGAAAAGTATAAGACTCCCAATACCATACCGACAGTTGATTCCATGGCAAAATTTTTGGAAATTGACACTTCTCAAGTTGAGAAGAAATCAATCACTAAGATGAGTCCCACACAGTTAATGGTGATGGCTACTCAGAAACTAATAAAGGAGGAATTTGTAGACAAAGGAATAATAGATCAATCAAGAACAATTTTGCATAGATTGATTCCTGATTGTTTGATTGAAAATAAGGCAAGCCCTTCTAGAAAGCTTAAGGTACTAACCGAGAATATATCTAAAAACTCTCAATCATTGTAGAAAATTTCAGACCGACAGGCACTTGAAAGATTTAATTTGGATAAGAAAGCCGCTTTTGACCAGATTATTGAGACAGAGAATAAGAAGATTGAAGAGAAGCTTATACTTATGAAAAATTCTTTGAAACAGTGTACTAACATCTACAGGGTCTATTGTAACATAGAAATTCTTACAACAAATGTTGATAGCAGGATAAAGGAGTTACATGATAAGATTGCTAATATTGCTAATTATTTTGATGAACTAACATCACTTACTAAATCTATTGATGGACAAATTTTATCTTTAGAGAATCAAATTTTTTCTTTTGAAAAAGAGAGAGACAAGATCATTCAAAGAGAAAGGAGTCTCAGAGGTTTGGTGAGTCCAAGATTGGATTCACTTGGTGTACATAAGAGAGAATGCATGGGTATACTTGCAAATCCCACATCGACAGAAGTCAATGAGAAGGAAACACTTATACATTTACTCAGTGGGCTAATATCCATATCTAAAACTTTTAAAACCGACTGAGATACCTATATATAGTTGCTAGAGAAAGCTTATCTGGAAATTTTGAGATTGGTCAAGCTCCAGTAAAGTAATCTATATTTATTCATTTCTTTTGTGTAGATTCTTAATCAAATTCTTTCAATTCTTTCACCAGTATTTGGCATTGATTCCAAAGGGGGAGTATATATATGTAAGGATCTGGAAGGACAACTGAGAGGGGCGGGAGGTGAATTAGTTATCAATTAATTATAACCCAAATACAAATTATTCCAACTTAAGCTTAGTTTCAGTGAAAATGATTAGCAGTTATATTAATACTGGTGTAACTTAATGTGTGAAACAAAAAGACAAACAACATCCACAATATATGACATAGAGATTTTGATGTGGAAACCCTGTAAGGGGAAAAAACATAGTGGGAAACCTTACCCACAATCAAATGATACTATTGTAGATAGTAAGTGTATACAAATGGGGTCTGCATATGCAGAAAGGCCAACAACCTAGAGCTCACTGCTCAATCATAAAATGGCAGTCACACTGCTTATAGTAGGATGGTTAAATCCTATAACAATGTACTACTTTAGAGGAGAATCTCCAATACTGGATTCAGTACCGGTTTAAGCTCTGATAAACACCTTCATACCTTCCTTCAACCTTCAGATAATGTCTGCATGATTCACACTATAATCTGCTCATATGATCTTCAATATTCCCACATATAATCATACCATACCAGGTTACATTCCTCTATGTCATCTCTCAAATGAGATCTTACATTTAACAAAACCTAAGACCAAATGTTAAGGTCAGCTCACTAAAGATATTACATTTAAATCAATTACAAAATAATTTTTGAATCGATACAAGATGTCAGCCTGAATATAATATCCAAATAATAAACCATCTCTATAACGTGATGTGCTGATCTGGAATAGATAGTGTGTACTAATCCATAAGATAGACCTATCTGCCAGTAACAACAAATATGTCAACCTGATTAGACCAATAACCAAAACGCCAAAACCAAACATCCAATCCATATCTTTGACATAATCAAATGAACTCCAGATGATAACAAGTCATCATCATTATCGGTGAACATATACCGGTGACTGTGCATAACCCACTAACCTTGCCAGTGAACACAATGTGTCAGTTCAATAGTAAACCAATATAGCCAGAGTGACAAATCAACAATGTAAACCTCCAGAAGGATAAGTATTGACATCAATGACAAAACCAATGTAACACATCCATAATACCAACAATCTCCCCCTTTGGCATTGATGGCAACACTAGATGGAAAAACATCTAAGTGCCAAAGAAGAATGCCAAAAATCAACAATCTCCAGAATAGATCAATACCAAAAATAAAAAACCAAAATACATCTCACCAAGAATATATAATGTATCTCTCCCGAATCTATATCTCTCCCCAATGGTACAATGTTTTTCCATAGATATCTCTCCCCCTTTTACATCAAATGTCAAAGCAGTTAAGAATAAATATCATAACATATAACTAACTACTCCCCCTGAGAAGTAGCTATCCTCCATCAAAGCCGAAAAAAATATTTCTATGTTAGTTTCTGTCGGTTTGATGCCAAACTTCAACATCTAAGTCTCCATGGGTGGGGGAATTACCCCAAGCTTCTCTCTGAGATATTCAAAGGTTTCCTTAGGAAAATGCTTTGTAAATATATCTACAATCTTCTCTTTAGTACTTACATATACCAATATTACTTCATTTTCTTCAACAATCTCTTTCAGAAAATTATACTTGATAGAAACATGCTTGGTCTTAGAGTGAAATATCAGATTTTTTGATATATCAATTGCTGCTAAGTTATCAGAATAAATGATTATTGGTTCTTTGCATTTTACCTTTATATCCTTCAACATTTTCTTAATCTATAATACTTGAGTACAATTAGTTGCTGCTGCAACATATTCTGCTTCTGTTGTAGATAATGATGTGCAACTCTGCTTCTTTCTTATCCATGAAATCAATCTTCTTCCAAGAAAGAATGCACCACCAATGGTACTCTTTCTTTCATCAACATCTCCTACCCACTTACATTTTGTATATGCACATAACTCAAAATTGTCACTTTTAGGATACCATAAACCAAGATTTGTTGTGCCTTGAAGGTACTGGAAAATCTTTTTTACTGTTGATTCATGATTTTCTTTAGGATTACTCTGAAATCTTGAAACATTACATACTACATTCATTATATCAGGTCTGGCTTGTGTCAAATCTAGTAAACCTCCAATCATAGATTTGTATCTAGTTGGATTAATAGGAGTTGAATCATCCTTCAATGTCAATTTATTAGTTGTAGTCATAGGAGTACTTACCGGTTTACAGTTTTCCATACCAAATTTCTTAAAAAGTTACTTTAAGTATTTTGTCTAACATATGAATATACCTTTATCTATTTGTGAAATCAGCAAACCTGGAAAAATTTTTCTCCCCAATCATAGACATTTCAAATTCTTCTTGCATCTTGTTAGCAAAATCTTTACACAATCCATCTTCACCTCCAAAAATGAAATCATCCACAAAAACTTCAATAACCAAGATGCCATCATTAGTGATTTTGTAATAGAAGTTACTGTCAAAATTACCTTTAGTGTATCCAGGCTTCAAAAGATATTTATCCAATCTAGCATACCAAGCTCTGGGAGCTTGTTTCAACCCATATAAAGCTTTTCTTAATCTGTAAACCATATTCTTATCATCTATCAATGAAAATCCATCAGGTTGTTCAATGTAAACTTCCTCTTCAAGATCACCATTTAAAAATTCACATTTCACATCCATCTAATATAGTTTATAATTCTTATGAGCTGCAAGTGCAAGAAATAGTCTAACTACCTCAATTCTGGCTACCAGTGCAAAGGTTTCATTATAATCAACTCCCTCTTTCTGTGAATAACCTTTACAAACTAATATTTTTTTTTTATTATTATTTCACCATCTTCATTAAGTTTATTTCTAAATACCCATTTAGTTCCAATTACATTTTTGTCTTTAGGCCAGGGAACTAATGTCCATGTATTGTTCTTTTCAATCTGTTCTAATTCATTTTCCATATCTTTTATCCAATGTTTATCTTGACATGATTCAATAACAGATGTTGGTTCAACTTGAGAAATTAAACATACCTCTTAATTTTCCAATCTTCCTCTTGTCATAACACCTTGATATTTGTTTTCAATTATCTGATTTTATGAGTGATTCAATCTTACATACCTAGGTTTGTTCACATGTTATTGTTCTTCAGTCACAGTGGATTTTTTTGATGATACCGATGTGACTGGATCTTCATTTTGTACCAATGCAATATGTATTAGTTCATTTGTGATAATCTCAACTATCGATTCAGAATCTACAGACCTTGAATTTCATCTAAAATGTTCATCTATCTGTAGACGTCTAAAAATGGTCAACGCTTGCGGAGTCATACTTTAACATGCACGCATTGCCTTATTTTAGGGTTTTTGCATCACATTAACATTTCTTCTATGTTGTGCACTTGGTCTTTATCATTTGCGAGCATCGAGTCCTTCTGCATTCTTCATTTGTCTCGCTTTCAAATTTGGTCTTGTCAATAATAATCTTCAGTCATGATTTTGGTCGATCTTATCCTATCGCATCAATGTGCGTGCTCATTTGGCATATTTTGACACCGTCAATTTGATTTCATTTTGGACATCGTCAATCCTAATCGATGATAGAATTAGGGTTTTGTCCTCTTGGTCAATCTTGTCATCTTGCGATTGATCTGTCATCGATCCTCGTCCTTGTCAATCTTGTCATTTTGCGATCAATTTGTCATCAATCCTTGTCTTGGTCAATCTTGTCATTTTGCGATCGATTTATCATCGATCATTGTCCTTTTTCAATCATGTCAATTTGGATCAATTAGTCATTCTTCCTCATCAATTGGCGCCTATCAATTTGGTCTCTTTATCAATCTTGGTCAATTTGTCAACCAATCTCAATCATTTGTCAGCATTGGTCCTTTGTCAATCAAAATCATGATCAAATTGACCCTACATCAATTATCTTTTGTCAAGACCTAATTGTCATCCTTGCATTTCTAATTCATCTTCTAGGGTTTTATGATTTATTCATTTAATCTTGTTTGTCATTTTCCCTCTAGGTTAAATAATTTATTTATTTATCCTAAGTCTTCTTGTCACAATTAAATATTTATTTAATTGGCTAATTAATTCCTCCCTCTTTTTGTAAATTAATTAATGAATGAAAAATTATTAATTAATTTACCTAATTTTCCAATTTACTAAATTCTCCTAATTCCTAATTTTCTATTTTCTCCTATTTTTCTAATATTTCCCCTAATTTCATGGGAATGACATTTCAATCTTGTCATAATTTGTCAATCAATCAATTTTGCATAGCAATCTTGTCAATTTTGTCATAATTTGTGAATCAATCAATTTTGCATGTCAATCTTGTCATAATTTGTCATATTTGTCATTCTTGATTTGAAATGTCCTTTCAAATCTCTTCATGCTAATCTTGTCATCTCTCCAATTTGTCTATAAATTGGATGAATTTCTTCAATCAAAGGATCAATTAATCACATTATCAATCTAATCATATTTTCAGAGAATCAATCATGCTTCTAGTATCCTTACGCTGCCATTTCATCTTGCTTTCATGCTATGCCTTTGCATTTGTAGGGGAGATCCACAAACAAAGCAATTTGAAGGAGAAAGAAGGACAATGGAGAATTAGGGAGGAGATATTCACGTTTGTAATGGTTTGCATTTGGTTTGATTATCTTGTCTTCATATCTCTATTGAATGTTTTTAGGATTTTCTTTTCATTGCAATCTAGTTTTTGTGATTGAGCTCGTCTAATTTGTTACTTGCTTTGATGATTTCCAAATTCCTATCTACACTATCTTCACATTAGCACTTTCAATGATTTTTTGCAATCTTTTATTATAACATCTATATGCCTTGCTCTTAGATGAATAACCAAGAAATATTCCTTCATCACTTCTAGGATCAAATTTTCCAACATACTCATCTCTCCTAATAGACCATTTTCTTCCAAATATTCTAAAGTATTTAAGAGTAGGAGTATTACAAAACCATAGTTCACAAAGGGTCTTACTAGTTTAACTTTTGATGTGAACTCTGTTGAAAGTGTAAACCGGTGTATTCACTGCTTCTCTCCAGTATGCATGAGGTAGATTTTCTTCCATTATCATGGTTCTTGCTGCATCCAAAATAGTTTTGTTCTTCCTTTCCACAACTCCATTCTATTGAGGTGTTCGAGGTGCTAATAGTTGTCTTTGGATTCCATTCACTTCACAGAATTTATTAAATTCCCTAGATGTAAATTCTCCTCCTTGATTAGATCTCAAACATTTGATTTTCCTTTCGGTTTCATTCTCTGCCATTGCCTTGTATAACTTGAATTTTCCAAAAGCTTCTGATTTCTCCCTGAGAAAAGTAACCCAACACATTCTAGAATAATCATCAATTATTAGCATGAAATATCTATCTCCCTTAAGACTTCTTGTTTTTTCCAGACCACACAAGTCAGTATGAATTAAATCAATAACATTATTGGATTTCTCAGAAATGATCTTAAAATTTGTTCTAACTTGCTTTCTCATTTGACATTCCTTACATACCGCATTATGAGGTTTCATAATCTTAGGTAAATCCCTTACTACCTTACTTTAAGTGATCATTATAATGCAATCAAAATTTACTTGACAGAGTCTCTTATGCCATAACCAACTTTAATCAATGTTTGCAATCAAATATGTCTTATCTTTGGTATTCAAATGAAAGATATTACCTTTAGTCTAATTACCAGTTGCAATCTCCAATCTAGTTCTATTTATGATTTTTCATTTTCCATTCTTGAATTGTAACTGAAACCCTTTTTCAACTAATTGTCCAACACTCAAAAGATTATGCTTCAAACCTTCAACATAATAAACATTGTCAGTATTTTTCTTACCATCCAAAGATATAGTGCCTCTTCCTTTGATTGAACAAGCTTTATCATCTCCAAATCTTACTAGACCTCCATTAAATTTTTAAAATGACAAGAATTTTCTTTTATCACCAGTCATATGATGTGAGCATCTACTATCAATGATCCATTCATCCTTTTCTTGAATTTTAGTTGTCAGTGCCTACTCTACCAATTTGACAGTAGGTGTCAGTTGATATTATTTTATTGCAACAAATGCCCATCCATTATCTATCGAATATTCATCTAAATCATTTGCAACTCCTTCATCAACATAGTAACATGACTTATCTATGTTCTTCTTAAATCTCTATCTCTAATATTCAGGGTTAGGCTTATATGTTCTCTTTGCTTCTTCTCTCAATATTTCATGTCTATCAGGACATCTAGATGCTATGTGACCAATTCTATTCCAATTAAAACATTTGAAAGGTTATTTACCTTCATATTTTCTTCCAACTGGACCTTTAGGCATCTTCCTTGCAAATAGTGCTTCAAGTTCTTCCAGATCTACATTTTCCCTCCTGATATATTCAAGTTCCTTTGCATAAAGTTATTTCCAATCAGATTTGTCCAATGATGATGCTACTATTGTAGATGATGATGTTTTGAAAGCTAAATCAATCTTGACTATAGCAACATGACCAAATTCCTCAAGCTCAAATGCTGAAATTTTCCCAACCAAGGTATCTTTAGATACTGATGTATTAGGAATTGTTTTGAACTCATTAATAGTAGTTATTTTCATTTTGTAAGATGGTGGAAAATCTCTTAGAACTTTAGAAACAATTTCATCTTCACTTAAAGATCCTCCACAACATTGTATTCCTAAAACAATTTCATTAACTCTTTCCATAAATGCAGAAATTCTTTCATCTTCTTCCATTTTCAAATTTTCATACCTGACCCAGTAACATTCTAGTTTTGAAATCTTGAAAGTGGCATCTCGTTCATTCAATGTTTCCAGTTTGTCCCAGATAGCTTTAATAGTAGATTGGTCTGATAATCCCATGATTTGTTGATCTGACAATACACTCAGAAGTACTTCTCTTGCTTTGCAATCATTCTCCAAGTCTTTACCCAATGTTGGTGGATGAGGTTGATTCAGAGTAGGAACAACATAGCCATTCTTTGTAACTTCCCATATATCTTTTCCAATGCAGTTCAGATGTATCTCCATTCTGATCTTCCATACACCATAATTAGTTCCATCAAGTTTAGGACTATCCATCTTGAAAATGTTTGTTTCCATAAGATCTCCTCAAGTTGTTAGGCTTCTGCAAAAAGAGGACTAGGCTCTGACACCAATTTTTAGTGTCCAGAAGGACAACTAAGATGGGGGGGCATGAATCAGTTGTCAATAAATTATAACCCAAATACAAATTATTCCAACTTAAACTTAGTGTCAGTGAAACAAATTAGCAGTTATATCAATACTGGTGTAACTTAATGCACAATACAGAAAGAGAAACAACATCCACAATATATGACACAAATATTTTGATGTGGAAACCCTATAAGGGGAAAGACCATGGTGGGAAACCTTACCAATAATCAGATGATACTACTGTAGATAGTAAGTGTATATAAATGGGGTATGCACATGCAGAAAAGCCAATTGCCTAGAACTCATTGCTCAATCACAAAATGGGAGTCACACTGACTACAATAGGATGGTTAAATCCTATGACAATGTACTAATTTAGAGTAGAATCTCCAATGCTAGACTCAGTACCGGTTTAAGCTCTGATAAACACCTTCATACCTTCCTTCAACCTTTAGATAATGTCTGTGTGATTCACACTATAATCTGCTCATATGATCTTCAATATTCACACATATAATCATACCATACCAAGTTACATTCCTCTACGTCATTTCTCAAATGAGATCTTACATTTATACAAAACCTAAGACCAAATGTTAAGGTTGGCTCACTAAAGATATTAAATTTAAATCAATTACAAAATAAGTCTTGATGTGATACAAGATGTCGGCCTTAATACAATATCCAAATAATTAAACATCTCTATAATGTGTCATGCTGCTCTGGAATAGATAGCTTGTACCGATCCATAACCTAGACCTATCTATTGGTGACAACAAATATGTCAACCCAATTAGACCAATAACCAAAATGCCAATATCAAACATCCAATCCATGTCTTTGACATAATAAAATGATCTCCAGATGATAACAAGTCATCATCATTGTCAGTTAACCATATAACCTGCCAGTGAACATATACCGGTGGTTGTGCATAAGCCACTAACCTTGTCGGTGAACACAATGTGTCGATTCAATAATAAACCAAGATAACCAAAGTGCCAAATCAATAATGTAAACCTTTAGAAGGATAAGCGTTGATATCAATGACAAAACCAATGCAACACATGCATAATACCAACAATATATGTGAAAAATATCAAACACAAAAAAATGGGGAGGATATCAGATAGAGTATATTGCATACATAGTCAATCAGCTTAGGTGGAGCATGTTTCATATTTCAGTTGAACTAGCAGGGAATCCATTTTTCACATTAGTGTTGCCATCAATGCCAAAGGGGGAGATTGTTGTTAATTGACACTCATTGGATTCATATGTTGTCATTGATGGAAACAAGATTCTATAGGAAGCATACACCAATAGATACCGGCACTGGCATAGGCATCGGCACAGGCATCCTGAACTTCAATGAAGTTGGCATCAATCTGGAATCCAAAGGATGTTCTATTGGTAAATTCATTTTATGGTATTAGGCTGACATTATATATCTTTTAGAATGTATTGTAAACCAACATAAGGCATATTGTTTGTAAGGGTATATAAGTCAGTTTATTAGTGACATGTGATATAGAGGATAGGATATTGGAGAATGTGTAATGCGAAGGATATGTATGTACATCATTTGTATGTAAATGTTATATCATGCAATGATCCGTAGATAGTTTGTAAATAATTCTTGGAGGAAAGGAGATACTGGTAGAAGTGTTCAGGGTTTATGAATCGGTACAGAGCAGAGCTATAACCAGAACTCTTTTTGGCATTGTAGATGCATTTTGTGAGTTCATCATTACTATTTTTGTTGGGATCCAAGAACACTTAGAGGGGGGGCTGAATCAGTGTTCTTCTGGTAAGATAATATTTTATGCTTTTATACTAAACACATATATACCAGTAAACAAATAAACATATAACTTGAAGCAAATTAATGATTGACATGAATAAATACCATAACACACAAAATTTATACATGTAAAATCTCAAAGAGGAAAAACCACGATGGGATTTGTGACCCACAATATCAATTCAATGGCAATATGAAAGATATTACATATAATGGGGGCCTGCACATGTAGGAAGGCACACTGCCTAGAGAACATTTCTCATCACTAAAGAGTCTCACTAACTACAAGCTTCTGCTGAAGTAAAACAATGAAAGTGAACTCACAAAAATGCATCTGCTATGCCAAATAGATTTCTAGTTATAGCTCTGCTCTATACTGGCTCATAAACCCTGAACACTACTACCGATATGACCTTCCCTCTAAGAATGTCTTAAAACATTCACAGATCATTGCATGATACAACATTCACATACAAAATGATATTCGCATTCCACAATCCATAAGTTCTATCCTCGCATCATCTATACCAATATTCATATTGACCTAACACACTGACCTATATATTGATTACAAACAATATGCCTTATGTCAACTTACAATATACTACAAAAATATATACAAAGTCGGATTTATAAAATAATTATTAAATGATTTTCTAAATAAATCTTCCTTGATGTCAGCTTCCCTAAAGTGTTGGATGCCACTGTCAGTGCTGGTGTAACCCTAGATACTCCAATGTCGGTGTCTATTGGTAAATGCCTCCTAATGTCAGTAAATGGCTCCCATCAAATCTTGTTGCCATTAATGACAACAAAATGAATCCAATGAGTGTCAATTGCCAACAATTTCCCCCTTTGGCATTGATGGCAACACTCATGTGAAAAATGGATTCCATGTCAGTTCAAATGAGATATGCTCCCCCTTAGCAATACACTCCTTATAATATTCTGATATCCTTCCCATGTGTTCATGTCTAATATTTTTCACATATATACACTCCCCCTTTGGCATCAATTCCAAAGACTGATGAAATAATTTAGAACAAAAGTGATAGGGAGTTTGCTAGAAAGTGCTCAACAAGGATGTTTATGTCTAATGGTTCAATTTGCTTCCAAAAGACTTATTTGTGACTGTTGTATATTTTTGCAAAATCATTCTTGAGGTTTTAAAGCTAAGCAACTCATGCATCACTTCCCCAACAAACTCCCCTTTTGAGTGAGCTCCTTCCCTTACTCATCCTCTATTGATTATGTCAAGCCATTACATCTTTTTCAACATATTTTGTCCCTTTAAGCATGATTCTAACTGTTCTTTGTCATTACAAACACCTCGAAATGGTTTAGGAAACTAGATGAAGGTTTTTTTTCAAAAGCTTGCTTCATTTTGTTGTTTTGGCTTCCTAGATTCACTTGCTCAAACTAATTTACTAGGTCTCAAGACCCAAGATTGCTTCCCAAGGATGTCACAGAGGTTTCATGAGGTTTCTCCATTGTTTTGAGTTGTCCTTCAAAGATCTCTCCAAACCCAACGAGCTCAAGGTAATCAGGTTCCTTGTTTTTTGTGTGTGAGGCCTCAAAAGGGCTACTAGCCTGTGGAGGGCTAATTGGCACTTTTTTGTTCACCCAACCCAATGATGGGCAATTCATCCAACAAACTTGTCCTGGATGATATTCTAGAGGTATAAGCTAATAAATTTTCATGATTTAGGCCACTGTCAATGCACAATGAGGACTGTCCACCATTTATGGCACTTTTGTAGGGTTTCAAGAGGGTTTTCAAGTTTGCAATGTTGGATACACAACTTCTTCACAAACCAATGCCTAAAATTGATTGAGGGAGTCTACCACACCTTGGAGATTATTGTTCAAATAGTTTCCACTTGTCATTTTTCCAAACACTTGACATACTAGCTGTAGAAGATGACAAAAATAGTCATTTTCACTATTTTTCTGACTTTTATTGTCTTTCACTGTCTCTGCTACACATTAGAGGGTTAGGAATTCCAAAATGGTTACACCATAGCATGATTAAACCTTAAAATAAAAATTTAACCCTGCATTGAACAAGTATGGAAAGGTCTTCATACATGGAAGGTTACAAAAGACAATTTAATGCCAAAAACCACTTAAATCTCCAAAATAGGGAACCAACTGCCCCAAATGTTTGTTATGATTTTCAAGGGCAAGATAGCTTCTCATCGATCTCCAACTTGCTTCAAATCACTTATAGGGAAGGTAAAGACCATTTTTCAACGTTGATAACTCAAATGAACTTTGAGAACAACATTTTGCTCATGATTTCAATCTACTAGACAAATTGTTCACTTAACTTCTCTAATATGAGCTCATACAAACTCCTTGTGTATAACCCTAGCCAAATAAGAACATATTTACATTGTATAATCCCTCATAAACTTGACCAAGTTCCTCCATCGGAGCCCCATGAGGTTTCAAGTCAAGTTGATCCATTATGGAGTACAAACCCTTGACAGGGTAGTGAAGTAACAAAACTGAAACAATTAACCACAACTCTCTTTTCAATTCAAAACAAAGAACCAATTACATTAATTGCTTGGAATGAACCCCAAAAACACTTCCCAACAAGTACAGTATGGAAGAGATCAATTTAGTATGGACTGTTTCATCAAAACAAGTTCAAATTGCCATAATAAACCAGAAATTGCACTTCTCTTATTGAGAATGTATTATGTTTACACATTTGCCAACCCCATACAAGGAAAAGGGTGGTCTATTTAAAGGTTTTTTGAGTTGGTTATGGTGTCCTATATGGACATATTGGTGTAGGATTGCTTTTGTACATTTATGACTTTAAAATGACAACTTTTTCACAAGATGAGCAACTTTTGTTGCACAAAACGTCATTTTTGATCCCCTTCACTACACCAACTCTCTTAAACACCTAAAAATGCTTTAAATCACTTTAAAAACATGTCTCAATTATTTCACAAGCATTCCTAAGCCTATAAGGCACTTTTCACAAACTTACCCATTTTTGGCCTAGGAGACAAAACTTGATAACTCAAGACTAAACAGACAAAACTTGATCTCTCAAGTACAAAATGAGATCAAAACCACTTGAAAAGACACTCAACAACATAACACAACATCAAACACCTACCACAAAACATTACAAATATGAAAGTATGAAATAGTCAAAAAGGAGAGTTTTTAGTCAACTAGGTGCTTCTGCACCATACTCCCCCAAAAACAAAGAAGTCATGTGACTCCTTGAGGAAGAAAAGAAGAAGGTATTCCAGCTTGCTAAAAGTCAGATTTAGGTATTCATGTGGCCTCTAATATAGGCTTATACTTCCATTTGATGAGGTGCTCCATATAGGTGTGATAAGGGTCTTCTTGAAAACCCTGGAGTCTAGAACCTGTTCTGCTTGAGGAATAGAAAGAGAAGGGAAAGAAAGACCAGAAAGGGATTGTGCAACATCTAAAACTCTTTGAATCTCCTTAGGTGGCTGCCCCTTGAAAGCAATCAAATCTACAACATTAAAAATGGTAGACAAAGAAATATTAGTAGGCGAATCAACTTTGTAAGCATTAGACCCATACTTAGCCAAGATTTTGCAAGGGCCTATTCTCCTCATCTAAAGTTTTCTTGGAACTCCTTTTTGTAGCCTTTCCTTGTTCAAATGAACCATCACATAATCTCCTATATAAAATTGAACATCTCTCTTTGTGGCATTCACTCTTGCCTTGACTTTTTGGGAGGTATCCTAAAGAGCCTTTCTCACTTGCTCATGAACCTCCTTCATGGATTGAGCCATGTCATATGTTGTTCCACTCTTAGACTGAAAGTTAGTTATATCTCTCAACTCGATTACACCCCTTGGATGCATACCATAAACAACTTCAAAAGGGCTTTTACCTGTAGACCGATTGACACTATCATTGTAGGCATACTCTGCTTGATGAATGAGCTCATCCCAACTCTATCCATATTCCTTTGTCAAACACCTAAGAAAGTTTCCAATAGACCTGTTCACAATGTCAGTTTGGCCATCAATTTGTGGATGATAAGATGAACCAAAAGAGAGATTAGTACCGAGTCTCTTCCACAATGTTTTCCACAAATGACCAAGAAATTTCACATCTCTATCTGAAACAATGCTAGTAGGAAAACTAAGTATTCTAACAACTTCTTTGAAAAACAAGTAAGCAATATGACTTGTATCATGTGTTGTCTTACAAGGAATAAAATGAGCCATTTTGCTAAATCTGTCAACTACTACAAAGATGCTATCAAATCCTGCTTGAGTTCTAGGTAATCCTACCACAAAATCCATACTAATGCAATCCCAAGGCCTATGTGGAATGGGAAGAGGCTAATATAAACCAGCATTGGAGGAATTACCTTTTGCTTTCTGACATACCAAACACTACTCAACATACCTCCTGATGTCTCTCTGCATCTTGGGCCAATAGTAGAATCTCTGAACCAACTCTAGGGTCTTATTGAGACCAAAATGTCCACTTAAGCACCCATTGTGCTTCTCCTGAATGAGGTTCTCTCTCATAGAACCTTTTGGAACACATAACTATCCACCCCTGAATAACAAACCATCTTGCAAAGTGAAATCAGCATATGCACCATGGAAATGATTCCCAAAATCTTGACAAACTTTATAAGCTTCAACAAAATCATCATCAATAGGATACATATCTTTAAAACTAACAATACCAATGCTCTGTACTTGAATCTCATGAACAGTTAACAATCTCCTACTCAAAGAATCCGCTACTTTATTCAACTGACCCTTCTTATGCTTAGGAGTAAAAGTGTAAGCTTGTAAGTACTCTACCCATTTAACATGCCTATGATTCAGTTTATCCTATGAGTTCAAGAAACTTAATGGCTGATTATCTGTGTATACAATAAACTCCTTAGGAAGAAGATAGTTTCTCCATTTCCTAAGTGCTTGAACTAATGCATAAAGTTCTAAATCATAGGAAGAGTACTTTTTCTTGGCATCATTTAACTTATCACTAAAGAATGCAACTCGTCTATTGTCCTGACTTAAAACAACTCCTACAACAATATTGCTAGCATCACATTCAATAGTAAAACGTTTATCAAAACTAGCTAAAATGAGCACTGGTTGAGAAGCTACTTTAGTTTTCAATAATTCAAACCCTTTATTGGCTGCATCTATCCACTAAAACTTTACCTTTACACCCCCTTTTATTGTATCTAACATAGGGCCACAAATCTCACTAAATCCCCTGATGAATTTCCTGTAAAATTGTGCTAAACCATGAAAGCTTTTGACATGACTGGTTGTTTTAGGAGTTGGCCAATTGGTTATTGCTGCAACTTTAGATTGATCCATTTTCAGATTGCCTCCTGATACAACAAAACCAAGACAGACCAATTCTTGCTTCAAGAAATCACGCTTTTCTAGATTAATGGTTAGCTGTTCATCAGATAACTTTCTCAAAACAATAGCTAAATGATGTAGGTGCTCTTCCTTAGTTTTACTGAAGATAAGAATATCATCTAAATACACAACAACAAACTTGCCAATAAAATCATGTAAAACTTCATTCACGAGTCTCATGAATGTGCTAGGAGCATTAGAGAGTCCAAATGGCATGACAAGTCACTCATAGAGACCCTCGTTCATTTTGAAAGTTGTCTTCCATTCATCACCCTCTTTGATTCTTATCTGATGGTAACCACTCTTCAAGTTAGTCTTAGTGAAATACTGTGCACCCCCCAAGCAATCCATCAAATCCTCTATCCTAGGTATGGGAAATCTGTATTTGATGGTGATCTTGTTTATGGCTCTAGAATCTGTGCAAAGTATCCATGTTCCACCCTTCTTAGGTGCCAACACTGTAGGTACTGCACAAGGACTAATGCTCTTTCTAATTAGCCCTTGGTCTAAGAGTTCTTGTATTTGTCTTGCTACTTCTTCATTTTGTTTAGGGGTCATCTTATAGGCTACCTTATTGGGTAAAGAGGCTCCATGTATGAAATCAATCTAATGGCTTATGGCTCTAGGAGGTGGTAAGGTTGTAGGTGTACCATCACTAATTATTTCTTTGAAGTTATCAAGGATTTGCTGCACCTCATATGGTATCTCAACTTTCTTTCCTATCTTTTCTTCCTTAGGTTTAACTATGAGTGCAAATCCCACTCCTTAACCTTCTTCAAGTGTACTTATGAACTCTTTCTCACTCACAATTAGAACATTCTGATTTGTTGACTTTCTACCCTCTTTCTCATCATTTATGGACTAAATTTTGTATGTAACTCCATTCTTCTGAAAAGAGTAGGAGTTCTTTTCCCCATTGTGGATGGATTTCCTATCAAATTGCCAAGGTCTACCAAGAAGTAGATGGCAAGCATCCATTGGAAGTATGTCACATAGGATATTATCTTGATATCCTCCTATGGTGAATTCTACCCATGTTTGTTCATTTACAAGGACATGTTGCTCCCTATTCAACCATGTGACTCTATAGGGATGTGTGTGTGGGATTCTCTCAAGTTTGAGTTTACCAACTGCTTCTTCTGAGATTATGTTATCTGTGGATCCACAATCTATGACCACCTTGCATATCTTTCCCATGATTTTGCACTTAATAATGAACAATGACCTTCTTTGAGTAGGTTCCTCCTTGATTGTTCTTTTATCAAGACTCTTCTCATCATCAAACTTTCCCCATCTTCTGATGCTAAGCTCACTTCATGAGCCTTACTACTTATGGAATTTTCTTGTACATAGTTCACTCTTCTTTTGCCCCCCTATGATGAGGTGGGTTTCTCTGGACATCTATAGGTAGGGCGTCCCAACTTCTAATAGTTGTAGCATTTCATGGTGGAGAAGTAGGACCCTCTTCCTGGTCCACTAGATCTACCTCTACTTGGGTTGCTATATCCCCTTCCTCTATAGCTGGTCTTGCTATATGAATCCCCACTTTGCTCAATAAGTTTGGATTCTCCTTGGGATCTTTGATCTCCTCTTCCACCAAAACTTCCTCTCTGGTGTCTACCATCTCTACCCCTACCTCTTCCTATGTTTTTTTGTTCTTGATTTCTCCTACTTTTCTCTTCCACCTTATGTGCTAGTTGATAACACTTGTGTACTATTTGTGGGAATAACAAGCTCATCTCTTCCTAGATGTTCCATCTCAATCCATTCAAGTACCTTTCCACTTTTATACTCTCATCCTCTACTACCTTGGATCTCATGCACAGTTTTTGAAACTCCTCAATGTAGCTACTGACATCTAAGTATTTTTGTCTGAAATTTTGTCTTTTCCTGTGAAGTTGGACTTCATAGTCTTCAGGAAAGCAGGTTTCTTTTATTTTGGCTACCATTACTTTACAGGTGGCTATTGGTTGCTTACCTTCTTTCACCCTTTCAACTAGGATGAACTTCCACCAAGTCAAGGCTGCCCCTCTCAACCTTGATTTTACTACCTTAACCTTTTGTGCTTCAGTTATTCCATCATATTCAAAATGGTTTTCTAGTCCTTCAATCCACTCTATAAGAGCATCTGGATCCATCTTTCCACTAAAAAGAGCCACTCCCTCTAAGGTTTTACCACTCATAGCTCTCAAAGCCTTCAAGAATGGTCTTTCTCAATAATAGGGCCAGGTATGGGGACCTCATCTTCTATTACCACCATTTTACCTTGATCTCCAATCTTATCATGGACTTCTTTAGTTTTTACTTCTACTTAAAATAGTTTCATTGCTAAGAGGTTCAACCTCTCTCTGAGTGCCCTATTTTCTTCTTCGTGGTCTTCGACCTTCATGGCTAACTCAGCATTATTCACCATGTTTCTCCTAATGATCCTTTTCTCCTGAATCTTTCATTGGCTCTGATACCACCATGATAGGGAGTTTGCTAGAAAGTGATCAACAAGGATGTTTATGTCTAATGGTTCAATTTTCTTCCAAAAGACTTATTTGTGACTATTTTATATGTTTCTAAAATCATTCTTGAGGTTTTAATGCTAAGCAACTCATGTATCACTTCCCCAACAAACTCCCCTTTTGAGCAAGCTCCTTCCCTTACTCATCCTCTATTGATTATGTCAATCCATTACATATTTTTCAACACATTCCTCTATCCTTTTGGGAATGATTCTAACTATTCTTTTTCATTACAAACACCTCAAAATGGTTTAGGAAACTAGATGAATGTTTTTTTCAAAAGCTTGCTTCATTTTGTTGTTTTGACTTCCTAGATTCACTTGCTCAAACCAATTTACTAGGTCTCAAGACCCAAGATTGCTTCCCAAGGATGTCACAGAGGTTTCATGAGGTTTCTCCATTGTTTTGAGTTGTCCTTCAAATATCTCTCCAAACCCAACGAGCTCAAGGCAATCAGGTTCCTTGTTTTGTGTGTGTGAGGCCTAAAAAGGGCTACTAGCCCATGGAGGGCTAATTGGCACTTTTATGTTCACCCAACCCAATGATGGGAAATTCCTCCAAAAACATTGTCTTGGATGATGTTTTAGAGGTATAAGCTAATAGATTTTCATGATTTAGGCCACTATCAATGCACAATGAGGACTGTCCACCATTTATGGCACTTTTGTAGGGTTTTTTAGTTTGCAATGTTGGATACACAACTCCTTCACAAACCAATGCCTAAAACTAACTGAGGGAGTCTACCACACCTTTGAGATTACTATTCAAATAGTTTCCACTTGTCATTTTTCCAAACACTTGGCATACTAGCTGTAGAAGATGTCAAAGACAATCATATTCACTATTTTTCTGACTTTTACTGTCTTCCACTATCTCTGCTGCACATTAGAGGGTTAGGACTTCAAAAATGGCTACACCATAGCATGATTAAACCTTCAAACAACAATTTAACCTTGAATTGAATAAGTATGGAAAGGTCTTCATACATGGAAGGTTACAAAAGACAATTTAATGCCAAAAACCACTTAAATCTCCAGAATAGGGAACCCGTTGTCCCAATTGTTTGTTATGATTTTCAAGGGCAAGATAGCTTTTCATGGAGCTCAAACTTGCTTCAAATCACTCATAGGGAAGGTATAGACCATCTTCAATGTTGAGAACTCAAATGAACTTTGAGAACAACATTTTTCTCATGATTTCAATCTACTAGACAAATTGTTCACTTAACTTGTCTAATATGATCTCATACAAACTCCTTGTGCATAACCCTGACCAAATAAGAACATATTTACACTGTACAATCCCTCATCAACTTGACCAAGTTTCTCCATGGGAGCCCAATGAGGTTTTCAATCAAGTTGATCCATTATGGAGTACAAACCCTTGATAGGGCAGTGAAGTAACAAAACTGAAACAATTAACCACAACTCTTGTTTCAATGCAAAAAAAAAGAACCAATTACATTAATTTCTTGGAATGAACCACAAAAACACTTCCCAACAAGTATAGTATGGAAGACATCAGTTTAGTATGGACTGTTTCATCAAAACAAGTTCAAATTGCCATAAAAAACCAGAAATTGCACTTCTCTTATTGAGAATGTCTTTGTTTTCACATCTACCAAACCCATACAAGGAAAAGGGTGGTCTATTTAAAGGTTTTGTGAGTTTTTTATGGTGTCCTATATGGACATATTGCTATAGGATTGCTTTTGTACATTTATGACTTTAAAATGACAACTTTTTCACAAGATGAGCAACTTTTGTTGCACAAAATATTATTTTTGATCCCCTTCACTACACCAACTCTCTTAAACACCTAAAAATTCTTGAAATCACTTTAAAAACATGTCTCAATGCTTTCACAAGAATTCCTAAGCCTATAAGGCACTTTTCACAAACTTACCCATTTTTGGCCTAGGAGACAAAACTTGACAACACAAGACTAAAAGGACAAAACTTGATCTCTCAAGTACAAAATGAGATCAAAACCACTTGAAAAGACACTCAAAAACCTAAAACAACATCAAACACCTACCACAAAGCATTACAAACATGAATGCATGAAATACTCAAAAAGGAGAGTTTTTAGTCAACTAGGTGCTCCTACACCAAAAAGAATGAATAAGTATTGTTTATTTTACCGCTTGACTAAATTCAAAAAAATTTGGTAAGCCTTTTCCAATAGGTGTAGGTATGTATCCCAACCGGTTTTGAAAGTTTCAGAAATGGATACCAGTCCACTAAGTAAGTGTGCCAGTGTTTCCTTGTCTTTGACTTCTGTTGGTGTGGGTTTAGCAATTATGTCGATACACTCTCTTTTATGTACACCCAGTGAATCCAATTTGGGACTCACCAATCCACTAAGACTTCTTTCTCTCTGAATTATTTTATCTGTTTCCTTCTCAAATGCAAAAATTTGGTTCTCCAAGGACAAGATTTGTCCATCAACAAATTTTGTTAGTGAGGTTAATCCATCTAAAGAATTTGAAATGTTAGCTACCTTATCATGTAATTCCTTCAGTCTGCTATCTACATTTGTTGTAAGAATTTCTATGAAACAAAAGACCCTATAGATATTTGTACACTGTTTCAAACAATTCTCAATAAGAATGAGTTTAGTTTCAATTTTCTTTTTCTTTGTTTCAATTATCTGGTCAAAGGTGTCTCTCTTAGTTGTAGAGAATCTTTCTGTAGACACCCAAAATTGTCATGTCTAATTAATAAATATTTTATTTATTTAATTATCTAAGCTTAATTCTTCTATTAATTAAATAAATCTTTATTCATTTAATTAATTCATTTATCCTCTTCTAGCCTTATTTCTCATTTAAATAAATACCTTTATTTATTTAAATTTTCCTTTTTCTAAATTAAATAAATATCTTATTTATTTAATTGATCTCACTCCTATTAATTAAATAAATCTTTATTTATTTAATTAATTCATTAACCTTTTCTACCCATGACACATATCATTCATCTCTTAATTCATACACTACCTACCCCTTTCATTATTTTATTATTTCTTTTACCTACCCTCTAATCATAGCCGACCTCCTTTTACACCTCTCAATCTTATCCCTCCATTTCATATAGTGTCTTCTATATAAGGAGATGCTTCCTTCATTATCAAACCCCCCATTGACTACTTGACTACACTACGCTTTTGAACATAGGCGATCCTACTTGCAACCACATTCCATTCTTTGTTGAGCTCTTGTGCACATAAAATCTAAGAGCAAATATATCAAGCAAGATCAATGGAGATAGGAAGAATGGAGATCCAAACCCTATTGGACATGTGATGGTATAATCTTTGTGATTTCATTTGATTTGCATAGTCTTAGGTAATCTTCATATGTTATGGTGGATCTTTGTTGTTGTTAGGCTAGGGTTTTGTGGTTGAATTCATATAGCCTTTCAATATTATCATTATTGTTATCCATTTTCACGATATACATTTTGGCATGCCCCGTGGGACATGGATTTTTGTTAGATTTGTGGTTTTTTTGCAGATTTTTTTAACCCTATATTGTTGTTTTGTAAAACAATTTGGAGAATAATCTTGTGCAGCTAGGGTTTTGGACACAAAATCAAGATCTTGGAGAGATTCGATCATATCTCACAAATGACTAGGAAATTTTGCACCAATTGTTTTTTGCAGGTTGAAGAAAGTATCAGGAGCTCTCAATCCAAAATTCAGAATTTTTGGAGCACATTTTCATTTTCTATGAATTTTTTATGATTTTTCATAAAAAATTAATTTTGAGAGCAAATGAGAGAGTATTTCAGATTTTCTTACATTTTTGGAAATCTCTCATAATTATAAATAGGATTTGTTCTTTGTGATTTTAATTTTTATGCAAAATATTTCCCTAAAAATCTGATCTTTAAAAATTAGGGTTTTTCTTTATTTTGATTAGATCTCACAAACGGCTTTGAATTTTGACATCAATGTTTTTGTGTAGGTCAGGAAAAGCATTAAAAGGACTCAGTAAAAAATTTTAGATTTTTTGGATCAATTGTTAAATTTATATGAATTTTTTATGATTTTTCATAAAAAATTAATTTTGAGAGCAAATTAGCGAATTTTTTGGATTTCCTTACATTTTTGGAAATCTCTCAAAATTATACATAAGATTTTTTCTTTGTGAATTTAGATTTGATGCAAAATTATTCTTCAAAAATTAGATCTTTGAAAATTAGGGTTTTGCATTATTTTACTCATATCTCACAAAATGCTTGGATTTGTTGTAGAAATGTTTTTATGTAGGTTTGGATGACCATCAAGACTCTCTAGTAAAAATTCCAAATTTTTTGGATCGATTTTGCATTTTATATGAATTTTTTATGATTTTTCATAAAAAATTAATTTTTGGAGCAAATTAGCAAATTTTCTGGATTTTCTTACATTTCTGAAAATCTCTTGAAATTTTATAGGTGGTGTTTTTTTATGATGAATCAAATCTTTGAATTGGTCAACAAAATGCATTATTGAAGGCCCCTATTTCACAAAGTCTTTTGGATCTAAAATTTACCTAACTTGTGTGGTTGCAGGAAGGGGTGATCATTTGAAACAATCCAAACTACTAATAAATCTTTGTTGCAGGTCCTTGGCAAGGGTTTTTGGATTTTTATTGTGTGCCTTATTTTCATAGACTAGCAAACACTTCAATTGGTGCACTAAAATTGAATCATTGTCTTTTGTGTCTTGAGCAATAGGCTCTTTTTGTTTAATCTTTAGAGGGCCTGTCTTCCCGTATGGTCATTAGGACTACTAGTGAGAAGAGAATGACCCAAGTGGTAGCAAGGAAAAATCACCTCTTCCGAACCACTATAAATAACTGTATTCATGGTGAAAACTATGGATAACATGTGCTGATTAGTTCATACAGACACTATGTCTCCCCATAAACCCATTTGATCAAATTTATTTGATCAGTTGTAGGGCGTAACCCCTACCGGTTGGGAGCCTTCTATATTTACAGAGCTAAAAGTGTCACATGTATGGCCACATGAGTGGATTCCCTTACTAGCACCTTTTTGTTTTAGAAGCCCAAAGCCTTCTAGTTGTTGGGGCAGGAGGTCGGACCTCTGGTAGCGGCCCACACACATACGGTTCTTAGTAGAGATACAAAGTTTGCCACGGGGAGTTTTCATGGGGACTGATGCTTGGCTGACCTAAGAAGTGAGTGCCGAGGGTCAAGCCAGTGAGGTCAAGCATCTAAGTATCTGCTTTGAATAGCGTAGCCTCGGGGGTAAAACCTCATGTGGGATCAACAACTATTCTTGGCTAGCCATAAGAGTTGTGCTTGACTTATTTTAAACATTCAAAACATTCAAGACCAAACAACAAAACATTGTGTCTTTTGTGTCTTCAAGTGTATGCAAAATATTTTTACATCAAACAACACACTTTTCTTGGAGTCATTTTGAGTCTAAACACTTGCGAACATTGAGTCCTCATCAACATTGTGTCCTCTTGTCATGAAAAACAGTCAAACATTCAGATTTGGTCACAACCAACAACTTCACAAATTGGAAAATTTTTATAGTCCAACAAACAAGAGCAATCAGTTTCGAAATTCTTGAGCTTCCTAGGTTGTTTCTCCAGGTTTTCATCTAGCATTCAACTTGTCTTTGGATCTCACAAAGTCCATCATTGCTTTACATCTTGCATTAAATTTACATTTGTCTAAACTTGAGTCAAAAGGTCACTTGCTTGTCCTCACTATACTTTGTCAACACACTACATACAACAACATTTTGCTAAGTGGTCCCTCATCAAGGTTTATCACCTTTGGGTCTCATTTGGTCTTACTTAGAGTCAAGGTCAACTTACCTCATCAAGAGAAACTATCCTCTCTTTGGAAGTCACACCTACTCTACTACATACATACTTGGTCTTACACTTTGGACATTGCAAGTACACCTCAGATTCATTTACATTCCATCCAACTCTTGGTCTTCCATACTTTTTCCATTTTCATCTAGTCTCACACATCTCGGTCAATACCTAGTTCATGGTTGAAACCCGTTCCTAAAAATCTAGGAGAGAAGCTAAAGAGGCTCAAGAGTCCGCAAACATGAGTTCTTATGAGTATGACAATGATGTCTTTTTCAATTCTGATCATACCACATTACCTGACATGGATGCCTATTGAAACATTCCAAATGTTGAGAACATGGACACTACAAACAACAATGATACACACAATGATGATATGGACAACTTTTCAGTACATTTAGTAGATGTGGAAGAATCCATTATGGATCCCTGTTTCAATCGATTGGTTGAGGAAATAATGAGGAGAGATAGACAATACTTCTTACAAATGATGGGACAAAGTGGAGCCAAGATACCTCATGATTTTGACATGTCTCAAATAATGGAAAATCAACCTTTGCAACAACCTCACTCCAACATGGATCAAAGGAGACCTAATAGTGGAGGCAATAGAGGACCACATCTTGTGCCTGAATCACCATCATCTTTGTTTCAAAAACCAAAGGTCCCACATACACATGGTCAAACATATGATACTCACCTTTGCAGACCATTATGGAAGTCTTATGCAGAAAGATATGCTCAATCACATACCAATGCTAAGGATCAACCACCAAAGCAATTGGATATTCAAAGGCAGGCTCAAAATTTGGACACAAGGAAACCCCGAGTCAAATTTGTGGGCAACACATTAGAACATGACATGCCTGTAGAGTATGGTATACATGGACAAAGCAGATATTTCGTTCCTCAACATGGCTCTATACCAAGTGGTCCATATACGCAACATCATTATAGACCTCCTCCATATGAAAATGTGTATGATAAATATCATCCATATATGCAACATGCTTCTCCTCTAATTGGTGCCTCAAGCATGGGGTATGGTCCAAGAAGTCGATCTCCACCTAAGAGCAATTTGGAGCAACAAATCAGGGACTTACAAAAGAAAATGGAGGACATAAATACACCGAAGCCAACATACACAATGAGAGACATATGTCCTTACCCATTTGACAAGAGCATTCCAATGCATCCTTTTCCTACACACTTTGTGATGCCTAAATTTGATAAGTATAGAGGAAAAGGGGATCCTAAGGCACACATAAGACAGTTTTTCATAGCTTGCATTGAGATAGTAGCAGAAGAGACATATTTGACGAAATTATTCCCACAAAGCCTAGGTGATCAAGGTATGGAATGGTTCTCCCAACTCCCACCTGGTATTAAGTCATGGGGTGACTTAGTAGAGGCATTTATCCAACATTTCTCCTACAACATAGAGATAGACATATCAGTCACTACTTTGTGAAACACCAAGCAAAAAGATGGAGAGTCTTTTTCATCATTTTTACAAAGATGGAGGAATCTAGCTAGCAGATGCTCTTGTGAAATTCCACAAAAACAAATGGTAGAAATGTTCACCCAGAATGTTAACAAAGACATTGGCTATGATCTAAGGAAAGCTTGTTTGTCCACCTTCAAGGATGTCATTGAAAAAGGCTTAGCAACAGAGAAGGTCCTAATTGAACAAGGAGTTATTAATATATTCAAGGAAAACAAAGATGACTTTAAAGGAAAAGACAAGCCAAGATTTTGGAATAAAAACAAGAACACAGTCAATGATGGTGTTGTTGATGCCAATACAGTGCGACCCAAATTTGTTTTTTCCAAATCAAAACAGGTGAATACTCAAACAACTTCTAAATCATGAAGGAAGTATACCCCATTGGGAGAACCACTTGATTCAGTTTTCAAAAAGCTAGTGGCAAACAAGGTAATCACTATTCCAGATTTTCCTCCATATGAGCCAAAGGTCAAACCAAATTGGTGGAATGATGACGAATATTGTGAATTTCATAAGAGAAAGGGTCATAAGATAGGAAATTTTCATCGACTGAAGAACATCATACAAGATCTCATTGATAGAGGTGACATTGAGATTGAAGGACATTCCTCCAATAAAGAACATGAGATGTTTAAGTAACCATTCCCAAAGCATGACAAGGGAAAAGCTAAAGCCACAGATGATCAACCCAACTATACCAGAGCATCTTATAACTATGATTCAACTATCAATCACATCTCAATGGACAATTTTTCCTCTACCATTATCATCAAGGACAAAACACCTGAGAATTCTACCCAAAGACCCAAGATTGTCCTAAAAGGCATTGGATCTTCTTCTAAACATACCTCTGAATGTCATGTCACAACTCGTCGAGGTAAAATCACTTTGCAAGGTGCTCCAACTAAAAACACCGCTTCTTCATCAACCAAACCTGAGTATGACCTTGTAGAACAGTTAGGGAAGACACCCGTGCTCATCTCCATCCTTGAGCTCTTACGCATATCCCCTGCACATAAAGCTATTCTTGACAAAATCTTGAGAGACACTCTTATCCCTACTGATCTGAATGTGGACCAGTTTCAAGCCATGGTGGGATACCTTTCCATTCCACACTCCCTTACATTCACAGAAGCCGATGACGCCTCCGTAAGCCAACCACATAATGCACCACTACACATTGAAGCCTTCATACACAAACATCGAATAAAACGAGTCCTGATAGATGGAGGAGCAAGTCTAAACATTTGTACATTGAGCACTATTAAACAATTGGGATATTCCAACAAAGCTGTGAATTCTACAAATAATATTACTATCAAAGAATATGATGATGAAGAGCGTTCATCCAAGGGTACAGTCATTTTACCTCTCAGAGTTGGGCCAGTTACAAAGGATGTGGTTTGTCAAGTCCTAGACCTTGATCTCACATACAACATATTGCTAGGACGTCCATGGATTCATGAGATGAGTGCAGTACCATCTACATATCATCGATGTATCAAGTTTCCACACAATGAAGTTGAAGTGACTGTCAAAGTGGATCCAAATCCATTCATATATTGCAACAATCTACAACCTAGATCAGAAATAACAATCCCAGTCAATCGACAAGCTATTCCTTCTTTAGCATATGTGGATCCAAAATCCTTGAAAGCTTCTACATCAAAACAAACAGAGATAAAAGAAAAATTCAAGATTAAAGACATGGGATGTGGTGAGTATATCTTTCATGTTGATCAACTCCCACTATCTCCTAAGACATTCAGTCGACAAGAACAATCTATAAACAATTTACAAGGAACTGGGTGTGAACCACCTAGTGTTGTGGCTACTGAGTCTGAATGCAAATCTCCTCTAGTGGTGCAAGCAACTCTTGATATCAATAGTCCTAAGAATGGTTCCAACAAAGAATCTATTGAGCATATTACCAGCCCTCTTGATAACTCACATAGCCTTACCATTTCATCCACTCATTCCATTTCCACTCCACTTCCAGACTTGGATCAACAAGAATTACAAAAGCCCTTACTCATTGGGGATCAAAAATCAAGCTTTGAAAAGAAAAATCTAAAAGTCAATAATAAAGAAAAGTCCTTTAGTCTAAATCTAAATCAAAAGCTATTGGACTCTACAAAAATCAAAGTCAAGGATAAAAATCCTATGAAAGAAAAGGAACAAGAGTTGATCTCCCCTAATATCAAAATAACTGGGGGCAAAAGTTCTACAATTTTAAGTCATAAAGCATACTTGTTGATCCTAAGTCTCTATCATGCCATCCTACTTTCACTTCTTTTCGCAATCATAAGCCTTCATAGCTCATCTACATGTTCCCCACATCCATCCCTTCTGGCGATACATCATGGACCTTTAATGGAGCTTCCTCGAAGGACTTCGTTATCAGAGATGCCCAAACTTCTTTAGGTGACACGCATATGGGACTATGTAATCCACACACTAGTATTTCTATCTCAGTTCCTTTATCAAGGAAGACAATCACTCGAACTACACATCATTCAGTCAAGGAACAATGCAGCTACAATCATAAAGTCAATCCTTGCACATTTGAAGTAGGTGACTTAGTTCTCAGAGAAAATCCTAAAAATCAGCAAGACAAAGAGAAGGGCAAGTTCGAAACAAACTGGCTTGGTCCTTACATCATTACAGTAGCATATGGATCTGGTGCATATCAGCTCTCAACTACAGAAGGTGAACCTTTGGAGGATCCTATCAACAGCATGCATCTTCGCAGGTTTTGCACATAGCTCTTCAGAGTATCCTAATTCAAAAAATACAAAAAAATTCAAAAAATTCAAAAATACAAAAAAATCAAAAAAATTCAAAAATACAAAAAAAAATTATAAAACAAAAAAAAATCATTACTTGGTGAAAACCTAGCAAACAGGCGCCTTGTGACACATAAAACATTGAAAAATAAAAAAATTTCATCCAACAGTGAAAACCACTTCGGTGGCGCCCTGGGCAAGTACCATGGTGAAAACTGGGTCACCAGCGCCATGTGTAGAGACATTGCTCCTCCCTCCTTCAGGATTCTCTTTCATCGCTTCACTTTGCACACACTCACGACCAATTCATCCATGATAAACTTACACATTCCCAGCATGGCTTGTTATTGATCTACCCAAGATTGGTTAGCCATTCATAATAAACCTCCCTTTTCACCTCCCTTTCCATCCATAATAAATTAGACCCTATCTATGGCTAAGGAAAATCCTACGTTTAGTGATGGGTGTGGAACTGAAAACATCATATGTTTTGAGGAGTATAGTTTCTTCCAGCTTCCTTCAGTCTATCCGCAGACAATCCGCAATAAAGCAACATTTGCATCACCAATCCGCAATAAAGTTCCGTCTTCTTCGCAATAAAGTATCAGTTTCATGGATTTAGTCTGTTTCAGATGAGACACAACAGCAACAATGGGCTTCAACAAATCAAATCTTTCAACAGACTCAGACAACATATGGTTCCGTGCTATCTATCCTTTTTGTGAAAGTAAACATTGTGACCACAATCAAATAAGACTTATACAAGTGATAAGAGACACTAAACTTGAGGGCTACAGTGGATGTTGGTGTCGAGTCTTGGTTTTCTTTTGATTTCATCTTTTTTGGTGACATGTCTTTTAGCTTTTCCGAGATGTCTCTGACTAGAGATTCTATCTCCAGGATGTCTTTGACTAGAAAGGCGAGGATGGGGTATCATCACCTATTTGTATTTGCTGTCTGTGGATTGTCTCTTAGTAATGCTATGACTTGTCCAAGGATATGAGGACACTGTGAGTCTAGTATGAACTGGGGCATTCTTTGTTTGTGACTGTCTTATCTCCATGCAAATAGGTACAATGACTTTCTGGGTCGAACATATGCCTCGATTGTCATAATCTACTTGCCATAATAAAGCTCAATGATGATAACGCACAAGAAGCTCTTTCACTTTCATATCTTCTGTCTTCCATCCCCCTTTCTTGATTGACCACCATCATCCTTCTTGAGTCTGTGTAGCCTGCTATCACATGACTGAGTATAATGACACACCAAAAATATTTGCATTTCATGTAGTTGCACCTGCATTACCACATATAAGCATTTCATACATACATATAGATATCACAATTGCATCACATCCTGCACACAACACCTGTTAGCACAATTTACATTTGCATTATCATATTCATCTGCATTACATACATTCACATTTGCATCATGAATATACATATAAAACATAGAAGAACAAAAAATAAAAAATATTGCATTTCCTCATGTACATATTTGCATCCATATCATAACCATCACATAGAAACATACATCATGAAACATCTCATCACATAGGTACACATGCATATAGCTGCCGCAAAGATGAATCATCTCATATATATATATATATATATATAAAGTGTCATGATACAATGATGTCAAAATCATATGGCTACAATCACCCGCAGGTGTCTACATCATCATACAAAAATGGTACAATACTTATACATAGGGAGCCCTCTATGGCTATGATGAACTCCCTCCCTTAGAGCTGGCTGGCCTCGACAGAGTCTGAGCCCTAGAAGGACCCACCCCAAGATCATCTCTCCTCGCCCCTGTGTCCTCTGCAGCCACCCCTCGTGTCACCCTATCCGGACAGAGGAACCCATTGATAACTTCTGCCAACACTATTGGTAGTGCTAATCCTGTCCATGTCATGGTATCCCATGCCACATGTCCCACCCTCATCTCCAGTCTCGGATCTTGGAACACTCATCTTAGGGCCTCCCAGTCTCCATCTTGATCATAGGGAATCAGCTCCCCATCGATTGGTATCCTTAGGATCCGGTATACATCCTCCAGGGTGACTATCATCTCACCCATCGGCAAATGAAATGTGCAAGTCTCGGAGTGCCACCTCTCCGCCAGTGCAGTCAGCAATCCCATGTTCGCCTGAAACTCAGGCACATACAAAATATGTCTCAGACCCATAGCCTCAATAGTCGCTCGGTCCTCGAAGGTCAGCTCAGGTTACAATCTCTGCGTCGACAGGAATCTCTCCCATGACTCCAACATAGACAAATACTCCTGCAGTCACACAAATCAATCATCTCAGTCCTAGTGACACTCACTATTCATCACAAAGTGTTGCTTCTATCCTAGTGGTACTCCCTATTCATCACAAAGTACTACGTGTTTGGCACTCCCTATTCATCACAAAGTGTTGTTCACATTTGCACTCACTGTTCATCACAAAGTGTTGCTCATATTTTAGTACTCCATGTTCATCACAAAGTACTATATCTTGGTACTCACTGTTCATCACAAAGTGCCTTGATCTATCTTATCCTAGGGCCTATGCTTGAGTGAATCCTCTTGAGTAGTTTCCTAATTGGCAACGTATGTTCTATCACAGAATTGTCAATCCTAGCCCTATTTGTTATTCTAGTCTTCCCTAGAGGACCTGCTTGAGTGTATCCTCTCAGCAGCTTATCGAATCAATAGCGTATGTTCATCACAGAACTGTCGATTTAACCTAGAAGACACAAATTCACATTTTTGGACACAAACGCATTTTCCTAACATAAACGCGCATTTATTACATTACCTAGTATGCATTAATGACAACATTTAATGCGACAAAGTACAGGGAGGTTTTGTGGTACTTACCGGCTCTCCTGCATCTGTTGGCTTTGAAATCGGTTGACGCGGTCGAATCTGTGAACCAAAGCCATCGCTACTGACTGTTACTGCTCTTTTCTCTCTCTGCACTCTAATCTCTTGGAGGTGTAGATGACAATGAGGATGTATTTCCCTCGTGGTCTATCTTATAGACTGCCCTAGCCCTCGTTTCCCGAGTTAGTCTTCATTATCCCTTGACTCTGTCACTCTATCCAGTCAGTCCATTCTATCCCGTCTTTCTTATTGAGAGATTGTCTGCAACCTTTCTAGACATTTTCATCCAATCTCTCGAGGGGGCATATCATTCCCATCTTGGGGCAACTCTATATCAGTTCATATTATCTTCTTTGAAACAATGCGACAAGCCACTTTGTCTCAAAGAGGGGCAAAATGTAGACACCCAGAATTGTCATGTCTAATTAATAAATATTTTATTTATTTAATTATCTAAGCTTAATTCTTCTATTAATTAAATAAATCTTTATTTATCTAATTAATTCATTTATCCTCTTCTAGCCTTATTTCTCATTTAAATAAATACCTTTATTTATTTAAATTTTCCTTTTTCTAAATTAAATAAATATCTTATTTATTTAATTGATCTCACTCCTTCTATTAATTAAATAAATCTTTATTTATTTAATTAATTCATTAACCTTTTCTACCCATGACACATGTCATTCATCTCTTAATTCATACACTACCTACCCCTTTCATTATTTTATTATTTCTTTTACCTACCCTCTAATCATAGCTGACCTCCTTTTACACCTCTAAATCTTATCCCTCCATTTCATATAGTGTCTTCTATATAAGGAGATGCTTCCTTCATTATCAAACCCCCCATTGACTACTTGACTACACTACGCTTTTGAACATAGGCGATCCTACTTGCAACTACATTCTGTTCTTTGTTGAGCTCTTGTGCACATAAAATCTGAGAGCAAATATATCAAGCAAGATCAATGGAGATATGAAGAATGCAGATCCAAACCCTATTGGACATGTGATGGTATAATCTTTGTGATTTCATTTGATTTGCATAGTCTTAGGTAATCTTCATATGTTATGGTGGAACTTTGTTGTTGTTAGGCTAGGGTTTTGTGGTTGAATTCATTTAGCCTTTCAATATTATCATTATTGTTATCCATTTTCACCATAAACACTTTCTAATGCCTGCTGGTCAAATATCTGCTTCAATGATTGATAATTGTAAAATATATGCTTTGTTAGTGTTTTGAGCTTACCGGAAGGGCTTGCTTCATCTTCAATCTTACAATCAGGGATTAATTTGTGCAACAATATAATTGATTGATCTATTATTCCCTTATCTTCCGCTCCCTCCTTTAATAGTTTCTGAGTAGCCATCATCATTAACTTAGTTGGACTCATCTCAGTGACTAATTTCTTCTCAACTTGAGAAGTGTTAATTGCCAAAACCTTTGTTGGGGAATCAATATTAATTGTCAGTATAGTCTTAGTTCCCTTAACCTTATCCTCTTTAGCATCAGTGGCTTTGCCACTTGGTACAGTGTCAATTACTATCGATGGTGTATTATCCATAATATTCACAGTATCCTATACATTTCCTTTCTTAAAAATGGTTTATGTCGGTACAGACTATACACTCTGTTGGTGCCCAAAATAACGGGTTTACACTGACTCAAAGGCAGAGACAAGGTTATTTTCTTCTAAAAATATCTACAGAAAGCCACTTCCAACTATTTAATACTCTTCAGACTTGGAACAACAATGACAAGGATGCGAGATCCTTCTACACTTTAGGCTTTACAGAACTAGGGAGGGTGATCCCCATGCCTATTTGTGATTTTACACCAGACTCACAAATTATGCATGAAACAAAGAAGATAATTGCATATGGAGACTCAAACAATTAGGGAGAATGCTCACGAATGCCAAATTCCTCAGTGATCCTCAACCCGCTTGGAGCATGGGATGACTAGCACATATGACAACCTTCATATAGAATGAAAATATTATGATATTCAACAAGTTATAGAAAGCCTATGGTGATTTCTAATAGTAAATAAATACCCAAGCATTCACTTAATTATGATCAGTGCCTTATTCCATTGGGTACATGAATTCATGGTGCATTAGACTATATTTCTGACATAATTTATCTAACATCATATAACCGGAGATGATTGCCTTGTAATATTATCTTATTTGTAATCCCCGCCCAAAAATACTTATAAAAATCCCTGTAAAAATACCTATCACTCTGCAATCTTGTTTAAGCATTTAATTAACCTCTTAGACAAAGCATGAACAAAATTTACATGCACCACAATAGTGCAATGAATGATAAAATCCTTGATAATATGCATTAAAAATATGATAGAATAATACACTGGAGAGAAATGGGTTTGAATCATATATTCATTTATTAATTCTACTACCTCTGTAAGAATACATTCCATACCTAACTCCTTCAAGAATGTGTAACAAAAATAGACACAAGATTGTTTTCTATTTTTATTTACTCTATAAAATGACCTTTACAATGCATTTGTTTCACCTAGACTTAGCTATTTGGAAAAAAAAAATTAAAACAATTGACGGACGAAAATTTCAAACCCCGTCTCATAGCCCTAAATTCCCTTTTATAGAAAACAAGGGAGAAAATAAGCTTCAGGCCAGAGGAGACACCTATCATCTTAGAATGACTACTCATAACCGCATTCTGTTATACAATATAATCCTCCTTGAAATTGCTTATACTAGATCAAAATATGCAGCCACCTTCTTCAAAACTTGTGATGAAAATTACCCAATCCAATCTTATGGGTTCCAAAATATTTGCCAATAGAAAACAAAAATAGTTATGCACATTGTTTATAACTTTATATTCATCATTGAAATACATACCACTCCACGCACTATAATCTTTATCAGATGGCCAATTGAAATTCATGACTTCATCAACTTTGGCCTTATATGGAATATACTTAATGGCTACTTGGTTTGCCTCTCTTTCAAAGGTTTCAAAAAATAACCCTGTAGTGATTATTTTATCCATACTGTCCCAAAATTCACCATCAATTCCCTTCTCTGTCTTCAATATCTGGCAAAAGAGTTTGTTCCAATTCACCAAAAATTCTTCATCAATTCCCTTACCTTTCTTTCTATATTTTCAAGTAGAATTTGGGCTTTCTGCATTGATTTCACCAACAAATATGTTGGTTGGAGTGCATGTGGTCTCTTAGTATGAAATTTAGAGGCCATGGACATCATTCTAAGCTCATTTCCCCTTTGTAGCCACTTTGTAAACAAGGGAATTACCACTTCCTTATCATCATTAAAATTTTGAATAGCATAAAAAAGTAAAGAATATAAGGAATGAATACTACTTACCATGCTTTCAATTTTCTCATTCAAATGAGGTAGCACTGAGCTAACTATACCCTTCTACTCCTCAACTGATTGTTTTTCTGATTCTTTCAATTTATTTTCTAATTCAACAATCTTCTCCAAAAGTTGAGACTCATTTGGTTCACTTGACCTTGTAGTATCAGGCTCATCTTCATCATCATCATATGGAACTAATATCGTGCCAGGACATTATTACTTGTGTTTAATTGAGCTGCCTCTCTTTTTTTCACCATAGGTGGCACCGTGGATGTTGATGGCTCAGATGGTCTTGGAAGTGTAGGATAGGAAACCTTTATTTTTCCTTGCTCAAGGAGTTTCACTCTTGTTTGCAACTCCACGCACCTTTTCTAAGAGGAATTATAATAATTAAAAATCTTATCAAACTTCTCCATCAGCTCAGCCTTTTTTGAATCTTTCCTTTTTGCACTCTCATGTGCTAGTTTAGCAACATTAAAATTCAACTTTGTAGCCTCTACACTTGATGTTTCATCTCCTCTCTTTATAATTAATCTTCCCCTCAAGTTAGGGTTTAAATCACTGATATCAGGCTTCCTAGGTCCTTCCTATAATGCCTAGATGGTCAAGGTTGCATAATCATCTGTAAAGTCTGATCCTTTTAATGCTAACCCTACTTCTTCTTCCTTTGATTTACTGATTGCATCAAATTCCACCGCATCTACTACATCCCATTATAGAAATATCAAGACTCCAACCTGATTTATAATTTTCCTGCTCTCATCAGTAGTGATTTTATTGAACTCTTTCTTCATTTCATTCTTTACTTCCTCTTGGATTTCTTGGTCTGATATATCTGGCCCGTGGGCCTTCCTCTCAGCAATCCTACCTAGTATCCCTCAACCTTTGTCTTGCATACTAACTACAAAAATACTAGGCTTCTTACAAAAGCATCAACCTCAAGGAAATTGTCACATGCCTCCTTTATTGCATCTTTGAAGGCTTTACCCTGGATATCCAAGGGAGTGAGATCCAATTCCAAATTAGGAGGCAATATAGGAGTACCAATCTGCATTTATGCACTTGTTGTAACAAACCTCTTTTCCTCCACCTATTCCTCATCTTGCCTTAATGGTGAAAAATATACAGTTGATGGCGAGGGACTTCTATCAGAATCTTCAAGATAAATAATCCTGACTCCTTGAAGAGGCTTAGTTTGTATCCTGGGGAAAGGTTCTGAACTCATCATCTTCTTACCCTTTCTCCTTATCAATCTCCCACTATCATTGATACTATCTTCTTCCTCACTTATTTCTTCTATAATTATTTTGTGAGGAGATCCTTGAACATGCCTCCTTGCTATTACATCACTTTCTCTCAGGGATACAGTGGGTTGTGAGCTTGATTGTTTCTAGCCCTGAACTTCTTCAAGTCTTGCTAGCTTCTCTCTTAAGACCTTTGTCAACTCATCAAAAAAATTTATAAAAAATTCAATCTTGGCATGGAATGGGGAAAATTCCTTTAATGGATCATATTTTGGATCCATCTTTTGAATAGCAGCCCATAATTTTCTAAACATTATCCACTTCCCTTTTCTCCATTTTTGCAACATGGGGTCAAATTCATTCCTGATTAAGTCCTCAAGAAAATAATGCACATGGGTTGACAGTGCTCCTCATATCCTCTTTCTGAAAATGTTGTAAAAACCCTCAGGATCACTATTTCTGGCTATACTTACCCCCAAATGATATGGAGCAAAGAATTTGTCAAAATGCTCATATCCTCCCTTTATAATCATGAAGTAAGGGATAATGGTGTAATCTGGGAAAATGACCCCTTTTCATTTTCCTTTTAAATATTTATCTTGGACACATCCAATTTGCCACATCACCTCAGCAAAACCCATTCTTAGAGGAACATTGAAGGGAAGTACATGAGGCTGTCTGGAAAAGCCACAGATTCTGATTACAGTACTTACAGAGTATAGGATAAAGTCCCCCCAATTATGTTCAACCCTAGAAAGAGGCACCCTTTCCTTGAGTCTTACAAAATCATTTAACTCCTTAGGAATCCTTGGGGGATTCACTGTCAACCTTTGTCTGAACATAGAGACAAAATTGTTATCAAATCTTATATAGCCAGCCTCTTGTCTATCCAATGACATGTCTATGCTTGAATGTTGTATTGGAACCTCCTGATTATCTATTGTTCTTCTAAGGTTCATGGTACCCTTAAAATAATTTGCATTCCTTGAGAGGAACATATGCATGAGTAGAGAATACCAAGAAAACTTAACACCAACAACTTGATTCTTAATGTCTATTAACCTCTCATGAATATTTTCCTCAAGATAAGGGGCAAAATCAAAATCCACTGTAAAATCTGGATGTTGAATCTGCATAGCCATGTACATGAAATCAGGTGACATTACTGTAATGGGACAAAAACCGAATACTTGGCATAGAGAAAAGAAAGTAATCTGGAAATAGGGAGCGAAAGAACCAATTGGGAACGGTTCTTCTGAACTAGGGCCTATATGGTATGTTGTACTTCCTGCTCTGGCTAAATGCATTGGAAGGAAACTCTTTCTAATTAATTCCTTAATCTTGTAATAATCTGACTCCTATTCATCTAAATCCACTGGTACTAGGCTAGGGGATGGTTCATATAAGTCAAAGATTTCTTGAAATTCCTCCCTTCTCATGGGTAATAGGATTTTCCCATCATTTCCCCTAATAACCCTTGAAACTGGGTCATAACTATCGACAACAACCTTGAGTAAACCGACATCCATAAAAACACCTGGTACTACCAACTTTCCCAAATCATATTGCCAAGGACTAGATAATGGGGAATTAAATTTCATTTATCCATACCATAATTTGAAAATCACTAACCCAGTTACAAATATATTAACATCTTCCAAGCGGAATTCTTTGTCAGTCAACCCTTCCCCTAGGGTTTTCCCATCCACCAACCTCTGCCCTTGTTGCTTATCATTTGTATAAGGTTTCAATTGGTCCTAGAAATCATCATAAAGATTCCTTTTCATATAATTCACTTGCCTTGAATGTTTCTGTGAGGGAGGCATCTTCTAAAACTAGGGTTGTTGGCATTCTACACTCATATGAGAATGGCTGATGTTTTCATTGATGGCAATCAACCGGCAACACAGACATCATCTCCCGACATTGACAGACACATTCATGGGCGTCGAGATTAGGCAATGAAGTATACCGACACTTAGGATGACATGAGAAATGTTTTGTTTATATTAATTGTATTGTAATGTAATAAACTTTTGTAAGCCGACTTGGTATATTGTAAAAGACACATATATGTATGATATCTTATAAGTCATTTTGTATTATTGTGATTAAGCAGATTATTGTATGTATGAGGTGATATAGTGGATAGAAAAAGGTTTTGGTTAAGGTATCTATCTGAGCTTAAACTAGTACTTAACCAAGCATTGGAGATTCTATTTTGAGTACTACATTATATTGGATTTAATTATCCATATTGTAGTCAGTGAGACTCTTTTGAGCAGTGAGCTCTAGGTTGTTGGCCTTCCTGCATGTGCAGGCCCCTATTGTAAGTAATATTTATTCATATTGGCTAGTGAGTAAATATTATGGGTCACAAATCTTATCGAGGTTTTTCCCACATCGGGATTCCTCATTAAATATCTTGTATTATGGTGTGCATTTATGGTGTCTCTATTATTTCTCTTTACTGCATTATTTCTTATTTACCGATACATCAATTTGAGTTACAAAGTTATAAATAAGTTCAAATATTTCAAAAACTGGTTAGACACTGATTCACCCCCCCTCTTAGTGCCTTTGGGACTGCCATTGCATCTAACAATTGGTATCAGAGCCTGGTCCTCTATTTGCAAAAGCCTAACATCTTCATGAAGATTTTGAGACCAGTACCGATGGAGAGTTTGAGAAAACAATTGGAAGGAGCTCTTGAAGATTTTGTTGTAGAAAAATTGAAGAATATCAAACTTGAAGATGATTTGAGGATCACACAGGAATTCATTAAAGGACTTTAGGAGAACCTAGTTATAGCACAAAACAAGAGGAAATAACTTCATGAGAAAATGTAGAAACATGATGATGAAAAGGAAACTCTTAGAGATATTGCAGAGAAGCTGAGACATGAGAACAGTAACATAAGGAATGAAATGCAAGATCTGACAATGAGGCTATGTAAGGATATTGAAGATAAGAAGAAGAATGAAGAAGACTTGACTAGGAGACTTAATGATGGAGCAAATGAAAATATGAGACTTGGTCATGAAAATGATATGCTAAAGACAGATTTGATCCACATGCAACATGATAAAGAGGAGCTTATGAGACAAGTTGGAATTCTGGAAAATGAGTTGATCACTACAAATGAGTACAAAGACAAATTCAAGAAAAGTTCAGAAAGGCTTGATGGCATTCTGAAAAGACAAAAACCTTATGGAGATAAAATTGGACTTGGATTTGAACATGGAGAAATTTTTGGGGCTGCAAACAATCAAGATCATAACAAACCGGTAAGACAACCTAATGATTATAAATTTAATGGGAAATGTTTTAATTGCAAGAAGTTTGGTCATAGAGAAAATAAGTGCAAATTTAGAAATAATCAAAATACAAACTTACCCACCAGTCAATGTTCCAAATGCAATAAAGTTGGTCATAATTCAGAAAATTGCATAATGAATGTGAAATGCTATATTTGTGGTAGATTTGGACATTTATCTAATCAATGCAGAACAAAAACCAGTCAAGGATATGGAAAATCTATTCAGAGGAATAATGTAACTTGTTATGCATGTAGCAAGACTGGGAATATTGCAAAATTTTGTAGAAGCAAGACTATACCAGCGAACAATAAAAGATCTAATGAGAAGGGAAAAGAAAAGATAAACAAAATAAAGCAATATTTTTCAAACACTATGGATTAAGAAGGGAGATCAGAGAGTTAATGAAACTATCTCTACACTGGTAGAATAGACTAATCCTCCACCGGTAGGAGATTCTTCATCTAACTAAGGAATAATCCTTAGTGGGTATGGCAGCAAGTTGAAAATCATGCATTCTACCCTCAGTTGATGGTAAGAAGACATACTTCTTCTTTATCGACAGATAGGTTAAGATTTCACTTAACTGGCAAGCATTAAATATAGTTGTTGAAGAACATTTTGGTTATAAAACACTGGAAAACCCTCATTTCTATCCACCAAGCATTCAAGCATTCAGAGAGCACAAAATTGAGCAAAGGCATTCTAAGGCGAAGTAGCAAAGAGTTTTTTAGGCATTCAAAGAATTTCAAGCTAAAGGTATTTATTGAAATGGCATCCTCATCTTCTGTACTTGAATTTATTGCAAACCCCACTATGGTAGAAAAATTAAAATGCCCTAGGTCCGTATTTAAGATCATCCCTGAAATTGTGAAACAAGATGATTCTATCAGAGATTTTTCAAAAATTCCGAAGGGTGTCACTTTTTTCGAAGACCCAAGAATCTACATTCACTAAAACATAGAAAATATAGGGATTGATGACTTGAAGAACATATATAATGATGTCATTACTGATGAACAAGGTTTAATTAAACTAGAGCATAAGATAGTGGAAGATTTAGGATTTGTGGAGATTCTGAACATACTTGAATTCTTGAAGGAGGTAGTCCATCTTGTGTTGAGCAGGGTTCATGAAGAGTTTATATGGCTAGATTTTGTTTTTAAGGACACAAAGGAGGCAATTAAGGCAATTACTGGTTTACCCTCAACTGGTAGTAGGCCTCACAAAACCAAGAAGATACCTAACAAGGGTGTGATGGACTTAACCAAAGCCACATTTGACAACAGATCCCTTAGGGTTAATGAAATTACAGATGTAAATGTAAGATATGTGAGTATGGTATTTGGCTATAGAGTAACACAGGCAAATAGATTGAATTCAGTTTCTAGCTTATGTATTCATAGTGCATATGAGATGGTCAAGAATAATGCTAGGATTTATATTTGTGAATGTCTTAAAGATGAACTAATAGATAACCTAAAAAATATTAAGGGTGACAAGAAGGGCACATTTCATTTTGGTAACTTGTGTGTTTGATGTTGTACTTCACCAAAGAGATACTTGACATTGGTCATAAGGACTTTGGATATGACATCATGGTAGGCAAACAAATCATGGAAGCTATCACCAGTATGGGCTCTAATAGTGTTGATATTATTTTAGACTATTTGAAAAATTTCCAAACTAAGATGAAGGCCAGAGAAAGGTTACCACAAAGCATTGTAGACAAGTATGACAAACAAATATTCTTTGTAATCAAGCGTGATGAGACATGAATGGAAAAATTTACCCCTAGAACCATTTGGGTTATCAAGATGGGTTATGAAGTTGACTTGAACATTCTTGAAACATATGCTAAGTCACTTCTTGATGCCCCTAGAGAACCGTCAGAAGAGATTTTTGGAAGTGCTGAAACTATTGCAAGCAATGTCTCAATGCATAAGCAAAGGAAGAAAAGAGAAAAAATTATTAGAAATGCATCTAAAATGGTTAAATAAGTTAAGGAGAGCGTAATTAACTGGAGTGGTATATCTGCCAGTGAACTGGAAGGATTGGAGCTAGTAGCTCATGTATCACCAGTTGTCACTGTAGACACCTAAAAATGGTCAACGCTTGCGGAGTCATACTTTAACATTTGCGCATTGCCTCATTTTAGGTTTTTGCGTCGCATTAACATTTCTCCTATGATTCGCACTTGGTCTTTATCATTTGCGAGCATTGAGTCATTCTTCTACATTCTTCATTCATCTCGCTTTCGAATTTGGTATTGTCGACAACACTATCGAGTCATGATTTTGATCGATTTTATCCTGTCACATCAAAGTGCGTACTCATTTATCATTATTTTGGACATCGTCAATCCTAATTAGGGTTTTGTCCTCTATCAATTCTTATCATTTTGTGATCGATTTGTCATCAATCGTGGTCATTTTCAATCTTGTCATCTTGCAATCTATTTTGTCATCGATTCTTGTCCTCTTTTCAGTTTTGTCATTTTGCGATCGATTTGTCATCGATCGTTGTCTGTCTCAATTATGTCAATTTGGATCAATATGTCATTGTTCCTCGTCAATTGGCGCATTTTCTCAATCAAATCATTTATCACATTGGTCCTTTGTTAATCAGAATCATGATCGAGTCAATTATCTTCAATCAAGACCTAATTGTCATTCTTGCATTGCTAATTCATCTTCTAGGGTTTTATGATTTAATCATTTAACCTTGTTTGTCATTTCTCCCTTTAGGATTAATAAATTATTTATTTATCCTAAGTCTTCTCATTGCAATTAAATGTTCATTTAATTGGCTAATTATTCCTCTTTGTGAATTAATTAATAAATGACAAATTATTAATTAATTTACCTAATTTCTAATTTTCATCAATTTCTTAATTCCTCTTTTTCTAATTTTCTAATTTTCTAATTCTTAATTTCAATTTCCTCTTATTTCTCTCCTAAATTCATGGAAATGACATGTCAATTTGTCATAATTTGTCATAATTGACAATCAATTAATTTTTGACATAGAAGTTTGTCATAATTTGTCATAAATTATCAATCAACAAATTTTGCATAGAAAGTGCATAATTTGTCATAAATTGTCATAATTGACATAATTGATTTGCAATTTCCATTTGATTTGAATCATGCTAATCTTGTCTTTTTTTCCAATTTTTCTATAAATTGGATGAATTTCTTCAATCTCAGGCCGCTAATCAGATTATCAAATTTCTAATCAATCACATTTCGAGTACTCTTGATCAATAATCTTGTCTACTTGCTTTCAATTATGTGTGTGCACTTGTAGGTGAGATCCACAACCAAACTATTTGAAGAGGAAAGAAGAACAATGGAGCCGCATGAAGGAGGCATTCATATCCACATATGGTTTGCATAGTATTTACTTTTGAATGTTTCATTTTCATGTCTTTATTGAGTGTGTTTAGGATAGATCATTACATTTGAGCTTTCGTGATTGAGCTAATGATTAATGTTTATACTATTTGTGATGATTTCCGAATTTCCTACCTCACATTAATTGGTGTGAGGTAGGAATTTGGAAATCATCACAAATAGTATAAACATTAATCATTAGCTCAATCACGAAAGCTTAAATGTAATGATCTATCCTAAACACACTCAATAGAGACATGAAAATGAAACATTCAAAAGTAAATACTATGCAAACCATATGTGGATATGAATGCTTCTTTCATGCGGCTCCATTGTCCTTCTTTCTTCTCCAAATAGCTTTGTTGTGGATCTCACCTTCAAGTGCATAAACCTAATGTGAAAGCAAGATTGACATTGGCACAAGAATACTCGAAGCGTGATTTGACAAAGTGATTAGAAATTTGATAATCTGATTAGCGGCCTGAGATTGAAGAAATTCATCCAATTTATAGAAAAATTGGAAAAAAAGACAAGATTAGCATGATTCAAATCAAATGGAAATTGCAAATCAATTATGTCAATTATGACAATTTATGACAAATTATGCACTTTCTATGCAAAATTTGTTGATTGATAATTTATGACAAATTATGACAAACTTCTATGTCAAAAATTAATTGATTGTCAATTATGACAAATTATGACAAATTGACATGTCATTTCCATGAATTTAGGAGAGAAATAAGAGGAAATTGAAATTAAGAATTAGAAAATTAGAAAATTAGAAAAAGAGGAATTAAGAAATTGATGAAAATTAGAAATTAGGTAAATTAATTAATAATTTGTCATTTATTAATTAATTCACAAAGAGGAATAATTAGCCAATTAAATGAACATTTAATTGCAATGAGAAGACTTGGGATAAATAAATAATTTATTAATCCTAAAGGGAGAAATGACAAACAAGGTTAAATGATTAAATCATAAAATCCTAGAAGATGAATTAGCAATGCGAGAATGACAATTAGGTCTTGATTGAAGATAATTGACTCGATCATGATTCTGATTAACAAAGGACCAATGTGATAAATGATTTGATTGAGAAAATGTGCCAATTGACGAGGAACAATGACAAATTGATCCAAATTGACATAATTGAGATAGACAATGATCGATGACAAATCGATCGCAAAATGACAAAATTGACAAGAGGACAAGAATTGATGACAAAATAGATTGCAAGATGACAAGATTGAAAATGACCATGATCGATGACAAATCGATCACAAAATGACAAGATTAAACATGACAACGATCGATGACAAATCGATCGCAAAATGACAAAATTGAAAACGATAAGGATTGATGACAAATCGACAAGATTGATAAGAGGACAAAACCCTAATTAGGATTGACGATGTCCAAAATGATGACAAATTAGCACGCACATTGATGCGACAGGATAAAATTGATCAAAATCATGACTGGATAGTGTTGTCAACAAGACCAAATTCGAAAGCGAGATGAATGAAGAATGTAGAAGAATGACTCGATGCTCGCAAATGATAAAGACCAAGTGCGAATCATAGGAGAAATGTTAATGCGACGCAAAAACCTAAAATGAGGCAATGCGCAAATGTTAATGTATGACTCCGCAAGCGTTGACCATTTTTAGGTGTCTACATTTTGCCCCTCCTTGAGACAATGCGATTTTAAGCGTTGTTTCAAAGAACTATAATGAAAATGCCCCAGACAATGACAATGACATATGCATGCCCCCTCGAGGAATTGGTCGGAAACATGTAGAGAAGAGGCCAATTGATCGATAAGAATGATAGAAGATGATAGGTTCAAACGGACTGACAATCGGAGATCGAATACATGAAGGACAAGAAATTGATGGTGCAAAAGACCGCGACCAACATGAGATGGAGAGGGTGCACGTCCATCTATGCACTGACAAAGATCTATAAATGGAACCAAGAAGGTGAAAAGAGCTTATTTGCACTAGACAAAGAGGAGGATTTATTGCTCTGGACAAGGACACTTGCAAATAGATGGTGAACATTCCAATGGTGGATCACCTCAGGGAACATGTACGCACATACAGACGACCGGACGATGCAGGAGCAGCGGTATGGATCTCAAAAACCCATATTTTCAATTTCATGAATTTTGATTGCTTGCGGGACATTGCGGGGCCCACAGAGAATGCAGAAAAGGACTCCTGCGCTTGTGTAGGGCGAATCCTACACTTGTGTAGGGTCTTCTAAACTTGTGTAGGGAGACACAGGCGCAGTTTACATGACACAGGCGCAATTGTGCATTTGTGACTCAAGTTTGGTTCGAAACTACATGCAAATGATCCAGAAAGGGGGGATAAGGGTAGGATAGGTCAGATTAGATGAAAAACACCCTGATTTGGACATGAAAAAGATGAAATGCAACCCGTAGGAGCAAACTCTAAAACTGGCAAAATATGCCCCAATTGTGATGCAAAATCGACAGTATCCATTGATCACATGGGAGAACCGACCAGATTGCTTCATGCTACGACATAGACTCAGGAGCACAGACAGAGATACATTAGTAGGACTTGGGATATACTATGTCACATTCATGCCCGAGATTAGGGCAAACACAGGACTGCTTACCGCATTGGCAGAGCGATGGCATTTAGAGACCTCCTCATTCCATCTAGCGACTGGAGAGGCAACGGTGACACTGGAGGATGAATGGTGTATCGTCCGCATTCTGATTCATGGAGAGATGATAGAGTATGACCCAGTGATAGGGAGAGATGCATTGTGTAGATTGTTCGATTGTGATGCAAATGATCTGGATATCGTGGAGAGGGATATCGGCTGGGAGACCATGGCATCAGAGTATGATCGACGATATGTGGTGATAGCTGTGGTGATAGCATGTCTACTAGCGGGAGACAGACGAGGACATGGATTCCCTATTGGATGGGGAAGATTGCTAGAGCAAATGGCGACAGGGGGTATAGTGTACGCATGGGGACCATGTGTACTGGCTATGCTATATTTTCAGTTGCATCAGATAGCATATCAGGGAGTGCAGACTTTGAGCTGTGGAGTCACATTGCTACAGGTATGGGCATTTGAGCATATAGCCATATGTCGACCAATTACAGATAGACAGGTAGTACCACACCAACCGTATGTGTACTGCTATGGGGGAGCACTGAGATAGGGTCCTTTTGGATACATATTGTACTGGTGACATGAGCTAGATAGACTAAGAGAGTTCACATGGAGGCCATATGAGGATTGTCCGGGATGGTCAGATGACAGTGATGAGCTACCATATTGTAGACAAGAGAGGTACCTGATTGGGTGACCAGTGAATCGCCAAAGAGTGATTGAGTTGTACCTGCCAGAGAGAGTCAGACGACAGTTTGGAGAGAGACAGGAGTTACCTAGGAGGACTGCACACTTTTCCCGATCTCACAGAGAGACGAGTCAGTGGGGGAGTATGATTCAGCCACACATAGCATATGCTGACTTCTCACAGCTATAGAAGAGATAGTGGGCTTGGAGATCAGATGTGGTGGACACCAGGACAACAGAGGAGTATGAGAGATGGTTTGCACGACAACGGCCAGTGCCATTGACAGATCCGGATATTCCAGTACCGAGGAAATAGGAGGATTTCCCACTCACAAGAGAGGAGGAGGGAGATGATGAGGACAAGGATGAGGATGATGGTGGGGATGAGGATGAGGGGGATGATGAGGATGGAGATGAGGATGATGGGGATGATGAGGATGGAGATGAGGATGGGGGTGACGATGATGGAGATGAGGATGGGGATGACGAGCAGGAGGCATTGCAGGATATACCCATAGAGCCGGAGACAGCTAGGACAGAGGAGATGGAGATGTGCAGGGCTATCATAGCGAGTCAGCAGGATCACATTGCGACATTAGAGAGACAGCAGGATCAGTTCAGAGCGGAGATAGCCAGACTCACAACGGCTCGAGATGCAGTAATTGCTCAGGGACAGCGAGAGGAACAAAGAGTCACTGAGTATATTGGGTCGATTCGGGATGCCAGTGCACGGGAGATGGCACAGATGCTGGTAGAGACCGGAGAGGAGATACACCATTGGAGGACACTATATGAGGGTGCTGTTCCACCAGAGCAGAGAGCAGCTTCGTATCGGGCACGATCGAGGATAGAGAGCAGGGCACGCTCTCTGAGGTCATTGAGTAGCATGGGGGTGAGTGGACCTATGAGACCACCACAGCCAAGACCAGGAGGGACATCATCCACAAGACATTTCAAGGATGAGGAGGACAGAGGGAGCACCCAGTGACAGAGGCATGTGCTCCTTAGGACAGACAGTGGACATTATGTAGTTTGACATTATGTAGTCAACCTGCGGGCCATACCTAGGACAGACAGTCCAATTTTTGTACTCCAATATTATTGTGATAAATGATATGATATGCATCGATATGATGGGATGAAATATGTTATGATTGATGTGATTTTCCATGTATGGATGACTTATGCACTGTTTATGTACCATTGTGGAACATGTATGGATGTATTTTTATGTGTTTTTGATGCATTTATAATATGGAATGGATAAAATGCTTGATGTGATGCTTAATGTAATGCAAAAGTACTAACCAAATGGATGCAGGACGCAGCATATGTTTTTGGAAATCGGAGAACGAGATTGAACTGACTATCCGAGCGGACGGAAGAAATGTTAGTAAGAATAAATGAGACAAAGGATAGTTAGAGACGAAGAAAAAAAACTTGCTTTCAGTAATGCACTTTGTAGGTGAGAACCTTTATTTAATGTAGCAAAATGGATGCGTAGCATCATGGCATTGAAGGCTAGAGCTAAAATGCAACCCTTTGTGCAAAAGACAGACACATTGTAGACAAATAGCAATCACAACAAAAAAGAAAGGAACCATGAACCATCCTGGTCACTCTAAATCACTCAGTGACATCATCGAGCAACATAGGAACATGATTGAAGATAAATCAATAAAAAGATAAGATGCACAAATTCCAACAAGTCAAACAAACATCTTGCTCTTCATTGTCAAAAGTTGAAAGTGCTGATAGGATGATCATGTTGTCTGGTTTCAAGACATGCGGTACCCCGTCTAAGACAGGACACAGTCTGGTTTCGAGTATACCACACCCTGTATAAGACCCATGATATTAGTGACAAGGACAAATAAATTTGTGGTTGATTGATATGACAATTCGGATCAGTTTGAATGTCTGGTTTGATTGAAAAGTTCATGTGTGATTTCATTAAAGCACAATGTTGATTGCGAGTTGTTGGATGTATGCTTAGTGATTTGTCTTATGCACAAAAGGGATCCTTTATTGACGAAATGCTTGTTTTTTTTTTTTTAATGTGTGAAATGTTTTTGTTCATGTTTTTCAGGACTTTTTATGACTTTTTTTAGGGATTTATTTCAGGACATTTTTCACTTTTTAGGGGTTATTTCAGGACATTTTTCACTTTTTAGGGATTATTTCAAGACATCTTTCACTTTTTAGGGATTATTTCAGGACATTTTGCAATTTTTTGGATTATTTCAGGACATTTTTGAATTTTTTTGGATTATTTCAGGACATTTTTTAATTTTTATGAGATTTTTTCAGGACATTTTTCAATTTTTATGATTTTTTCAGGACATTTTTGGATGCAAAAGTTCCAGTGATTGATCGTGACAAGGGAAACGCGCCCAATGCGCATCAGAAAGACATTCATAGACCGGGACCAAAACATATATACAAGAAACCGGAGTATGCAAGACAATGATGTTGACCAATAATAGGCCTGGAATAGGACATTGGGTCAAGACGAAGATAGACATGATAAACTAGCCAAGAGAAAGCACAGCTAGAGGTCATGACAGATGACAGAGCAATAATCTCATTACTCATGGTGCCTGATTGCCAGGTTTTCACCATGGTACTTGCCCAAAGCACCTGGTTGCCAGGTTTTCACTAGAGGGCGAATCATTTTTTCTTTACTCTTTTGCTCTCTTTTTTCACTTTTTTGTACTTTTTGTTTTTTTTTTTCAGTTTTTTTGTATTTTTTCAGGATCATATTTGAAGAAGTGCTGATAGAGAATTATGCCCAGTACTTGTAAAGATGCATGTTGTTTATAGGATCAGACAGATGTTCACCTTCTGGGGTAGCAAGCTGATATGCCCCCGAGCCGTATGCTACAGTTACTATGAAAGGCCCAACCCAATTAGGTTCAAACTTGCCTTTGATGATGTCAGTAGACTGTGCATTCTTGGGATTTGCCTTTAAAACCAAATCTCCCACTTCAAAGTGTCACCCTTTGACCTTCTTATTATAAGAGTGACAGAGACGGTTTTGATATGCTTGCAAATGTGTCAGAGTTGTCTGACATTTCTCATCTAACATCTCAAGCTGGTGCAACCGAGAGACTCTGTGTGTCTCATCATCAATCAGATGTTGCAAGGAAACACGCAAGGAAGGAATCTCCACTTCTAAGGGTAAAATAGCTTCCGCACCATACACCAAGGAATAAGGTGTTGCGCCAGTAGGTGTGTGGATAGAAGTGTGATAGGCCCATAGTGCTGGATTCAACTGTACATGCCAATCTCGACCAGTGTCATTGAAAGCCTTCTTCAGGATACTGATAATGGTTTTATTGGATGCTTCAGCTTGACCATTCCCCTGTGGATAGTATGGACTGGAGAAACGGTGTTGGATATGAAATTTTTCACAAAGTTCCTTGACATCTTTATTCTTGAAAGGACGACCATTATCTGTGACTATGGCAAGGGGAACCCCATATCGGCATATGATATAATTCAATAGGAATTTTGAAATTTGGACACCAGTGATATAAGTCATGGGGATGGCCTCGATCCATTTTGTAAAATACTTTGTGGCTGTAATGATGAACTTGTGTCCATTTACAGATGTCGGGTGAATCTTGCCAATAAGATCCAATCCCCATTGAGAAAAGGGCCATGGAGATATGACAGAATGAAGCTCTTGGGCTGGTGCATGAATGTAGTTTCCATGAATTTGGCATTTGTAGCACTTCTTAACAAAATCATGAACATCTTTTTCCAGAGTGGGCCAATAATACCCAGCACGAATCAACTTTTTGGCTAAGCTCAGACCATTGAAATGGCCTCCACATATACCATCATGAGCCTCATGTAAAGTCATTTATGCTTTGTCAAAATCCAAACACCTGAGGAGGGTATGGTCAAAGGAGCGTCGGTAAAGGGTGTCAGCGATGATGACATATTTGGCTGTTTGTCGGATAAAGGCTCGACGTTGGTTAGTGGAAAGGTTAGGTGGTAAGGTTTGGGATTTTAAATATTGATATATGTCATTGTACCATGGGGAGTTGGGACCAACAAGAATGCACATCACATCTGCCGTCGGAATGTCAAAAGAAGGAACCAGCAATTGTTCGACTAAAAATTCACATTTGTCCATATTGTGGGGCATATTCAACATGGAAGCAATCGTAGCCATCGCAACTGCTGACTTGTTTTGCATTCTTGGAAATTGATTGAAATGGATAGCCGTGAATTTGGTCTTGAAGAAATCTACCATGTGCTTATAGGGAATAAGCTTTTCATCTTTTGTTTCGTAGTCATCATTCACTTGTCGGATGACTAATTAAGAATCTCTATAGACTTGCAAATGTGTGATGTTCCAGTGGACTGCTACTTGGAGTCCTGTAACTAGTGCTTCATACTCTGCAATGTTATTGGTACAATGAAAAGTTATTCTGTAGGACTTTGGAATAGCATCACCTTGAGGGGTGACAAACAAGATGCCTGCTCTGGACCCGAACTTGGTATGGGACCCATCAAAGTATAACTTCCATTCATTAGAGGATGTGAGAGCAAAGACTGACTCATCTGGAAAATTGATCAACATGGGATGATCATCAGAAATAGGAGCCTCTGCAAGTTGATCTGCTATGACTTGTCCTTTTATCGCCTTTCGCTCCATATATTCAATGTCAAATTCACTGAGAATCATGACCCACTTTGCTAGGTGACCCGTCAAAGCTGATCGGCTAAGCAAGTATTTTAGGGGATCAATTTTTGCAACCAACAATGTTTGGTGGCTTAACATATAATGTCAGAGCTTTTGTGTTGCAAATACCACCGCTAAGCATGCCCTTTCAATAGTTGAGTAATTTAGCTCATAGCCTACCAGTGTCTGACTGATATAATAAATAGCTTGCTCTTTGTCGTTCTCATCCTGTTGGGCCAAGAGAACTCCTAATGCCATTTCAGTTGTAGAAATATACAATAAAAATGGCTTTCCATCTATCGGAGGCATTAGAATAGGCGGCGACAACAAATAGTCTTTGAGAGCTTGAAAGGCTGATTGACATTGCTCAGTCCATTTGAAAGCGACACCTTTGTGTAGTAGATGTTGGAATGGATGACATTTGTCGGCCAACTGAGCTATGAAGCAGCGGATTGACTGGAGATTTCCTTGCAGACTTCTTAATTGCTAGAGGTTTGAAGGTGGAGGCATATCCATTATTGCTTTAACCTTGGCAGGGTCGACCTCAATGCCTCTATGAGAAACAATGTACCCTAGTAACTTGCCAGCTGTGACACCAAAGACACACTTCTTTGGATTGAGTCTGATCTTGTATGTCTCCATTCGGTCAAAGATCGGGCCTAGGATGGCTAGATGACTATCTCTAGTGACAGATTTGCATAACAAGTCATCAACATAGTCCTCCATCAAAGTGTGCATGAAATCATGAAAAATTGTCATCATTGCTCTTTGATATGTTGCGCCTACATTTTTAAGACCGAAGGGCATCACATTCCAATAGTAGGTACCCCAAGCACAGGTGAATGCTATCTTATGTTGATCTTCAGGAGCAATGCGAATTTGGTTATAACTGGAGAAACCATCCATTAATGAAAGCATCTCATATCCAGCAGTCATGTCAGCTATGATATCTATGTTTGGCAATGGAAAATCATCCTTAGGGCATGCTTTATTGAGATCCCTAAAATCTGTGCAGATTCTAATGCCCCCAGTTACCTTGCTAACTGGTACTAAATTTGAAATCCAGTCTGTATAATCAATGGGTCTAATGAAGCCCACATCTAGTAATTTTTTCAGTTCCACCTTGACCAAAAGAGCCACCTGGGGATGCATCTTTCAAAGTTTCTGTTTGATAGGCTTGGCATCGGCTTTCAATGGCAAATGATGAAGGACTAATTCTGGATCGAGGCCAAGCATATCTGCATAGGACCATGCAAAGCTGATCTTCTTCTCAAGAAAGAAATTGACAAAGTCTATCTTTTCCTGTTGTGATAGAGAAGCAGCAAAATGAATGACCTTAGGGTTGTCAGGTGTACCCAAATTGATTTCCTTGGTCATTTCCACTAGCAATGTTGATTTTTCCTGACTTGATAGGGGTATGTCCACTCTTCCACCTTTGGGTGCCTCAGAGAGGTTTTCACCCGCAGGTACGTCTTTTATTTTTACTTTTGTATGAGCAGAGAGTGCCTTACGGTTTTCACTCAGAGATCTATTCTTTTGATTTTTTACTTTTTCTTTTCTTTTTTCATTTTGATGACTGGAAGAGGGAGTTGACTCCCCAAAATATGCCGTGGAATCCAGGTCAATAGAAAATCCTGCCTTATGATCACCTTGTGGTATGCCTTCCCGTAGTCCAAGGAATTCTACAATTGCTTCGTCATTTTGAAAATAGTCCAATGTGAGTGGTTCTTGTTGGTCATGTTGGATAAGCTGGGGATAGATGAGGGGCATGTCATCATCAGTTGTAAGGATAGAAAGGGTTGATATGGTAAAGATGTGAACATCTGTGGTGTCACTATCTGAACTGCTTGTATCAGATTCAGAGCTTGGATCCCAGAATGACTCTATCCAAGCATGGGGACATGTTTTAGGAAGAGGAGTTATTTCATGTTTGTCTTCCATAGGCAAATTATCAGGGTCAATGAAAATATTGTCGAGGGCATAGGAGCTAGAAGAAAAAGAACTCCACTCCCATTCATTGGAATCAGTTTTGGGTCGGGTATCCTCAAGTGTTATTTCATCGTCAGAATCACGCCCTTTTCTACACGTGGGCACTTTGGTAGATGTAGATCCAATTCGTAATGGTACAAAACCTAACCCTAAAGTTGGAGGTCGCCTCTTGGGTATGATAGGTTCTAGCCTTCCATTGTTGTTCAGGCCTAAGCCACTGCAACCATCATATCCTTTCTTTTGTAGCATAGTAAATCCTTTGCCGTATCGTTCTACTGGTAATCTGACAGGTGGGGTCTCAGTTGGATCTTTATAAAGCCAATCTATGACATCATCATCTACAGTTTCTTTGTCAAGTTCACCCCATCTTGTAAATGTAGTGGGAGGCTGATATTGAATAACGACCTTAGGCTCCTTTTGCAATAAATGTAGTTTGGCATAGGTTTTTGGAGATATTGGCAAATTCCCGATGAGGAATGTTTGATCCATTGAATATTCTCCACATCCTTGGTCTTGTATCTTCAATTTTCCTTTGACAGCATCTAATAATTCATTAGGATCCACATAGCTATGTGACTTGGCCTCTTTATTGAATAGGACTTGCTGCTAAGGAGTACCCTTTAGAGTAGCACAAAATTGAAATGGATTAGGATCTCCTAGAATTGTTATCTCAGTTCCATTGTAAGGATATTTTAAACATTGATGATAGGTGGATGGAACTGCTTTCATTGCGTGGATCCATGGACGGCCAAGGATCATATTATAAGGGAGATCAAGGTCTAGGACTTGCAGGAAAGTGTTTTCTGTCACTGGACCGACTCTGATAGGCAATGTAATTATCCCTTTGGATGGGTGCTCAACATCATCCTATGCTTTGATTGTTATTCTTTTGGAAGCATCAATGTCATTTTCTGTATATCCAAGGCCAATGACCACTCTCAAGGTACAAATATTAAGACCCGCTCCGCCATCTATCAAGACTTGTCGGATTTTGCAGTTATGAACAAAGACTTCAAGGTGTAAAGGATCATTGTGAGGGAGCTTATCAGGTGAGATACCATTGTCAGAAAATGCAACATTTTGGGAAATAGCTAGATGTCCAATCCAGGCTTGAAACTGGTCAACATCAATATCTGTCGGGACAGTGGACTCAATTAAAGCTTTATCCAAGACTGCACGATGCATGGGAGACATTTTCAACAACTCAAGGATTGATATTTGTGCAGGTGTCTTTCCTAAATGATCCAAAATATTATACCGACTTGCAGGAATTGGCTTGGGAGGAGCTGTAGGAGCTCCTTTTAGGACTATTTTGGATCGACGAGTGGTGACTGCGCAAGAAGGATCTTGTCCCTTTATTCTTAGGGTGGAAACATACTCATTTGATGCACAAAAACAATTAATGACATTGTTATAACAAGTATTTGCATAATTTGTTGTTTGGGCAGAGTTGGAAGAAGACGCTTTACCCTTGTCATGATCAAGCAAAGGAGTTTTGAAAATAGTATGATCTGTATTAGAAGTCGCATGGGGTGGATCTACCTCAATTACTCCTTGCTCTAATAAATCTTGAATCATATGTTTCAATTGAAAACATGATGCAATTTTATGTCCTTTAGACCAATGATACTCACAGTATGCATTATCATTCCACCAATGCGGTTTTACCACTGGTTCTGCCTTGATATCTAGTAGCTTAATAAATTTTGCTTGTATTAATTGCTTCATTACCAATTCAATAGGCTCTCCCAATGGTGTAAATTGTCAAGGAGGCCCATCCCTTGATCAGAAAGGTTTGCGCTGCTGGTTTTGTTGCTGGCCTTGTTGTTGATTATATTGTTGAGCATGTTGTTGGTATTGCGGCTATTGAGTAACATTTCTCATTGGTGCTTGATTTTGTTCCATAGTTGACATATTAGGAACACTCAATTTCTTGATCGTGAATGGGGGTTGATTTGCATTCACCACTCTTGCATCAACAACTCCATCATTAGTGACATTCTTGTTCTTATACCAAAATCTGTTTCTATCCCCCGAATAATTGGTGTTGTCACTGTCTTTATTGAGCTTGATAATTCCTTTAGCTACAAGAGCCGTTTCAATGCTCATTCCTTTCTTAATGAGTTTCTCTATAGTACTGGGACTTTTCAATTCTAGCTCATACATCATTTCTGGGACCAAATTCTGGATAAACAGATTCACTTGTTGTTCTTCAGGTATATCGAGAGAAGAACGACTATACAAGCTTCACCATCATTGCAAGAAAGTCACTAATGATTCACCTTGCTTTTGCTTGGTGTTGCATAAATCTGACATGGTCACGTCACTGTCGATGTTGAATGCGAAATGAGATAAAAACTTTTGAGCCAATTCCGACCAAGTCTTTATATTTCCTGGTAGATGTGAATACCAATCCATGGCTTGTCCCGTAAGACTTCGTGCAAATAAGCGCATTAAATACATTTCCTCATAACTCACTTCAGTACATGCTGCAAAAAATGCTCGAATGCGATCTTTTGGATTGCCTTTCCCTTTATATTTCTCAAAATTAGGTGCCTCAAAATGCTTAGGGAATGGAGGCATGTATACACTCTTGTCAAATGGATTAGGACATAAATCTTGATCTGTATACAACTTCTTTGTTCCTTTAGTTTCTAATGCATCAACTTTTCATTGCAACTTCTCAAGTTGTTGCGCAATTGTATTAGATTTTGGAGGTCCATCATTAATCTCAGTTGGTATTCTTTGTCGATACATCGCATTTCCGATCGGTTGTTGATACTCTGAAAGGGCCATTTTTGGTGTCTCCGGCATATAAAGTTCTTGGTACATCTCTTGTTGTTGCGGTTGTGCTATGCCTTGATATCGACCTTGTTGTTGTGCTTCTTGGAGCCTAGGTTGATATTGCAATTGAGTAGGTTGTTGATATTGCACAGGCGCCAATTGCGGTTGTGAAGTAGGATAGCTTGTTTGCCTTGGCACATATTGTGGCACATGTTGGTGTTGAGGCTGATAGATCAGAATTTGTTGACTTTGTACCAATTGTTGTCGTGGTGTATGTCCCATCATTTGTAAAAAACTTTGTTTAGGTGGTTTTCGTTGCTTCTCCTTAGGATGGGGTATAGCACTTGCATTAACTTGCTGTCTTGTTTGCCCAATCCATTGTGATGGTTGCAAGTTTGCATTAACTTGTAATGGTGCCGAAGGCGCTGCAATTTGTTGTCGAATGCGAAATTGTTGTTGTTGCACATTGCTAGTTTGCACATTCGATTGTACCTTTTGCATATTACTCAATTGTTGCAACAATTGTTGTTGATGCAAACCTCTATCCATAGCTCTTTGTGTCACCATTATCGAAGGATCTGTCACAATAGTGTTTGGCAAATATATTGAGCTTAACGGGACATAAGAACTTTGTTGCATCGTGGAATTGTTTTGGACATTGGTGATATCAGGCATTCCAGTTGTGAAGCTTTCTTGCATCTTAGATTTTGATCCAATTTTATGCATGTAAGGAACCACTTCTTGTTGAGGGACAGCTATCAATATTGGTGTGGTCTTCATTTGATCTTGTGTTACAGGTGTTGTGTTGAATAATGGATTATTTATTGTCTCAAATGGTGACTTCTGAGGAATAGTCACTGTCAGTGCCTTTGAAGCACGTTTACTCATCAATGTAGGTTGAGTTTCTTGTTGTGCATTTTCTTCATTTGGATGCGGAGAGAAACTTAACAACTCACCGCTTTGTTGTTCTTGCACATTGATTTGGTCACTTGAAGAGGTCACATTGCTCATCATGTTAAGTGTTCAAAATATTCAGGACTAACCAAGTTACTGAGAGGGGAGGGGTGAATCAGTAACTCTTAAACTTTTTAACTCATTTCTGTACTTGCATATATTAAACCATTCATTCATTTAATCTACTGCATGCATGAAAATATAATCACATAACACATAACACAAAGATTTGGTGACCCAGAAACCTTCCAAATAGAAAGTAAAACTCGGGTGGGGATGGTACCCACAAAACTTTGGTACTGCAGTAAAAGTTGGCCGGTTAAGGCTTACAATGATCACTTCTGATGATCTGCCCTGTTAGAAGAAAATTTGGACTGCTAGGTCCACCTTGTTAGAGGATTTACAAACATACAATGAAGTATGCACTCGGTTAAGAGATTTACAAAAGACTGTTAAGTCTACCCGGTAAAAATATTTACAAACTGATTCAACTGTTAGGATGAAACAGTAGATCTTGACTTACAACTTTATTGCTGATAAGATCTTTTGAGTATTGATCTCCTTCTGAGATAGATATGTCGATTCTGCTCCTTTACTGACTCTGCGAAAATGTTCTGGTCTGCTGCCTTAATGCAGTTTCTGCTCTGCTCTTTCTAATTTCGCATATCCATACATCTTACATTTTTTCCACACTACAGATTACAGATGGTATAATACATCACATATATATACCATCCATAATTACATTTACATTTCATAAAGTCGGCCTCATACAAATTAATAACATAAACTCATTCTTAAGTCGGCCTTACATAGGTGAACAAAATATTACTGAGTCGGTAGATACTCGGTTCCACAAGCTGGCTCGGTGATCTTCTGATACACGGCGTCCACTACAGTACTCGGCATCGTCATGCTCTCGGTAAGAGTAGAAGCTCGGTTCATACTAGTCCCGAAGTGTATCTTGGAACTCGGTAGCTATGGTGACTCGGTAGATATAGTGTCACTCGGTAACCACTGGTGACTCGGTGAGAACTGACTTCTCGGTAACTGCTGTTGTCTCATATGCTCGGTGACAGTCTTACTGCTCAGTTTGAACTGTTTAATCAGTGAGTTTTACTGAATGCTCGGTATAGGCTGTGGACTGAGTGATGAGCTCGGTAAGCATTCAAAATCGAATAAGTGTTTTCACTAAGTGTTATTCACTAATGACAAATATATCATTATTCCAACAATCTCCCCCTTTGGCATTAGTGACAAAAAAACACTTATGAGACAAAAATGAATCTGTCATGCTGACTTGATTCTTCAAAATTGATACCAATTGTAGATTGTTGTATATACCCGTATATCTCACTGTACATAACTCCCCCATAGAATATACATATGATTCTATACACTTATCTCTATACCAATTGTTATTTACATTCTCCTTTGATCATTCTCCCTTTGTCTCTAATATGTTCCATATTCTCCCCCTTTTTGACAATAATGCCAAAGAATAGATAACTCAAATAGAAATATTAGAGTGTGAGATAAACTCTGAGTGTACTTGCTTGATATGAGCCAAGGTCTTATCCCAATTTTCTTGCAAAATTGTGGAAATAGACAATGCAACTTGAACTTTGGCTGATAGTTCAATTACATGCTCTGCAACTGAAAAACTATTATCATGGATCAATGTTTTGGAATGTGTAATGTGTTTCTGCATTGTATCCATGTTAGAAAGGATCATATTCTGAATATCTAACAATGTAGACCGGATCCTTGCATCTTCCCTGAGCAATTCTGATTGCTTATCTAATAGGAATCTGATGTTTGAATGGTGAGTTGAGCTTGAGCTGGGGTCAAGCTGCAACTGTTGTGCACTTACTTTCAGATCATCATCAATTTTCTTCAGTTGATCTCTGATTCCTTTTGTGAACTCAGTAACATCACATAACTTTGCACAAAATGAAGTTATATTATTAAAAGAATTTTCTAACTTGGCCAAACTAGTGGTCAATTCAACTTGTTTTATTGCTATCTGCTGAGCAATGTGCTCAAGCACCTTGTTATCAAATTTCTTCTCGGTTCTTTCTATCAGTTTCTCTTCTCTTGATGAGTCCTCATTGAATCTATTCACAGCCTCTTCGAGTTGTAGCAAAATGTGTTGAGAGGGATCAACATTTATACCTAAGGCATCTGTGAGAATGGTCTTTGCACCGTTTATGATGTTGAATTCCCTGTCTCTCTCACTTCTTAGTTGTTTTTGTTTTGCTTTCTATTCTAACAACTGGTTGATCAATCTCATTTCATCAATTGATGCAGTATTGAGGTCTATTTGTGGAATGACAATCTCTTTATCCAGATCTATATCATCCGCTATAGCCTTGCCGGTAAGCAGAAGTTTTAAAGGTGTCTTTTGTATTACTTTTGTGCTTACTTCCTTATCTTTTGATGTAGTTACAATGGTTGATAAGGTTGGAGTAGCTGTTATAACTGGAATAGGAAGACTCATGGATGTACCGACTGTTCCCAAAATTGATGTACATGCAGGAGTGCTGATAGGTGCAAAAGAATGTGTCAAAACTGGAGAGGTTGCAAAACTTACTATACATGCTGCAGGAGAAGTTGTGATCTCGGTGACTGAAGAAATCACTTGTTGCTCGGTAGAAGCAACACTCTGCATCCTGGTAGATAATGACATGCTCTGCAGCTCGGTGGATGAGGTAACTATTGGAGTCTGGAGCTGAGAGGTGATTGGCAAGGATTGAGCAATAGATGTAGCTACTGTGCTCACAATCCTGCTGGCTGAAGCTGATGATGCAACGCCTTTCTGCGGTGAGTGAGGAAGAGATGCAATGACTTTTGCTGCTACCTGTTCAGGATCATCTTCTTCATCACCTATTATCACTGTGTCACCTTCTTCTTCTTCACTTATGATTACCATGTCTCCTTCTTCCTCAGCTGCTTCTTCTTCTTCCTTCTCCTCTTCATCCTCTTCATCCTCTTCTTTTTCACCCTCAGTTGTTACCGTGGGGTTAGATGGCATTGGCAGATTATATATCCTTTTCCACACAATTGTGGCATTATTTACTATTGCTTCTATCTGCTTGGAGAGAACTAAGAAGGTATGAAACCTAAGTGTCATTTGGTGTTCATTCTTCTTTAATGCCTCTTTTACTTCTTTATATGTCAGGTTCGGTAACAACTGTTTTAAGGTTTGTGCATAAATGTCTTTGACAGTTTGCACTGCTGAAGTCCATCTTGGTCTAATCCTGACTAGAAGCTCATTTGGAATTTGAGAACTGATATCATCTGGGGTATATTTCCATTTACCCATTTTGTTCAGTAAAAGCTCCTCGATTTGCATCTTTTCTGCATCTGATCTGCTTTCATACTTCAATGCCTTGAAGTTAGACATGCCAGATCCTTGTTCCAACTGTTTCAATTTTTCTTCGAAGGTAGGAGGGGGTCTCCTGAATATAACTTCACTTTCTTTCTGCCCTTTCCTGGTTCTCCTTGTGAACACTGCAGTTCTAGGTTTGGGCTTGGTGATTACTACTTTGCCTTTCTTCTTTGATGTTTCTGTTTCCTCCTCTGATTCCTCTTCTGATTCCTCTGTTTTAGCTGCCTTCCTCTTGGTACTGGTGGTGGCCTTTGGAAGCTTGTTTTCAGGCTCAATTATGGCTTTGGCCTCATCATAAGTGCCAAATGCAGGGGTGTTGGGAATGGCTGGCTCATTTATCAGGGCTTCTATTATATCCCTTGCTTCATCTATGTTAATTTCATAGGTTAATGGTTTTACCCATGCCACTCGGGGTATGGCTGCCTGGATGTAAACTTTATCATAGTCTACCATGAAGCATATATCATCCTTGTAATCTTTTACCAACTTATGAGGAATCCTGAACCTGTTGTTCATTTTGTCCTTAAATTCTTCAAAATAATTATCCATTACTGTCTCAAAATTCTGACCTATTTCTGCTATAAACTCATTTATCTGATACAAAATTGGAGTATCCTTCCTCCATACTACCATGCCTTTAGAAGGGAAAAAGTTTTGTACATAGAAAAATATACAAATCAACAAAGAACCAAATTTGCATGGATTATTCTTTGATGTCCTTATACTGTCCATGTTCTTGTTGAATTGTGTTAGTAAAACCTCTGCTAGGTCAAAATCCATGTTCTTCTTTACTACCTTGTAGGCAAGGTCTACCGCCTCACATGCCACACTATTTAGCCTACTGGAACTATACAGCTTATATGCAATGATAATAATACCAAATTTAAGTTCAACATCAGATACATTGTTAATTTTCATTCCTCTGCCATCCCACTCAGCTTGAGTTAACTCCTGCAGTTCGTCCCGACCTAGGGTTTTGGTGGATTTTGCTCTGTCTGACATCGGTAATCCTGTGATTCTATGAATCATCTTCTTTGTTATTAAGATAGGTTGATCTAACCATAGTTGCCCATCATGTACATGGCTCAATACATATCTAATCCATTTCACTTGAAAGTTTCTTGGTAGGTGTGGGATATGGGTCAAGCCTTTGATTTCCAAATGTCTATGCTCGGGTTTTAGGGTTTTGTCAACACATAGCTGACTTAGGGCATTGTCCATTTCTAAAGTCCCTAACTCCTAAATAGTTCATTTGAAATGAGTATGAATGTCATTGATAAGAAGTACCTTGGAAGGAATTCTGGACTGTGCTCCACTTGGGTCGAGTGATTCTGCGATCGCTGGAACGAGTTTGAAGTTCGGCGCTGTCCATTTAACTCCTTTCACTAACATATTGGAAGTCTTCTTCGCCTTGCTCCTGCTGGTGGTGCTAGTGGAAGTCATTACTGAATGGAACGAGTTCTTTTTTTAGATCCTTCACTGCAAATTCATCTTAAATCTCCTTAAGCACTTTGAAAACCTAAGCTCTTCGAATGTTGAATAACGCGGTGAAGAATGAAGTCGATTTTGCCCTTTTTATTAAAATTCTGTCATTAATGCTTGATAAGTGGGTAGGTGAGATGACTTAATGACTTTAGCGATTGCTCGGTAAGACTGACCTAACTCGGTGTTCTTATTTCTGACCTAACTCGGTAAGGTCTGCAGTTTTACCATGCTCGATAATATTCAACTCGGTAAGTGACTTTTCTGTATGTATCGGAAATACTGATTCCATCGATTGTGCTTTTGTATTTTTGAAACTGCTTATGGTAAGGCTTTGAAAATGCAGTTCCTTATCTTCTTTAATGGATCTAATTTGTAATGGTGGGGTCACCCAATTCTTGAGTGACAGGACCATTGCTGTCTCATCTGTTTCTGAATGTTGTCAGCTTTAGCTTTCTTTTCATCTTCAACCTTCTTTGTGTTCATGCAGTTCTTGGCTATATGTCCGAGTTCAGTGCATGTATAACATCTTATGGTTGTATCTTTCTTCCTTAGATGATGCCTTGTACAATTTAACCCAATGTGTCCATATTCTCCACAATAATGACATCTGCACCAGGTATTGTAATCCCAACCAAATATTGCTTTGACAATTTGTTCTACTGGAGTGAATGTCTTTGTTCTACATTCTGATGCCTTGTGACCTTGTTTCTTGCATTTGTGACATTTGCCTTCAAATTTTGGTTTTTCCTTGCATTCACGAGCCTTGTGACCATGCTGATTACAGTTGTAGCATTTGCCTTTGAATCTTGTCTTTCCATTGCTCCAACATTTGTTTGATGTGTGACCTGTCTTACCACAGTAATTGCATGTAGGTCTTTGATTTCTTTGGCTACCTTGCTCGGAAGATTCACCTTCTTCATTGTAACCAAGACCAGCTTTACCATTTTGTTTGTGAAGATTTTGCTCATTTAATTGATCCAAGTCTGTTTGAGTTTTCATCATCCTTTCATTTGCTTGCTTTTGAATATCTAGCTCATTTTTCAAACTTTCATTCTGTTCTTTGAGAATTCTGATCTCTTCATTTGCATTGGAGAGTTGCTCGGTGAGATCTTCATGCTGTACAATTTCATTGTTTCTTCCTTCTATTTCATTTTGCATTTTATTCCTTTGTTCCAGGATTTCACAAAATCTTGCAGACTGAATTTCCTGTTCTCTTCTTAGCATCCTTACTTCTTTTTGCAGTAATCCATTTTTTTCTAGGAGTTCTTTGATTGCATTGTTTGCTTCATCTACTTCATTTGAACTACTTGCAGGAAAGAGATCTTCAATTTTTGTTTCAACATACTCATGATCATTTATTTCTTTTGCTAGTTCCTTTCTTCTTTTTAGGGATTGGGAAAGATGTTCTCTTGCTTCTTTGAGTTGTGCTATGGCCATTTCCAGATCTAGCTTTTCATTCTCAATAGCTTTGTCAAGTCTGAATATCTCCATTGTCTTGATCTTTTCTCAAGCTGTCAAACTTTTACTCTGAGAACCACAATGCTTTGATACCAATTGTTGAAAATATTCAGGACTAACCAAGTTACTAAGAGGGGAGGGGTGAATCAGTAACTCTTAAACTTTTTAACTCATTTCTGTACTTGCATATATTAAACCATTCATTCATTTAATCTACTGCATGCATGAAAATATAATCACATAACACATAACACAAAGATTTGGTGACCCAGAAACCTTCCAAATAGAGAGTAAAACTGGGGTGGGGATGGTACCCACAAAACTTTGGTACTGCAGTAAAAGTTGGCCGGTTAAGGCTTACAATGATCACTTCTGATGATCTGCCCTGTTAGAAGCAAATTTGGACTGCTAGGTCCACCTTGTTAGAGGATTTACAAACATACAATGAAGTATGCACTCGGTTAAGAGATTTACAAAAGACTGTTAAGTCTACCCGGTAAAAGGATTTACAAACTGATTCAACTGTTAGGATGAAATAATAGATCTTGACTTACAACTTTATTGCTGATAAGATCTTTTGAGTATTGATCTCCTTCTGAGATAGATATGTCGATTCTGCTCCTTTACTGACTCTGCGAAAATCAACTGGTCTGCTGCCTTAATGCAGTTTCTGCTCTGCTCTTTCTAATTTCGCATATCCATACATCTTACATTTTTTCCACACTACAGATTACAGATGGTATAATACATCACATATATATACCGTCCATAATTACATTTACATTTCATAAAGTCGGCCTCATACAAATTAATAACATAAACTCATTCTTAAGTCGGCCTTACATAGGTGAACAAAATATTACTGAGTCGGTAGATACTCGGTTCCACAAGCTGGCTCGGTGATCTTCTGATACACGGCGTCCACTACAGTACTCGGCATCATCATGCTCTCGGTAAGAGTAGAAGCTCGGTTCATACTAGTCCCGAAGTGTAGCTTGGAACTCGGTAGCTGTGGTGACTCGGTAGATATAGTGTCACTCGGTAACCATTGGTGACTCGGTGAGAACTGACTTCTCGGTAACTGCTGTTGTCTCATATGCTCGGTGACAGTCTTGCTGCTCGGTTTGAACTGTTTAATCGGTGAGTTTTACTGAATGCTCGGTATAGGCTGTGGACTGAGTGATGAGCTCGGTAAGCATTCAAAATCGAATAAGTGTTTTCACTAAGTGTTATTCACTAATGACAAATATATCATTATTCCAACAGTTAAGATACTTTTGTGGAAACATCTTAAAGACCTTGTTCAAGAACTTATCCATCTTTTTTATTATCTTTGGATCTTGAAGGAACATGTCAACATCATCAGAAGCATCGGAATCAGATGAAGAATCTGGTTGGACATTTGGATTCGTTTCTTGTTGAATGCCTTGATCTGAACCAAATCCTTGAGAAAGTGTTTGTTCTTCATATAATGTTTGAGTTTGAATGTCATGTTGCAGGTGTGGTTGATTCCAATTGAAAGGTGCACTTCCTCTTGGAGTTGGTGGAACACTCCCATGTCCTGGTTTCATTGGCACAAAGACTAGTTCATATAATGGAGGTGGTCCAAGTTGAACCGTTCCATATGGTGGTAGAGATGTGTTTGATGAACCTTCAATTCGCACTTTTTGACGTTTTGAAACTGCAAATTTGCTATGTTGTCAATGGGTTGATACGTTGGTTCACCCATCTTTTTAGATTTTGATCTTGTCTCAACAAGCATGTCACTTATGCAAATGCAATGTTTTTGGAATTTTCAAAGATAATGTATGATATGCAACTAAGTGCAAACTTAAATAGATGAAAATGCAATCTATGACAAGAATGCAACCTATGTTTTTGGTTGTTTTTGAAGATTTTTGACAAAATTATGAATGCAAATATAAAAGAGACCCTTGGGAAATTGGAATGATGTCTAGACCTCAAAGGACAAAAGGATTTAAGTGACAAAGGACAAGATGACAATGTCTCCCCTATATGCTTGGATACTAAGCTAGGTTTGACAAAATGACAATAATGACAAAAAGAGAAAAGGTTTGATAAGGTCTAGACCTCCTAACAATGACTTAGGGTTTATCAAAGATTTGGATTACTCAAGTATGACAAAACCTAGTTTGGACACTATATGCTAAGGGACAATTAATATGCAAGTGACCCTAATATGATATGATAATGACTTAAACTTAATGAAGAGACCTAGGGTATGCAAATGCAAATGTATGACAATGGTATTACTTCTAATGCAAGAGGACACATGCAAATGGATGACCCTTATTGATATGCAAAGGAGTATGACCTAGATGGAACCTAACCTTGGTACTTGACAATGATTTTGCAAAATGCAAACCTAGGATGAACCTAAATCTAAGTGACATGAATGTTGGGACAAGATTTTGAAAAATATTTGACAACCATGTTTGAAGATGTTTTGAACTTTGTTAAATGATATGTTCTTATGTTTAACCTTGTTTTGAATCAATTTGCCTTGTTTTTTTGAAATGAGATGCAATTCAACTTTTGACAAGCAAAGAAGACAAGATATTTCAACTTAGATTCAAGACAATCATGCTCATTCACACATTTCTTATGGTAGGCAAGGACATTAGGTACTTGAGAGGTAGACTTGTTATGGGATTCAAGGAGAATACATAGATGCTTGACCCCACGGGCTCCCCTCCATGGCACTCACTTCTCAGGGCAGCCAAGCATCAGTCCCCATGGAAATCTCCCCATGGCGAACTTAGTATCTCTTCCAAGTATCCGAACTTGTCCTTCTCAAGCAACTAGAAGGGTTTTTGGCCTCTAAAACAAGGTGTGTAGTAAGGATTTCTGTTAAGTGTTACTCCTTGATGTCACGCAAGCATGATTGAGACATTAAGCCCATCAAGATACCAAACAAATGTAGTCGCGCAAGCATGATTTAGACCAAGAGGCCCTACTTAGATGTTGATATGAGAAAGAGTTCAAGGGTCATCACTTCCCAAGTAACTGCAATTCCCACGTAACCCTTCCTTCAAAGCTTTCGCTCATAGGTATTTGTTTATAGTGAGTTAGAATGCCAAGGTATTCTAGCCGTACTCACTTTGGGTCGTTCCCTTCTCACGATTATCACTTGCTTGCAAAAGCAAATGGTCGGGAAGGCAAGCCCTCTAAAGGAGACACACAATCAAAGACACGAGCATGGTATCGAAGATCTGGATTTCTGATCACCCTAAGAAGGATGAGAGCATACTCTCCTACTCCAATGTCACACTCAACAATCAAAGTAGAAACATGTTCATTCCAACCTATTTAAAAAAAATCACTAGGTGCCTAAAACATTAATGACAAACACCAAGTTTAGTTGTTTCTCCAAGGCAACCTGCAAAATCCAAGTTAGAAGTTTGAGGTGTTTATTCTTTGACTATCGATTCTACATAAAACATGTTAGTAGTTTCATTTTTTGTCTTTGCCATGCGTATGCCAAGATGCTACACAGATAATTAGTACCAAAAACCAAAGCACAGAAAACAGAATGCAAAAACAAGACAATTTTCAAGTAAAACACTGCATTTTTACCTCTGTTCTGGACTTTACATAGACGCAGAACTCATGACACAGGCGCAGGTTGCATGACATAGGCGCAGGTTGTCCTTGACATAGGCACAGAATGCATAACACAGGCGCAAGTTGTCTTACACAGGCGCAGAAGTCCCCAGAAGGCCCTGCATTACTCTATTTTTGGGGTTTTTGACCTGCAAATCAACTCAAAAGCACTCAAAAACACAGTTAAGGGGTTAGATGGTTAGTATTCACGTCGGGTTCACCAATTAATGTAAGGTAGGAATTCGGAAATCATCACAAATAGTATAAACATTTAATCATTAGCTCAATCACGAAAGCTAAAATGCAGTGATCTATCCTAAACACACTCAATAGAGACATGAAAATGAAACATTCAAAAGTAAATACTATGCAAACCATATGTGGATATGAATGCTTCCTTCATGCGGCTCCATTTTTCTTCTTTCCTCTTCAAATAGTTTGGTTGTGGATCTCACCTACAAGTGCACACACATAATTGAAAGCAAGTAGACAAGATTATTGATCAAGAGTACTCGAAATGTGATTGATTAGAAATTCGATAATCTGATTAGCAGCCTGAGATTGAAGAAATTCATCCAATTTATAGAAAATTGGAAAAAATGACAAGATTAGCATGATTCAAATCAAATGGAAATTGCAAATCAATTATGTCAATTATGACAATTTATGACAAATTATGCACTTTCTATGCAAAATTTGTTGATTGATAATTTATGACAAATTATGACAAACTTCTATGTCAAAAATTAATTGATTGTCAATTATGACAAATTGACATGTCATTTATGACAAATTGACATGTCATTTCCATGAATTTAGGAGAGAAATAAGAGGAAATTGAAATTAAGAATTAGAAAATTAGAAAATTAGAAAAAGAGGAATTAAGAAATTGATGAAAATTAGAAATTAGGTAAATTAATTAATAATTTGTCATTTATTAATTAATTCACAAAGAGGAATAATTAGCCAATTAAATGAACATTTAATTGCAATGAGAAGACTTAGGATAAATAAATAATTTATTAATCCTAAAGGGAGAAATGACAAACAAGGTTAAATGATTAAATCATAAAACCCTAGAAGATGACTTAGCAATGCGAGAATGACAATTAGGTCTTGATTGAAGATAATTGACTCGATCATGATTCTGATTAACAAAGGACCAATGTGATAAATGATTTGATTGAGAAAATGCGCCAATTGATAAGGAACAATGACAAATTGATCCAAATTGACATAATTGAGACAGACAACAATCGATGACATATCGATCGCAAAATGACAAAATTGACAAGAGGACAAGAATCGATGACAAAATAGATTGCAAGATGACAAGATTGAAAATGACCACGATCGATGACAAATCGATCACAAAATGACAAGATTAAACATGACAACGATTGATGACAAATCGATCGCAAAATGACAAAATTGAAAACAATAAGGATTGATGACAAATCGACAAGATTGATAAGAGGACAAAACCCTAATTAGGATTGACGATGTCCAAAATGATGACAAATTAGCACGCACATTGATGTGACAGGATAAAATCGATCAAAATCATGACTGGATAGTGTTGTCAACAAGACCGAATTCGAAAGCGAGATGAATGAAGAATGTAGAAGAATGACTCGATGCTCGCAAATGATAAAGACCAAGTGCGAATCATAGGAGAAATGTTAATGCGACGCAAAAACCTAAAATGAGGCAATGCACAAATGTTAAAGTATGACTCTGCAAGCGTTGACCATTTTTAGGTGTCTACAGTCACTTCTTCAGACACAGACAATGGAAAAGAAGTTGAGTTTAAGAGAGTTGAAAGGAGAAAGAGGAAAACCCCATTGGTACCTTCTCCTTCTCCGAAAATAACTAGAACTTTGAGGAAGAAGCAGCAAGCTATAAGGGATCCTAAAAACAAGCTAACTCCTAAAAAGAAACAGGAACCAAAGACACTGGATACGCTTACACCAAAGGATCTGATTAATGAGATAACAGAGGAAGGTAATCTGACTAATGTGAACAAATTGTATCATTCTTTCAAGGACTCTGACAAGGAATCAATAGAGGATAGTATTATTTTTCATTTAGACATTTATAAGAAGGTTTTTATTGAAGTTGTAGATGATTTACTGAATGACCTATATCTAAGACTAGAAGCTAAAATGAATGTCAGTGATGGAATTAGATAAAAAGTTAAAAGTTGAAGCACTATTAGTAATGCACCCTGTAAATTCTAAAGAAGAAATTGATGAACTAATTTCTGAAGAAAATCGGTTTGTTTTTGTTAGTGGATACCGACAAGTTAGCCTAATGGCTGGGAGAGTAAAAGAAATTATTGTTGAAACTGCAGATAGTTGGAACATATTCTTTCTAGAAAAAGAAAAAAAGAAGAAATGAGCAGACATAAAATTAATAAGTCTTTACCAAAGTATATCAGAAGGATAAGGACAAAGGTAAAGGTAAAACTGGTAGTGTACCTGCTATAAGGAAAACAAATAATATTCCTCCACCATTGGACACCCCACCAATACCTTCAGCTACACTAGTACATTTAGAAAATTAATCGGATAAGGCAACTAATGAAGTAACTCATGATAACACTAACCCTGATTTTGAGATTCTTTTCACCATGAATGTTAATACATAGTATTTTAACATTGTCGTGGACAAAGAGACTACAGAGGTTAAGGAAACCGATGCTAAGGATAGTGAGATATCTAAACACTGAGATACCGACAGAGGTTAAGGACACTAACACTAAGAAACAATCAGAGGTAGAAGTTCATATTTAGATAGAGAAACCGGTAGAAAATGTAAATAAAGAGGAAACAATTGTGGGAAACAAGGAAGAGATAGTGAAGGTAATTCGACAAGTATCTACTGAAAGGAAATCTATTGCAAAAACAAGCACATCTATAGGTGAATTTAGACCCACTAATGTAACAAATGTTCTTTTGGATTCGATTAAGAGGATAATCAATTGCAATGCCTTAGCATTTAAGGCTATTGATGACACATTACCCATTTTGAAGATGATTGCACCATCATGTAAGATAGATCACATTGATGATTCTTTAGGTAAATTGGACGCATTGTCCAAGTTTATTGCTGAAAGTGTTCTAACCATTGACAAGGTAAATGAGGATACTGTAAAGGAAAGAGTAGATAAAGACAAAAGTGAATTCTTTGAGAAAACCATCAAAGACTGTACCAAGCACATGGAATCATTATTACCGGTACTTAATTCTACAATTTTGGAATATAAGGAGCTATACAAAGAAGCTTGTAAACCTCACCACTTGAGTGAAGATATTGATGAGGACATCAAGAAAACATGGAAGGAAATAAATGATATTGGAGATAACATGATAGGTTCTTCAGAACTTACCTCAGTTTTTGAACAGGAAATGGCAGTCTATGAGGAAGAGTTGGAGAAATTTGAGAAAGAGAAAGCAAGGATAAGGTTAAAAGCCTGGGAATTGAAGAGAAAACTCGGTCCAAGATTGGACAATCTTATTACTCAGTGATGTTGGTATTTTGGATATGTTGACATGGTTTTATGATTGATGTCAACACTTATCAACACTTGTCAACCTTATCAACACTTGGAGATCTTTGGTTATGTTCATTGACAAGTCAGTGACTTATGCACAGTCATCGGTATTTGGTTCACTGACAGGTTATATTGTTCATCGGCACTTGGAATGACTTGGAGACTACCTGGTTATGTCAAAGACATTATTTGATCACTTGGTTTTGGTGATTTGGTTATTGATCTATTCAGGTTTGCATATTTATTGTTATCGGCAAATAGGTCCAAGTTATGCATCAGCAAGCATATCTATTCCAGATCAGCACGACACGTTATGGAGTTGATTTATTATTATTGTAAATGCTTTGAGCCGACATGATGCATCTCTTATTGATTTATTTGTAATTGAATTTATTGTAATATCTTTTTAGTGAGACGACCTATTCAATTGGTCTTAGCTTATGGTATAAATGTAAAATGTCATTTTTGAGATTGATATGCCATAAGGAAAAGGATTGTAATAGGATATATGTGAAAATAAGTAGATCTATACATGCAGACATCATTTGAAAGTTGAAGGAAGGTTTTTGTGAAGGCAATCAGAACTAAACCGGTACTAAATCCAGCATGTGAAGATTCTATTTTATGTAGTACATTATCATTGAATTTAACCATCCAATTGTAGTTAGTGTGACTCCCATTTTGTGATTGAGCAGTGAGCTCTAGGCAGCTGGCCTTTCTGCATGTGCAGAATCTATATTGTATACACATACTATTTGCAGTAGTATCATTTGATTGTGGGTAAGGCTTACCACCATGGTTTTTCCCCTTATAGGGTTTCCACATACAAATATTTGTGTTATGTGTTGTGGATATTATTGTCCTTTTGTTTCATGCATTAATCTTTATCGGTATTGCAATTAACTGATAAAACTGTCTACCAACATAAAGTTTGGTTTACCAGCATTAAGCATTAAATTTTGATTAAGCTAATTTTGGTTGAATTTATTAGACAACTCATTCACCCCCCCCCCCCTCTCAGTTGTCTCTGGGACCTAACAATTGGTATCAGAGCCTAGTCCTCTTTTTGCAGAAGTTTAACAACTTGAGGAGATCCAATGTCTCCTAACTATTTCAGGAAGGACAGTCTAAAACTTGATGGAACTAACTATGGCATATGGAAGATTAGGATGGAGACACATTTGAATTGCATTGGAAAGGACATATGGGATGTTACAAAGAATGGTTATACTGCTCCTACTCAAGGTAAACCTAATCCACCAAACTTGGCTAAAGATGAAGAAAATGATTGCAAAGCAAGAGAAGCACTTTTGAGCACATTGTCATATCAGGAAGTCATGAGATTGTCAGATAGATCTACTGCTAAATCTATTTGGGACAAATTGGAAACATTGAATGAAGGATATTCCATAGTCAAAATTGCTAAACTTGAATGCTTCTGGGTCAGGTATGAACATTTGAAAATGGAAGAAGATGAAAAAATTTGTGCTTTTATGGAAATAGTAAATGAAATTGTTTTGGGTATACAATTTTGTGGAGGAACCTTAAGTGAAGATGAGATTGTTTCTAAAGCTTTAAGAGCTTTTCCATTGACATATAAAATGAAAGTTACTGCTATAAATGAATTAAGAACAATGCCTAATGCATCAGTATCTAGAGACACCTTGGTTGGAAAACTTTCAGGTTTTGAACTTGAGGAATTCGGTCTTGTTGCTACTATTAAGATAGATCTAGCTTTCAAAGCATCATCATCATCTGAAAAAATCTGATTGGAAAGCCTTTTATGCAAGAGAACTTGAAGATATCAGGAAGGAGAATGAAGAAATGGAAGAGCTTGAAGCACTATTTGCAAGGAAAATGCCTAAAGGTCCAGTTGGAAGTAAGTATGAAGGTCAAGCACCCTTTAAATGTTTTAACTATAATAAGATTGGTCATATGGATTCTAGATGTCGTGATAGACATGCAAGACTAAGAGAAGAAGCTAAAAGAACATATAAGCCTAACCTTGATTATCAGAGATACAAGTTTAAGAAGAATAGAGACAAATCTTGTTATTATGCTGATGAAGGAGTTACTGATGATTTTGATGAGGATCCGATAGAAAATAGATGGGATTTTGTTTCTATAATAGAATATCAACCAAAACCTACTATTCTGATGAATACTAAGAGGGGGGGTGAATTACTATGCCAAAAATTACTATACTTAAACACTTTACTAGACTACCAATAAACTGGTAAAACAGTTTAGAAAACAAACCAGTTAGCACACATGCAAACCAAGTAGCAAATAATGCATTCACCTATATAAGCACAAAAACCATAACACAAGAGATTTTGACATGGAAACCCAAATGGGAAAAACCACGGTGAGATGAAACTCACAAGTAACTATCTCCAGAATAGGAACCAGACCGGTTAAGGTCATACAATGTTCTTTACCAGAACAGATCCTGTTAGAAATCTCAATCTCTATTAGGAGAAAAGTGCAATTAAAGACTACCTTGCTAGAGGATTTTAGATCCACAGATGTGAACCACCTTGTTAGAGGATTTACAAAAGGCTTTGGGCCTACCTAGTTAAGGGCTTCAGACTTGTCGAAGATGTGAGTAATCAACAAGTGAGTGATCTAGCAAATAGCACAGATTGCTTGGTTAGATCCTTAATAGCTCATTCCTAATGCATTCCAGCATTACTTCAGTCTTCAACACATTGACACTCTGTCTCTTCTCGCAGACCTAAACTTCTCTACGATGTTCACACTTACAAAAACTCTTTTACCACCTTAAACCCTAGCGACAACCTAAAACCCTAGACATGAAGTCCTTATTAAGGAATCTGATTTCATGTCCATCCAATAAGATTACAATACAATTTCCTAGGTTCAATGCATCTAGACATATTTGGTAACACGACACAAAAAGTGCCACCAAAGTGTCGGCACCGCCAAATAATCGGTTGATGGTAACTCATCACAAAATGTCGGTTGGTAACTCATCACAAAGTATTACTAGTTCATACAGAATACTGGTTTAAGCTAAATACTGGTTGCGAGTTTGACAAAATGAAGACTGGGAAATATGAGTTGTATCACTTCGTTCCTTCATACTGCTTGAGATCCTCGAACCACTTGCGGTCTTCATACCGCTTTAGATCGGTAAACACTTTTTGCAAAACACTGATAGTCTAAAGACTATAATACATCATACCGGTTTGAACAAATACCGATTGAGCTTTAACTCATACATACAAAGAGTGATCTCAAATCAAGTGTGTGTCCATCAATGACAATCACAGCATCAATCATCAAAAATGCCAACATGTTCAACCGGAAGAGCAGACCCTGCAAGCTAAAGATGAAGATAAGGATGAATGAATTATTGATTTAGGATGTTCACATCACATGAATGGTGATAAGAATAAATTCTTAACCTTTCAAGATTACAATGGAGGTCTAGTGAGATTTGGAGATAATAAAGCTTGTATGATCAAAGGAAAAGAAACTATATCTTTTGATGGTAAGCACAATACTGATAATGTTTACTATGTTGAAGGTTTGAAGCATAATCTTTTGAGTGTTGGTCAATTAGTTGAGAAAGGATTTCAGTTACAATTCAAGAATGGTAAATGCAAAATCTTAAACAGAACTGGTTTGGAAAGCATGTTTGATTGCACATATTGATGAAAGTTGGTTACGACATAAGAGACTTTGTCATGTAAATTTTAATTGCATTGTGAAAATCAGTACAACTAAGGCAATAAGAGATTTACCTAATATTGTTAAACCTCACAATCCGGTATGTAAGGAATGTCAATTTGGAAAGCAAGTTAGAGCAACTTTCAAGAGTATTCTAGAGAAATCTAAATATGTTCTTGATTTAATTCATACTGATTTATGTGGTCCAGCAAGAACTAGAAGTATACAAGGAGATAGGTATTTTATGCTAATCATTGATGACTATTCTAGAATGTGTTGGGTTACTTTTCTCAGGGAGAAATCTGAAGCATTTGGCAGATTCAAACTATTCAAGGTGATGGTAGAGAATGAAACTGACAAGAAAATCAAATGTTTGAGATCAGATCAAGGAGGTGAATTCACATCTAAGGAATTTAATACATTTTGTGAAGTGAATGGGATCAGAAGACAGTTATCAACACCCTAGACTATTGGTATTTTGGTATGGTTTTGTCATTGATGTCAACATCTACTAAAACACTAGCACTCTGGACATCTAGCAGCATTCACCGGCAAGCAACTATTGCAGAGTTACTAGTATATGGGTCACCGGTAGGATATATTGATCACCGACACTTGGAATGATTTGGAAGACACCTGGTAATGTCAAAGACATCGTGTGGACACTTTGTTTTGAAGAATTAATCATTGGTATATTCATATTTGCATATTTGCTTTTACCGACAAATAGGTCTAGGGTTACCTAGGGTTACACTGGTAGGTTTATCTTTTCCAGATCAGCATGGCACTCTATGGAGATGATTAATTATTGTTATAAATGCTTTAAGCTGATATGTTTAATCGGTTATTGCATCAAATATTATATTGTTTGTAAAATGTTTTTATTGTAATATCTTGTAGAGCCGACCTACTAAAATTGGTCTTAGGTTATGGTATAAATGTAAGATCTTATTTGTAAGATCGAATGTTGAATGTGGAAAAGAATTAAGTGAAGGTATATGCAAGCTTAAGTAGAGCTATACACGAAGACATCATTTGAAGGTGAAGCTAGGTTTTTGTGGAAGCATATCAACATTACACCAGTATTGAATCCAGCATATGAAGATGTTATTTTATGTAGTACATTCTTATTGGATTTAACCATCCAACTGTAGTCAGTGTGACTCCCATTTTGTGATTGAGCAGTGAGCTCTAGGTTGTTGGCCTTTCTGCATGTGCAGACCCCATTTATGTACACTTACTATCTGTAGTAGTATCATCTGATTGTGGGTAAGGTTTCCCACCATGGTTTCTCCCCTTACAGGGTTTTAACGTACAAATATTGTTGTTATGTGTTGTGGATGACTTTATTTTTATGTTTCATGCATTAATCTTTACCGATATAGCAATTAACTGTTAACATTGTCTACTGGCATACTTAACTAGTTTATTGGTATTAAGCATTAAGTTGGTTAAGTTGTTTTTGGTTTGAAATGTGTTGACAACTAGTTCACCCCCCCCCCCTCTCAGTTGTCTCTGGGACCTAACAATTGGTATGAGAACTTATTCCTCTTTTGCAGAAGTTTAACAACTTGAGGAGATAAAATGACTACTAATTATTTCAGGAAGGACAGTCCTAAACTTGATGGAACCAAATATGGGATATGGAAGATCAGGATGGAGACACATCTGAATTGCATTGGTAAAGACATCTGAGAAGTTACAAAGAATGGTTATATTGCTGCTGTAGCTAGTCAGACCAGTCCAACTACCTTAGCTAAAGATGAGGAGAATGATTGCAAAGCAAGAGAAGCACTTTTGAGCGCTTTATCAGATCAACAAATCATGAGATTATTAGATAGGTCTATTGCTAAAGCTATTTGGGATCATTTGGAAACACTGAATGAAGGAGATTCCATAGTCAAAATTGCAAAAATTGAGAGCTTCCGACTCAGGTATGAACATCTGAAAATGGAAGAAGATGAAAGGATTTCTGCTTTTATGGAAAGAGTAAATGATATTGTTTTGGGTATTAAATGTTGTGGAGGAACCTTAAGTGAGGATGAAATTATTTCAAAAATATTAAGAGGATTGCCACCGACATATAAAATGAAGGTTACTGCTATAAATGAGTTAAGAACAATGCCTAATACATCAGTAACTAGGGATACATTGATTGGAAAACTTTCAGCTTTTGAAATTGAGGAATTTGGTCCTATTGCTACTATAAAGATAGATTTGGCCTTTAAATCATCAACATCATCTGCTCCATCATTTGACAAATCTGATTGGAAAGCCTTTTATGCAAGAGAACTTGAAGAAACTAGGAAGGAGAATGAAGAACTTGAAGAACTTGAAGCACTATTTGCAAGGAAAATGCCAAAAGGTCCAGTTGGAAGTAAGTATGAAGGTAAAGCATCCTTTAAATGTTTTAACTGCAATAAGATTGGTCATATGGCTTCAAGATGCCCTGATAGACATGCTAGACTAAGAGAAGAAGCTAGAAGAACATATAAGCCTAATCCTGAATATCAGAGATACAAATTTAAGAAGAACAAAGACAAATCTTGTTACATTGCTGATGAAGGTGTGATTGATGATTCTGATGAGGATCCAATAGACAATGGATGGGATTTTGTTGCTATAACAGAAGATCAACCGACACCTATCTTCTCAACTGGTAGAACAAGCCCTAGCAGCTAAAGTTGAAGTAAAGGATGAATGGATCATTGACTCAGGATGCTCACATCATATGACATGAGACAAAGGTAAATTCTTGAACTTTCAAGAATACAATGGAGGTTTAGTAAGATTTGGAGATGACAAAGCTTGTTCAATCAAAGGTAAGGGTACAATATCTCTTAATGGTAAGCATAACACTGACAATGTTTAATATGTTGAAGGATTAAAGCATAATCTTTTGAGTGTTGGTCAATTAGTTGAGAGAGGATTTTAGTTACAATTTAAGAATGGAAAATGCAAAATCATGAATAGAACTGGTTTAGAAATTGCAACTGGTAATCAAACTAGAGGTAATATCTTTCATTTGATTAACAGTGAAAAGGCATTCTTGATTGCGCATATAGATGAAAGTTGGTTATGGCATAAGAGACTATGTCATGTAAACTTTGATTGCATGGTAAAGATCAGTACTTCTAAGGCAGTTAGAGATCTACCTAAAATTGTGAAACCTCAGAATATAATATGTAAGGAATATCAATTTGGAAAACAAGTTAGAGCTAGTTTCAAAAGTACTCTAGAAAAATCCAATAATGCTCTTGATTTGATTCACATTGATTTATGTGGTCCAGCTAGAACTAAAAGCTTACAAGGTGATAGCTATTTCATGCTAATTATTGATGATTATTCTAGAATGTGTTGGGTTACTTTTCTCGGAGAAAAATTAGAAGCACTTGGAAAGTTCAAACTATTCAAAGCAATGGTTGAAAATGAAACCGGTAAGAAAACCAAATGTTTAAGATCAGATCAAGGAAGAGAATTCACATCTAAGGACTTTAATACATTTGGTGAAGTGAATGGAATCAAAAGATAGCTATCAGCACCTCAGACACTATAGCAAAATGGAGTTGTTGAAAGGAAAAACAAAACTATCTTGGATGCAGCAAGAAGTATGTTATCTGAAGCAAATTTACAAAATGTGTATTGGAAAAAAGTAGTCAACACAATGGTCTATACATTCAACCAAGTTCACATCAAAGGTGAAACCGGTAAGACCCCTCATGAACTATGGTTTGGTAATACTCCTACTCTTAAGTATTTCAGAACTTTTGGATGTAAATGTTATATTAAAAGAGATGAGTATATTGGCAAATTTGATCCTAGAAGTGATGAAGGAAATTTTCTTGGTTATTCATCTAAGAGCAAGGCATATAGATGTTTTAACAAGAGATTGCAGAAAATTGTTGAGAATATAAATGTAAAAATTGATGAACAATTCAGAGGAACTTTAAGGTATATAGACTCTGAACCGGCAATAGAAATTGTGACAAATGAACCTACTCTAAATCCACTGGTACAGAATGAAGATCCAGTTACCCCGATACCATCAGAAAATTCCACAGTAATTTAAGAACAACATCAAACTAAGACACCCCGGTATGTAAGATTGAATCACTCTGAAGATCAAATAATTGGAAACAAATTTAAAGGAGTTATGACAAGAGGAATATTGGAAAATGAAGAGGTATGTCTTATTTCTCAAATTGAACCATCATCTGTTAATGAGGAATGTGAAGATAAATTTTGGATTAAAGATATGGAAGAAGAATTAGAACAAATTGAGAAAAATAATACTTGGACATTAGTTCCCCGGCCTAAAGATAAAAATGTAATTGGAACCAAATGGGTATTTAGAAACAAACTTAATGAAGATGGTAAGGTTGTCAGAAATAAAGAAAGACTATTGTGTAAGGGATATTCTCAGAAAGAAGGAGTTGACTACAATGAAACCTTTGCACCAGTAGCTAGAATTGAGGTAGTCAGATTATTCTTGGCTTTTGCAGCTCACAAGAACTACAAAGTTTATCAAATGGATATTAAATGTGCATTTTTGAATGGAGATCTTGAAGAGGAAGTCTATATTGAACAACTTGATGGATTTTCTTTGATAGATGACAATGATATGGTTTGCAAGATAAGAAAAGCTCTATATGGATTGAAACAAGCCCCAAGAGCTTGGTATGCAAGGTTGGATAAGTATCTTTTAAAGATTGGTTTTACTAAAGGAAATGCAGACATCAATTTATATTACAAAATAACTAATGATGACATCTTGATTATAGAAGTATTCGTTGATGATATAATCTTTGGAGGAGAAGATGGATTATGTAAAGAATTTTCTATTAAAATGCAGCAAGAATTTGAAATGTCTATGATTGGAGAAATAAAATTCTTTTTAGGATTGTAGATTTCACAGACTGACAAAGGTATATTTTTGAGTCAATCCAAGTACTTGAAAGAGTTACTAAAGAAATTTGGGATGGAGAACTCTTAACCGGTAAGCACACCTATGACTACAAATGACAAATTATCTTAAAGGGATGAATCTACACCTGTTAATCCAACTAGATATAAATCTATGATAGGAGGTTTACTGTATTTGACACAAACCAGACCTGATATTATGAATGCAGTATGTATTGTTTCTAGATTTCAAAGTAATCCTAGAGAAAATCATGAATCAGTAGTAAAAAGGATTTTTTGGTACTTACAAGGCACTGCAAATCTTGGATTATGGTATCCTAGAGATGAAAATTTTGATCTATGTGCATACACAGATGCAAATTGGGCAGGAGATGTGGATGATAGAAAAAGCACCACTAGGAGAGCATTCTTTCTTGGAAAGAGATTAGTTTCTTGGTTGAGTAAGAAACAAAGTTGTACATCTTTATCAACAGTAGAATCAGAATATGTTGCAGCAGCAACTAACTGTACACAAGTACTATGGCTTAAGCAAATATTGAAAGACATAAAGGTAAAATGCAAGGAACCTATTACTATATATTGTGATAACACTGCAGCAATTGATATATCTAAGAATCCGGTATTACATTCTAAAACAAAACATTTTTCTATCAAACTGAATTTTCTAAGGGAAAAAGTTGAAGAAAAAGAGGTAAAACTGGTTTATGTGAACACTAAAGAACAACTTGTAGATATTTTCACAAAACCTTTGCCTAAGGAGACTTTTGAATATCTCAGAGATCAGTTTGGAGTCATACCACCACCGGTAGAGACTTAGACAGTTGATGATTGTCATCAACCGACAGAATTAAAAGACAAATCTTTTACTCTGGTCTTTGATGAGGAAGCTACTTCTCAGGGGGAGTAGTTGGTATATTGAATTGATTGGTATTTTGTATATGAACTTGGTATTATTATAAATTTGGCATTTGATGTCAAAGGGGGAGAGATATCTATGGAAAAACACATTATCTTTTAATGAGAGATTGGTATTGAAAAACTTTGGATAACACATGTTGCTCCCAGGGGAGAGATTGTTGTTTAGGAGAGATTGTTGGTTTTTTGTATTTGGCATTTCTGTTTTGCCACTTTGACAGTTTTTCAATCTTGTGTTGCCATCAATACCAAATGGGGAGATTGTTGGTATTTTGGTATGGTTTTGTCATTGATGTCAACACCTACTAAAACACTAGCACTGTGGAGATCCAGCAACATTCACCGACAAGCAAGTAACTATTGCATAGTTACTGGTATATTGTTCACCGGCAGGATATATTGATCACTGACACTTGGAATGATATGGAAGACACCTAGTAATGTTGAAGACATCATGTGGACACTTTGTTTTGAATAATTAATCATTGGTATACTCATATTTGCATATTTGCTTTTACTGGCAAATAGGTCCAGGGTTACCTAGGGTTACACCGATAGGTTTATCTTTTCCAGATCACCATGGCATGCTATGGAGATGATTAATTATTGTTGTAAATGCTTTAAACCGACATGTTTAATCAGTTATTGCATCAGATATTATATTATTTGTAAAATGTTTTTATTGTAATATCTTGTAGAGCCGACCTACTAAAATCGATCTTAGGTTATGGTATAAATGTAAGATCTTATTTGTAAGATCAAATGTGGAATGCGGAAAAGAATTAAGTGAGGGTATATGCAAGATTAAGTAGAGCTATACACAAAGACATCATTTGAAGGTAAAGCTAGGTTTTTGTGGAAGCATATCAGCATTACACTGGTACTGAATCTAGCATATGAAGATGCTATTTTGTGCAGTACATTCTTATTGGATTTAACCATCCAACTGTTGTCACTGTGACTCCCATTTTGTGATTGAGTAGTGAGCTCTAGGCTATTGGCCTTTCTGCATGTGCAGACCCCACTTATGTACACTTACTATCTACAGTAGTATCATCTAATTGTGGGTAAGGTTTCCCACCATGGTTTCTCCCCTTACAGGGTTTCCACGTACAAATATTGTTGTTATGTGTTGTGGATGAATTTATGTTTATGTTTCATGCATTAATCTTTACTGGTATAGCAATTAACTGTTAACACTGTCTACCGACATACTTAACTAGTTTACTGGTATTAAGCATTAAGTTGCTTAAGTTGTTTTTGGTTTGAAATTTGTTGACAACTGATTCACCCCCCCCTCTTAGTTGTCTCTGGCAAGAAAATCAAATGTTTGAGATCAGATCAAGGAGGTGAATTCACATCTAAGGAATTTAATACATTCTATGAAGTGAATGGGATCAGAAGATAGTTATCAGCACCTCGGACACCCCAGCAGAATGGAGCTGTGGAAAGGAAAAATAGAATTGTCTTGGATGCAGCCAGAAGTATGATATCAGAAGGAAATCTACCTCATATATATTGGAGAGAAGTGGTCATTAGAATAGTTTATACATTCAACAAAGTTCACATCAAAGGTGAAACCAGTAAGACCCCTCATGACCTATGGTTTGGCAATACTCCTACTCTTAAATATCTCAGAATATTTAGAAGTAAATGCTATATTAGAAGAGATGAGTGTATTGGCAAATTTGATCCTAGAAGTGATGAAGGAATATTTCTTGGTTATTCATCTAAGAGCAAGGCATATAGATGCTTTAATAAGAGATTGCAGAAAATTGTTGAATATTTTAGAATATAAGGAGTTGTACAGAGAAGCTTGTAAACCTCACCACTTGACTAAAGACATTGATGAGGACATCAAGAAGAGACAAAAGGAAATAGATGATATTGCAGATAACATGATAGGTTCTTCAGAACTTACCTTAGTTTTTGAACCAGAAATGGTAGTCTATGAGGAAGAGTTGGAGAAACTTGAGAAAGAGAAAGCAAGGATAAGGTTAAAAGCCTGGGAATTGAAGAGAAAACTCATTCCAAGATTGGACAGTCTTATTACTCAGTGGTGTTGGTATTTTGGATATGTTGATATGGTTTTGTTATTGATGTCAACACTTGTCAACTTTATCAACACTTGGAGATCTTTGGTTATGTTGACCAGCAAGTTAGTGACTTATGCACAATCAACGGTATTTGGTTCACCAACAGGTTATATTGTTCACCGACACTTAGAATGACTTGGAGACTACCTGGTTATGTCGAAGACATTATTTGATCACTTTGTTTTGGCAATTTGGTTATTGATCTATTCGGGTTTGCATATTTGTTGTTACCGACAAATAGGTCCAGGTTATACATCGGCAAGCATATCTATTCCAGATCAGCATGATACATTATGGAGATGATTTATTATTATTGTAAATGCTTTAAGTCGATATGATGCATTGCTTATTGATTTATTTGTAATTGACTTTATTGTAATATCTTTTTAGTGAGCTGACCTATTCAATTGGTCTTAAGTTATGGTATAAATGTAAGATCTCATTTTTGAGTTTGATATGCGATAAGGAAAATGATTGCAATAGGATATATGCAATAATAAGCAGAGCTATAAATGCAGACATCATTTGAAAGTTGAAGGAAGGTTTTTGTGAAGGCATTCAGAACTAAACTGGTACTAAATCCAACATGTGAAGATGCTATTTTTATGCAGTACATTATCATTGGATTTAACCATCCAATTGTAGTTAGCGTGACTCCCATTTGGTGATTGAGTAGTGAAGCTCTAGGAAGTTGGCCTTTCTGCATGTGCAGAATCCATATTGTATACACATACTATCTATAGTAGTATCATTTGATTGTGGGTAAGGCTTCCCACCATGGTTTTTCCCCTTATAGGGTTTCCACATACAAATATTTGTGTTATGTGTTGTGGACATTATTGTCATTCTATTTCATGCATTAATATTTACCGAGCCTACAATTAACTGATAAAATTGTCTACTGACATAAAGTTTGGTTTACCAACATTAAGCATTAAGTTTTGGTTAAGTTAATTTTGGTTAAGTTAATTTTGGTTGAATTTATTAGACAAATGATTCACCCCCCCCTCTCAGTTGTCTCCAAGAGCTAAGAAGCAGGTTGAACTTTCAAAGGCTACAATTCAAGGAGAACAATCAATAGAGCAACAGATGCACTATCTGACCAGCTTGATCTAGCAAACTGAAACAATTCTTTCTGACAATAACAAATTAATGAAGAGCCTAAATCTGATTTTGGCGGATATTTTTTAAATTGTTAGCAATTGGTTACAGGGCTTGAGGTGGCATTTTAGTATTCTTTGATTATTTTTTATATTCTTTTCCATTGATGTCAAAGGGGGAGTAGTATGGAGAAAAATGTATGCATAGAGGAGATCACTTGCTTAGGGGGACCACACTTCTTTTGGATTTCATTTTTGGGATAACAGTTTTGGATTTTTCTCATGAGTGTTGCCATCAATTCCAAAGGGGGAGATTGTTGGCATTCTACACTCATATGAGAATGGTTTATATTGTCATTGATTGCAATCAACCAACAACAGGTTTCTACACACTCATCGTCAACATAGACATCATCTACTGGCACCGTCAGGCACATTCAACGACATTCAAATTACACCGATAATGAAGCATACAGGCACTCAGGTTGATATGAGACAAATTTTTGTTTATATTAATTGTATTATAATGTAATTAACTTTTGTAAGCCGAATTGGTATATTGTAAAAGACTCATATATGTATGAGATCTTATAAGTCATTTTGTATTATTGTGATTAAGGAGATTATTGTATGTATGAGGTGATATAGTGGACAATGAAAGGTTTTGGTTAAGGTATCTATTTGAGCTTAAACTTGTACTGAACCAACCATTGGAGATGCTATTTTGAGCAGTACATTATCTTGGATTTAATTATCCATATTGTAGTCAGTGAAACTCTTTTGAGAAGTGAGCTCTAGGTTGTTGGCCTTCCTGCATGTGTAGGCCCCTATTGTAAGTAATATTTATTCATATTGGTCAATGAGTGAATATTATGGATCACAAATCCCACCGAGGTTTTTCTCACATTGGGTTTCCTCGTTAAATATATTGTGTTATGGTGTGCATTTATGCTATCTTTGTTATTTCTCTTTACTACATTATTTCTTGTTTACCAGTACATCAATTTGAGTTACAAAGTTAAAAATAAGTTTAAATATTACATAAAATGGTTAGACATTGATTGACACCCCCCCCTCTCGGTGTCTTTGGGACTGTCATATCATCTAACAAGGGCTTTATACTATAATATCAAATTTGGGAAGAGAACTAGGGCTATTACAAGATTTTTAATTTACTAGAGAAATTCAAATAGATTTCACTATTTGAATTTCTCTACCCTAGAACAAATTGAATTTTCTTCTTACAACCTCATACACAATTCGTAGTATCAATTAATTTTAAGAAAGTGTGGAGAACTCAGATAAACTTACTGCATTGATTTTTGCTAGAGCTGATAATTTTATGTCACAGAGAGTCATTTCAGTCTCCTTCAGGAGTAGAGAATTCTTCAAGGTTGTTATGAAATATTTTGTGAATAAAAAACCTCTTAAAATTTCTTTAATTATTTGGGAAAGGATACAAATGTCTCATCTGCCATTAATATTTGTGCGAGCGGAACAACAACTCATAACATTGTAGTTTTTAAAAATTTGAAAAATAGTCATCGATCTCCCTTCAAGTTGGCCAATCCAACGATCATCTCTTGTCAACTCGATGCCTGACCTTTCATCTGTATCAATGGCCCCACAAAATCGTGACTAGTTAGCAACACCTCATCTTTCTATCGAGCTCTGTCAGTGACCTTATTGTGGGTCTTCCTAGCCCACTCGAGACACATGGCATCATCTCGCAATGTCACGGTTTGTAACCATCTTGCAACTTACATCGCAAGAATACGATGGCCATTAGATCTATTGAAACTTTATCACCTAGCATACTACCTGTTAACTCTTTTTAGACTTAAAATTCGAGCACCTTTTACCTCAAGACAAAACATCTTCAATATTATGAGCAAGTGCAAATCAATGGGACTATTAGTAGATCAACCTTTACTGCCTACGAACCGGTATCACAATGCTTTTGACCGGTTACACTGCTAACCCTACCGGTTTCTGCCAAGAGCACACGACACAATCTTGTGATGTCGTTGTCAATAAAATCCTTGCATCTTTGATCTTGGGGAAGCACTAGCCTTTAGATCTATCTTGTCTTTAGCAAGTGGTCAGAGAAATCAAGACATTTCGGAGTTAGGAAAAATACAAGCATGGGCATAAATATTAAAAGGAAACCGGTTATAGAAAATTTCATTTGGATGACTTAGGAAATAAAATGGCCCTGTGAATGAAAGAAAAACCCTCAACTTTAAGTGAGAAAAGTAATACTAGAATATATGAAGGATCAAAAACTCACTTTTAAACCAAGATTTAATCATAAAAGACACAACCCCTAAATCCCTAAATTTTGATAATTTGACCAAAGGCAACTAATAGAACCAGGATAACAAAATTTTGTAAGACATAATTTTAGGTCCTATCAGTGGCTCTAGTTGGGGATGCTCATTTCATAGGGATGAGATGAGAAACCAAAATAGTTGAGTGAAGCAGACCAATTACACAACAGACCAAAAGGAAATTACCTAGACAGGGTAACCTTAATCGAAGGGAAACTAAACTAATATATAGAAAACCTAACTAATGCTCATGAAAAATAACTCCCTTCAAGAAAAGTAGAGCTTCAAGAATTGTCCATGAATAAGCAATTCAAGAGTATCACCATGTATATCCTGGAGGATATAAGAATCTTCTCCCCATTTGCTTTGAATCAGATATGGGCCTAGCCAAATGGAATCAAACTTTCCATGTTTTCCTTTATTTTCTATTATGGCATTCCACATCAAAACCAAATCATTAACCTGAAAAATCCTTGCAGTTGTTCTTTTGTCATAAAGGTTTTTAACCTACATCTGTAACTTTGTATTTCTGGTACTTGCTTCTCTTCTATATTTTTCTAATTCCATTAAAGCCTCAATCCTCAACTGCATATCATCATCTATATCATTGTTATAGGTTTGGACAAATTTATACATCTCCATCAGATTATTTTAGGGCAACCTTGCTCGAATACCATACACCAAATCAAAAGGTGCATGTCCAATTTCTTTCTTAATTGTTACCTTGTCTTCCTAAACAACTAATCTTAGCTTTGAATCCCAAGCCCTTTTATTCTTTTCTAGAACTCATTTGATAATCTTCATCAAGCTTTTGTTACTAGATTCAACTTGCCCATTTCCTTGTGGGTGGTAAGGTGATGAATAAGAAATTTGAATACCATATTTATTGCGGAAGTCTTCATATTCGTTTGACCTGAAACTCATAGCAGTATCAGAGACTATCTTCTCTAGACATCCAAATCTGGTCAATATATTATTTGTAAGGAAATCAATTACCACCCTACTTGTTTCTCTTTTAGTGGGTACAAATTCAACCCACTTAGTGAAATAGTCAGTGGCTACTAGAATCCAAGAATGGCCACTACTTTATTTGCATGCTATTTATCCAATGAAATCTATACCCCATTTCTAAAATGGAGTTTGCACATTTACAGGTCTTAATGGTAAGTTTCCTGAAATTTTTAATTTTCCTGAAAACATTTGGTATGGGTAAAATTTCTTGACTAGTTGATGTGCATCTTTGAAAATTGCTGGCCACCAGAACCCAGCTCTTAATATTTTGTGTGTAGTTGTTTTAGCCATATAATGCCCTCTACAAACTCCACTATGTAATTCACAAACAACAACTTCTGAGCTTGATTCTGGTTCACACATTTTAACATGACACCATCAATGTTCCTCCACCAGAGATTCTCATTTACAATGGCATATTTGATAGAATGTAATTTTAATGTCCTCTTTTTATTATTAATCATGTCTTCAAGACATTTCATCCTTTGCAAATAATATATGATGTCATCATACCATTTACAACCATCCATATCATAGATATAAGACCTATGCTCCTCTTCCACAATATTTATTTGATTAACATCCAAATTAATTTGGGCCCTTAACTTTGCTAATGCCAATCCTCTCACTAATTTAGTTATTTGGATATCAATATTGAATTCATGGATTTTATTTATGCATCGACATCTTCTTCTAGATACTTCTTGTTGTGTGAAAATATCTTTAATTGTAGCACACGGCACATATGAAACCATTGTTGCTCCCATCAAGTAACTCCTAAAAGCTTTAACAACCTTTACTAGTGCATAAGATTTCTTTTCATTTAAATCATACTTCAATTCTGCAGCTTGCAAAGATTTACTAAAAAAAGCTATAGGTTGTTCGAAAACTTCTAAATTTTTCTGTAACAATACAATAGCAAGAGTATGACAAGATGCAAATGAAAATATCTACATAGGTTTGTCATAATCAGGTGTTTTAAGAACAGGTGCACTTTTAATAGCCTATTTAATCTCTTGGATTGCCTTGACTGGATCCTCGTTCCATTCTATTTTTGCACCTTTCTTTAACATTTTGGATAGTCTCAAAATTTCACCAAAATTAGTGACAAGCATGCTTAAAAAAATTATTCGCCCAAAGAAAGATTGGATACCTTTCATTGTTTTGGGCTGAGGGACTTTATCTATCACTATCACCCTCTCTCGATCAATTCTCACACCATCTTTTGAAACATTGTGACCCAACAATTTACCTTCAGTTACCCCAAAAGCATATTTTTTTGGGTTTAAGGATATCCCATATTCATCAGCTCTGTTAAATTTTTTTTCATGGTAACAATAGTGATCACCTTCCTTCTTGGAATAAGTTGTTAAATCATCCTAATATACCACTAAGAATACATTTATAATATCAGAAAATGCAACATCCATGGCTCTTTGAAATGTTGCTCCTGCATTTGTTAAACCAAAAGGCATTCTTATATAAAAATAGGTTCCCCAAGGTGTAGTAAATTTTGTTTTATATTGTTCTGACTCTTTAACAGTTACCTAGTTGTAATGTTAAAATCCATCCATCATGGATAAAAGCTCAAAACCTATCACCCTTTGTAACATTGCTTCCATATTTGGCAATGGATAATTGTCTTTTAATGAAGATATATTCAGATTTCTGAAATCAACACACAGTCTGATATCTCCATTCTTTTTACTGATAGGGACCAAGTTAGACACCCATGACTAATGTTTAATAGGTCTTATAATCCCAACATCTCTTAGCTTGACTATCTCCTCTTGCATTTGAGGTGCTAATGTTTTATTAATAGACCTTTGTTTTTGCCTAAAAGGCTTGGAATTTTCTTTCAAAGGAATCTCATGTTGAAATAAATATTCTCTGTAAGCCTTCAAATAATCATACAACTAAGCAAAAACATGCTTGTATTTTCTCAATAGATCAATTAACATTTTTATAATCATGGGTGACATTTTCTTTCCAACATATACCTTCCTTGGAGCTTCTTCCATCCAAAGCTTAACTTCTTCTAAATTTTTAGGGTGTGGGGCAGTTGTAACAACCCTAGATTTATCTTGGCTATCAAACACTCTCTAAAACAACCAAACCTCTGAGAATTTTATTTGTCTTCAATTGAATCAATTCCTTCCCAAAGACAGTTTCCTTATTTTTCCTTTGTTTGCACAAAAGCACTGAAATCAATCTCCTGGTTTTCATATTCATCTACACAATGTATAAATCTTAAAATATTATCATCATCATTAAAAACCTGCCAATTTTCAATCTTATCAGGGATTGAAGGCCTTGTCTGAATCTCAACAGGTTTAAGATTCCAGCAAAAGTGATGTCCTCTGGCCTTAAAGCTATATTTTCCAGGAGATCAGCCATTCTGTTATGACTTCTCTCTTTCCATTCAATATTAAATGCATCAAATCTTTCAAATTGGTCCCATACAACATTTCTATACTGTTTCAACCTTTTGTTTTTTGATGCATATTTAGATTTGATTTGGGATATGACTAAATCAGAGTCTCCAACCACCTTGAGATTCTTTATCCCATGTTTTTTAGATAACCTCAAACCAAGCAACAACAATTCATATTCTGCTACATTATTGGTACATGCAAAGGGTAAAGTAAAAGAAAACTTAAAAGTTTCTCCATGGGGTGATATGAACAACACACCTGCTCTTGAGCCCTCCTTAGAACTGGCTCCATCAAAATATATGGTCCACAAATCATCATCTCCCGATGACTTTTCTACTTCATCCAATAATGCAGGTTGTTCTTTTTTCTTCAGTGGAGAGTCTTCAACTTTGAATGCATTTATCTTTGTGTCTACAAAACAAGTCATATCCTTATCAGAAAGTACTATATGCACCATCATATATGGTACCTTGGATTCTCTTTTGACCTTTACATTTTTACCATCAATGCAAAAATTAGTATAAGATAAGTCACATTGCAAACTTCCACCCATAGAGGCACTCCATTTTCTTGACAATAGCAGCTTGTAATAAGGTGGAATATCCACAACTAAGAGACTCATACTTAATTCTTTTTTAGGGAAAGAAGAAAGTTTATAAGATAGTGCATTTATAGTTCCTATCACAGGTACTTCTCTTGAATCCATATCCCAACATCTTCCATGATGAGTGTCTACCTTTAAACCCATGGACTGCATTATCCTTACTGACATGACATTATTTGAGGCCCTAGAATCAATCATACAATTCTTTAAGACTCCTCCACTAATAATAAGACTCAAAAAGAAAGGATCTACATTATCAAGGCTCTTCCCTACTGTATCTTCAAGGTAAATTTGGGGAATCTGGGAAACCATTCCCTCTAACTCTTTATCTTTTCTTTCATTTAGAATCACTCGTTCCTTTATATTTTGAGATATATTCTTATTTTCAATTTCAACAGAATGAGAAATACCTTTGACCCAATCCATGACTTTTCTCTATGCTCTCCAATTCTTAACATCTCTTGCAAAGGAACTTTAACTATAATCCAAGACAACAATTGAAGCATGTCCATAGGTGTCTAATTTGCTAATTCAAGTGACATACTTGATTGCTCTTCATATTTCTTGGATATGTTGCCTTCTTCATTTTGTGTCTTCTATGGGTTTTCTCAAAGGGGTGAAACATACTCCTCCACTCTCTTTGCTTTCATCTTAAGTGGAGATTTTTTTTCACAAGGTTTTACAACCTCCAATTTTTTAGCCCACTCCTTTCTTTTAACCTCCTTAGTTTTGACTACTTCCTTTACTGATTTTTCCTCCTTGACCTCTTTTCCTCTAGTTTTTAATTCTTTAACAAATAGACCGGAGGGCTTGCCCTGATCTTCACCCACAATCCTGTTTTGCAATTGATAATTGCTTTTTACCTGAGCTACCATACCAGCAGTTATTTTAGCAATTTCCTAATTTTAAGGTCTTCTCAAGGACACATAACACTCACCTTGTTTAGTATTGCACATTTGGTCATTCACAAATAATTCCTCATCAGAAAAAACCTGTTGATGATGTTGCCATTTTTTATGTTTATGTTGTGATTGTCATTGATGGACACACACTTGTATTAAGATCCCCTTTATATGTATGAGCTTATGCTCAACTGGTATTTTGTTCCAACCAGTATGTTGTATACTAGTCTCTAGACTAGTGGTGATTTTGCTGAATGTGTTTCTCGGTCTGAAGCAGCATGTCGACCCCAAGCAGTTCGCAGATCACAAGCGGTACGAGGAAGCAAAGCGGCACAACACATTCTTACCAGTCTTCATTTTTGTCAAACTAGCAACCGGTATTTTGAATGAACTAGTAATACTCTATGATGAGTTACCAACTGGCATTTTGTGATGAGTTACCAATCCACCGATTGTTTGACGGTGCTGACACATTGACAATGATTCTTGTGTCATGTTACTGAGTATGTCTATATTCACTAAACCTAGGAAATTGTAATGTAATCCTACTGGACCGACATGAAATTAGATTCCTTTAAAAGGACATCATGTCTAGGGTTTTTAAGTTGTTGAAGAAGTTGCAAAAAGGGTTAATGTTGAGCTAGGGTTTAAGGTGGAAGTTGAGAGCGATCTTATCAGAGAAGATCGAGTTGTAACTGAGAGAGAGATAGAGGAGATTGAAGTAATGCTGGAATGCATTAGCTGTGAGAATTATTGGATCTAACCAAGTAGTTTGTGCTATTAGATAGATCAAACACTTATTGATTACTCACATCTTTGACAAGTCTATAGCCCTTAATTGGGTAGGCCTCAAAACCTTTGTAAAATCCTCTAACAAGGTGGTTCACACATGTGAATCTAAAATCCTCTAACAAGGTAGTCTTTAATTGGACTTATCTCCTAATAGAGATTGAGATTCCTAACAAGATCTATTCTGGTGAAGAACATTGTAAGACCTTAACTGGTCTGACCTTAACCGGTCTGGTTTCTATTCTGCAGATAGTGACTTGTGAGTTCCATCTGACCATTGTTTTTCCTAGTTGGGTTTCCACGTCAAATATCTTGTGTTATGGTTGTATTACTTTTGTGGGTGAATCCTTTATTCACATTTTGGTTTGCATATGTGGTAACCGGTTTGACTGTTAGACTGCTTTACTGGTTTATCTTTAGATTGTGCAAGTGTTTCAGTGCAAAGATTTTTGGCATACTAATTCACCCCCCCCCCTCTTAGTATTCATCAATTGGTATCAGAGCTAACCTTTCTATAAGTTTAACCACTTGGAAAGAGATATGGAGGAATACACCTTGAGGGAACTTACTCAATGGCTCACTAAGTCTGAGTGAGCCTATGATGATCTTATTGTCAAATACAAGGCATCTCAAGCAAAAAGAAGAGAACATGAAGAGAGGCTGATGGAACTATCTAAAAGTAGTTCTGGAGATGAAGCTAACATGGAAGCTATGATTGCTGAAGTGAATAAGCTAAATGATTCAAACTCCAATTTGAGAAAGGAGTTGGAAGGACTGACTATTCAGTTTAGTCAAGAGCTTGAGAACAGGAGAAAAGCTGAAGATCTGGTAAAAGACAAAGATCATGAGATCTCCAAGTTGAAACATGAGATTAGTGCACTAACTGCTCGCCTTCATGAGAGCAGAATGGAAAAAGAAGACATACAAGGAGAACTGAACACTACCATCTTTGAAAATGCAAGTCTTATGGAGACAAACACAGTTATTTCCAAAGAAATCTTTGAGTCACAGGAAATACTTGCTAAGTTTTAAAAAAGTACAGTCAGGCTAGATAAAAAGCTTGAGTCATCTAGACCGGCAAAGAATACCAATGGTCTTGATTTTTCTGGACATGAGGAAGGAGAATCCTCATGAATAAATGCTGAAGCATCAAAGAAGAAATCGGCACTCAAAGGAAAAGGTAAGCAAAAATTCAAACCTATTTGCTTTAATTGTCTTAAAGAAGGACACACTACCAATGTATGTAGGAGCAAAGCCTACAATAATTTTCCTTATTTTATCAACAATGTACCTAGATCCAATAATTTCAATAGTCATTATTATGCATGCAACAAGTTTGGGCATAGAGCATTTGAATGCAGGTCTGTAATGGGTAACACTGGAAGATATCCTCAGAGGACCCAAGGAACTGGTCCTGAATCTTTTATGAACCGGAACCGCACCTGGTTTAGTGTCTTCAATCATCAATCAAGAAGCGATGGTCATCAAGTGGCAACCGAATGGAGAGAAAGTTGTATGATCTATCATGGTCATGGTCACACTGCTACAACATGCAGAAGAAAGAATGGAAACATGTACAATGGACCTTGGAGAGCACCTGGACTTGTTTGCTATCACTGCAACAAACTGGGTCACATTGCAAGATTCTGTAGAAGTAGAAAAAGTATATCTGATGATATACTAGTCACTTAGGAAGGAGAAATAGATGTTGAAAAAGTTCAAGGAGAGATGAAGAAAACATGGAAGAAGAAACCAACAATGTCGGAGGAGGAACCAGTTTCTACACCTAGTGTGGAAATATTGGAACTGGCAAACTAAGCCTTAAAGGCTTAGGGGGAGCAAACTACAAAATGCTTTTGAACCCCCAGTTGACACCTGTAAAAGACCTTAACCGGTATGTTACACCTGTCGCTCAACAGAAGACCAGAAATGGTAAAAAAGGCAAATTAGGGTTTACACCCTAATAGAGGAGCATTAATGATGGTAGGTGAGAGACATGTATAAATACAATTTTCAAATCATTTCTCACTATCTGTTTTTGAGCGAAGAAAAGTTTTCAAGTGTAGAGTGAAGAAAAGGTGATTTGAGCTTAGATTTCAAGAAATTGGATAACCTTGAAAGAGATTCAAATCTAGTTTGCAAGCGAAAGTGGAGAACTCAAAGCAGTGATTTGGCATCTGATGGAGAGCGAAGTAAAGCAGAATCAGGAAGCCCTAATTTTGCATTTGAAAGGTATTTTTGGTGTTCTTGAAATACTCTTCAATGGCTTTCGCATCTCATACCAGTTTAAGCACATCTATTGAGTCAGAAAGTTTCATTAAGAGGAAGTCCAAGTATAATGCTTTGTCACAAGTTTCAGCTGGAGTCATAGTCGAAGAAGGAGTTTTAGACTATATTGATTGGAAGATAGAAGACCTAGGGTCCTTAGCCATTCATACTCAATTAGGTCTATTTTGTAGAAAGGACAAAAGGATCAAACCAGAGTTCAGTATCTTAGAGAAGAAGAAACTCCATAATGCGGTATATTTTCTAGAAGACTTCACAGAGGATCACATTAGGATCATCTTGAGCAGAGTCCATGGTGACAAGATGTACCTAGTGTAGCATCCTAAAATTGCGACAATTGCAATTTCAACTGCATTTGGGTCTTCACGATGGCGATCCAACGTTAAACCTGAATGGAGACCCCGAAACTTGCTTGTGACACCAAAAACTGCATTTTTTTGTACCTTGGCATGATCCCTCCTTGCACCCTGCTGTCCCGGGAGGTGTGACCATGGCGCCCAGTGCCCTGGTCCTTGGCCCTATTTTGGGCCCGGTCTCTTTTGGGCATCGGGTCTTTAAGTTTGCAATTCGGGAAATAATGTTTCTAGGTCGGCCTAAGGTCGGGAAAATCAGTCTATCAGGCCTAATTGACAAGTATATAAACTACATTTCCTCTCTCAAAAAGGGAGGAGGACATATGTGTGCAAAGATGTGGAAGCGATATTCAAACTTTCAAACATTCAAGCATTCAAGCATTCCTTCAAGCAATTGAGCAGTCTAAGTCTCCATTCAAGGCTAAGTGTTGCATTCAAGACAAGGATTCAACCATTGAAGAGGAGATCACATACAACATACAACATACTACATACATTACACCTTAGCATGTAAGAATACAAACATTCTTACAACAAGGTTGCAGGTACGCGGCTGTAATTGAAGATCTGGAATCCTTGTGCAGAGACGAATAGATCCACCTTTGTTTCGTGGATTTTTCGAAGGACCGTGTGCACGCTGGGCGCCATCGTCCCGTCAACTTTCGCTCAAATTTGAAGAACAGCACCGTCTCAACATTTTACTGCTAATTCCAGGTCCGCAACTTCATCTTGAATCCCTATCTCTGTTTGTAAGCGAATCTTTCCTATTTTACATGCATTCTTAGTTCAATCATCCTATCTACATTTCTTTACAAAAGAGGGTATCCTTGATGTCTTAACCCTTGAAACTCATTTAGAATCCAATCCTGCATTGTGTGGGATTGGATCTTGTGGGTTTCAACCCCTCTTTTGAATGTAAAGTCTCTCCCAAGTGAAAACCATCAACCCTAGTGACCCTCCCTTCTCTCTCCTCAGAGTTGGGGAGGGGAGAATGACTAGGGTTCGATTTTTCCACTTTACATTTTGGTGAACCCGACGTGAACATCCTAATTCTGATTATTCATGATTAGATCTGAAAAATTGGCTTCCTTAATCTTTTGCAAATTTTAGAGGCTAATTGCATAAAAACCCTAAAATTTTCTTTTAAGTAATTAAACTTGTGAAATGTTTAATTGTTAATGCTTGTTTCAGATCTACACTTCTATTGCAAATTTTCAATTCATATTTGTGCTTTAATTCTGAAAATTAAGTGGTTAAGTGTCAAAACCCTAATTTTTAAAACCTTCTTGATTCAACCTTTGACTGATAATTTCACTGATCAAAACACCTCCAAATCAGCTGTAACTTTGGATTCCGCAATAAAATCACAATATCTCTCATCCCTGAAAATTTGGAAAAAAGTTGCTAGGACCGTGTGCACCCCAAGCGCCATCGTCCCCGACATTTTTTCTGAAATTTCGGGAGCTAGATCTTACTATATTTTTCTGCTAAAATCCAGAATTTTGGCTGATTTTATCAATTTTAACACTTTCAAAATTAAAGTCAAAGTTGGTCTAGTGATTGCTTGGATTGAGGCTTCTAATCATTCAAAAATCATTGAAATTAAAATTCATATCAAAATTGTGTTTCTTACAGTCCTAAATTTGAAAAGTGTGTTGGCGTTCATTCAAAATTTCAATGCTTTATTCAAATTTTTACAATTTGTGACTTCTGAAACTAAGTGTTTAATTACAACAACTTTGATTTCCACTTTCAAATTTGGATTTTGCATGAAATTGAGTCAACTTTTAAATTTCAGAGCCTGCATTGCTTTTAGTATTCCTTCTAAAAATCATAAAATTCAAAATTTTAGTTTCCCCCTCTTTTTCAAAATTCAAATTTTACATTTTTCAACAATCTTGGTAGGGTTCAATTTTGAGATTGCAACTTTAATTTGGCCTATCTACAGATCGTAAAATCACTCAATTTTTTCAGATTAGCTTTAAAATCATCATAACTTTCATCCCTGAAAATTTCGAAAAAAGTTCCGACGACCGTGTGCACTCCGTTCGCCATGGTCCTTGACATTTTTTTCGAAATTTCGGGATATTGTCCTGATTGCATTTAACAACTTAAATCTAGGAGATTGGCTGATTTTATTGAAATTCGCTACCTCTAAAATTCAAAATCTTCTCTCTTTCTTTAGTGCATGAGTTTTACAACAATAAGCCCTACTTACACTATTCCCGTTAGACGAAGCCTTAGAATTAAGTCTTTCCAAGGTTTAATTACTGAGGAGATGGAACCTAATTTGAATGGCCTTTTTAACGAGGACATGGGTAATTCCTCTAATCCTCTTAATGATGAAGAAGCTCTCCATGAGGTTTTTGTAGAACAACTTTCAAAATTGGATAACCAATTTGATGATTTTTGACAATGGATGTCTCAAGAATACCCTGATAGTGAAGCTCTTTCATTAATTGAGGGTCTAAAACGTATGGTTCAAAGTGATAAGAATGGAATTGATATTTTACGTGGTATTACACACATTGTGGATTCGAATGTGATGCCTATGAAGAGTTGTGCTGAAACCTTAGGTTATACACAACCTCCTACTCAGGTTAATAGTTCTATTCCTTTGACGTCTCCTATTGCTAGTATACCTACTTTTACATCAAACATAATGACTACTTCAATACAAGACATTTCTCCTATGATCAATAGTCATGGGGGCAATCCCTCTTCTTCAATCAACCCTCTTCCTTCATTCAATCCAACTTCTTCATTTATTCCTTCAATAAGTGTTCCTATTATATCTCCACAAATGAACATGACGCAAGGGGGAAATTCATTTAACCATTCCATTCCTCCTTGTAGTGTTCCTCCTTTCCAATCATCTCCTATGACTAACTATCATAGTGTCCCACCACCTTACTCTCTACCTTCTTTCAATAACATAACACCTCCATCACAATCCAACACATCTAATATGAACTCTTCGACTGAAGCGACCATTAACAATCTTGCACAAACTGTCTCTTCTTTACAGCAACAAATTGCCTCTATGAATCAATCTAAGTTTAGTGTGCCCACATTTGATGTTGCAAGCCCACTTTCTCTTGACATTGTTCGATCTATCCCCCCTAAACATGTTGAAATTCTGCATTTGGAGCTTTATAATGGTAAGGGTGATCCTCTAACACATGTTAAGACCTTTCAAACAATATTTACTGATTTTGCTTATGACCAAAGGTTGCTTGCAAAACTGTTTACTAGAACATTAAGAGATAAAGCCCTACAATGGTATTGCTCGTTGCCTTCTTATTCTAGTACTTCTTTCGAACAACTTGCAAATGCTTTTATTCAACAATTTCAAAACAATATAAGTCCTAAAGTTACTTTGATTGATTTAATGCATTGTAAACAAGGTGTTAAAGAAAAAGTGACTGATTTCATTGGTAGATATAAGCATTTGTATGCTCAAATTTCTTTTCCAGTACCTGACAATGATATTCAAAGAATCTTTATTTCTAATTTACAAAAAGATATTAGAGAAAAACTTCTATTTTCTGAGTTTACTTCTTTCCAACAGTTGTGCGCAACTCTTCACAATTATCAACTAACTGTGAGTCAAATGGAACAAGCAAATCCTATGGCTCCGAGTGATAAGGGTGATAGTAGTCAACAACCATTTGGGAAGTTTAAACCGAACAGAGAGTCAATTAAATTCAATGAAAACATCATCAACAACAATGTGAATGCAGCATCAGGTGTGCCTCCTATTTCTAAGTTTTTCAAGAAAGAAAGAAAGTTTACTCCTTTGAATGAATCATTGCATAGTATTATGAATAAGTTATTGCAACAAAATGTGCTTACTCTTCCTCCTATAAGGCAAATAGATCCTGCAAAGATTAATTCACCCTATTTTGATAACAAATCTTTTTTGTCAATTTCATCATCAACCTAGGCATGATACTGAAAAATGTTTTGCTTTAAAGGGTAAAATTGAAGATTTGATTGATAATAATACTATCTCTGTTTCTGGTGTGAATGATAAAGGCAACACATCTGTGGCTCCTCCTAACCAAAATCTTCAGATTTTTACTGATCCATTGCCTTCTCATATCTCTAATGTGATTGATACTAATGATTCCTCTGTCTCACCTGATGATCTTGTGTCTATGACTCCGAATGTGAGTAACTTTGTAGAGCAGCAGAAAATCCCTAAAGAACCTTCCATCACATTTGATTCCAGTGAAACTATCAGGGCACCTGATGGTCCTTTATATATAGTTGCAAAAGTCAAGAATACACCTTGCCGTGGAGTGCTTATTGATCCTTCTTGCATGGTTAATGTCATTACTGAAGAATTTCTTTTTACTTTGCAATTGAATCAAGTGATCTATGACGAAACAAATGTGGTTGTGAAACTATTTGATGCATTTTCTTCTCCTGCAATTGGTTCTATTACATTACCTATTGAGGTCCATAACAAATCCCTTGATGTGGACTTTGCTATTATTCCATCATCCGAACAATTTCGTGTGAAGCTAGGCTATCCTTGGCTATCTTCCATGAAAGCTATTGCTTCTCCTATTCACAAGTGCTTGAAATTTCCCCATAATGGTGAAGTTGTTACTGTCAATCATAGTCTCTTTAAACCTGCTGAAAGAACTTCTAGCGTTCCTATTGATTACTTTTGGCCTAAACAATTCCAATCTCTTCCACCGCGAAGTGATCATCTTTTCAAATCCTATCAAAAGTGGAAAAAGGATATGATCCTATCTCTAAGTGAACCTAGAACACCCAAACTTGACATTCCTATCGTTCTTGAGAAGGAAGTTCTTCCTTTGAAAGATAAAACTAATGTCTTTCCTCAAGAAGATTCCCAACCTATCCCTATGAATGTGACTATGCCTATATCTAATAAACTTCCTAAAAGTAGACCTATACCTCCTTGTCATGATGGGCTTGGTCTCCTTCCTAAACCAAATATTCCTCCTTTGTATGGAGCAGTTCCTCCTCCTTCCTCTTATGGAGAGAAGAGACCTTCCTCTTCTCCTATTGTTCAACCTAAGAGACCACAACCTAAACACCCAAGTGCTAAGGATGAGAACATTCCTCCTCCTCAATCTTCTCAACTTCCTACTAAGACTAGACGAAATCGTTCTGCACATGAACGCCGATGAAAGTGTTATCTTAGAGCTCACGCAGCTGCTTCTCAAACTTTGCAATCCCCAAAAACACCTTCACCTAGTATTATTCCATTTTCTCCTCAGCCGAAAATTGAGCCAAAATCTCCTAAACATAAGATGTATGATGGTCTTGATCCTGTGCCAGTTAAAGATCCTATTTTTATAAATCTTGATGATGATATAGATGAAAATGTTATTCATGATGAAAATGTTACTCCTGTTCATTCTGATAGTGAATATGAATATGTTGATGTTGATAACCATTTATCTAAGGAATTTTCTAAAGCACTTATCCTAGCTCCTAGACAAGAACAACATGGCTCGGAACATGAACATAGCCCTTGTTTGGATCTTGTGATAGCTCCATCTATTGTGTTGGATGTTCCTCCTCTAGCGTGTTTCCTGCCTTCCCAAAATATTGATTAGCAAGATCAAGGGGTAGATGATGTACCAGACTAGTTTCATTAGCATAGCAGACTCTCTCCTCCTCTCGTGATCTCTTTTTACTTCTTCTATGTGTTATTCTCATTCTTCTATTTGTTGTCCTTAGTGTTGTCTACTTGAGGACGATGCAAAGCATTGAGATCTCTTGGTCTCTCTCATGTTGACTCAAAAGACACGTGTTCCCTTCTTCTAGGTGACCTTCCTTGATTGGGGAATGAAGAACAATTATGCATACATACATATGATATACATGAATTATCATATAGCATACTGACCCCGAGGAAAGTGAAGTCATCTTGTGCTTTGTGTTTTGTGTCTATTATCCTTGGGCTTATCTCACACTTGGGGGCTAAATCCTTGTGATAACGTGCTCCCTTCTCCTTTCTTATATGTATCACTACCTTAAAGTAATCACCCCCAGTGAGGCATGTGTGATCGCTTTAACATAGGGGGGCATACATCCCGTTCATATCTTTTCAAGATACCTGAAAATTTCTTGACAAATTTAGCTTGGCCTTGAAAATTTTTGATATCTTTCTTGCATGACTCATAGTGAGGGAACCTTACTACTGACAGTCATGGTTCTCCCTCGTGATCTTCCCTTTTACTTTGTCAATCGAAGTCGTAAGATCCTTAGTCCACTGGGGGCTTGTTGTATCTTGCCTCCTTGACGTGGTGAAAGTTTTTCAATGTTTTTTCCTTGTACTTTACTGGAAGTATATGCTTACGCTTATACTCCCACTAAAGTGGGGGCTAAATGTAGCATCCTAATATTGTGACACTTGCAATTTCAACTGCATTTGTGTCTTCGTGATGGCAATGCAACATTAAACCTGAATGGAGACCCCGAAACCTGCTTGTGACAGCAAAAACTGCATTTTTCTGCACCTTGGCATGATCCCTCCTTGCACCCTGCTGTCCTGGGAGGTGGGACCATGGTGCCCAGCGCCCTGGTCCCCCAGGACCATGCCGCCTAGCGCCTTGGTCCCTGGCCCTATTTTGGGCCCAGTCTCTTTTGGGCATCGGGTCTTTAAGTTTGCAATTCGGGAAATAATGTTTCTAGGTCGGCCTAAGGTCTAGAAAATCAGTCTATCAGCCCTAATTGACAAGTATATAAACTACATTTCCTCTCTCAAAAAGGGAGGAGGACATATGTGTGCAAAGATGCAGAAGCGATATTCAAACATTCGAGCATTCAAGCATTCCTTCAAGCAATTGAGCATTCTAAGTCTCCATTCAAGGCTAAGTGTTGCATTCAAGACAAGGATTCAACCATTGAAGAGGAGATCACATACAACATACAACATACTACATACATTAGACCTTCGCATGTAAGAATACAAACATTCTTACAACAAGGTTGCAGGTACGCGGCTGTAATTGAAGATCTGGAATCCTTGTGCAGAGACGAACAGATCCACCTTCGTTTCGCGAATTTTTCGGAGGACCGTGTGCACGTCGGGCGCCATTGTCCCGTCAACTTTCACTCAAATTTGCAGAACAGCACCGTCTCGACATTTTACTGCTAATTCCAGGTCTGCTTCTTCATCTTGTATCCCTATCTCTGTTTGTAAGTGAATCTTTCCTATTTTACATGCATTTTTAGTTCAATCATCCTATCTACATTTCTTTACAAAAGAGGGTATCCTTGATGTCTTAACCCTTGAAACTCATTTAGAATCCAATCCTGCATTGTGTGGGATTGGATCTTGTGGGTTTCAACCCCTCTTTTGAATGTAAAGTCTCTCCCAAGTGAAAACCATCAACCCTAGTGACCCTCCCTTCTCTCTCCTCGGAGTTGGGGAGGGGAGAACGACTAGGGTTCGATTTTTCTGCTTTACATTTTGGTGAACCCGACGTGAGCATCCTAATTCTGATTATTCATGATTAGATCTGAAAAATTGGCTTCCTTAATCTTTTGCAAATTTTAGAGGCTAATTGCATAAAAACCCTAAAATTTTCTTTTAAGTAATTAAACTTGTGAAATGTTTAATTGTTAATGCTTGTTTCAAATCTACCCTTCTATTGCAAATTGTCAATTCATATTTGTGCTTTAATTCTGAAAATTAAGTGGTTAAGTGTCAAAACCCTAATTTTTAAAACCTTCTTGATTCAACCTTTGACTGATAATTTCACTGATCAAAACACCTCCAAATCAGTTGTAACTTTGGATTCCGCAATAAAATCACAATATCTCTCATCCCTGAAAATTTGGAAAAAAGTTTCTAGGACCGTGTGCACCCCGAGCGCCATCGTCCCCGACATTTTTTCTGAAATTTCGGGAGCTAGATCTTACTGTATTTTTCTGCTAAAATCCAGAATTTTGGCTGATTTTATCAATTTTAACACTTTCAAAATTAAAGTCAAAGTTGGTCTAGTGATTGCTTGGATTGAGGCTTCTAATCATTCAAAAATCATTGAAATTAAAATTCATATCAAAATTGTGTTTCTTACAGTCCTAAATTTGAAAAGTGTGTTGGCGTTCATTCAAAATTTCAGTGCTTTATTCAAATTTTACAATTTGTGACTTCTGAAAATAAGTGTTTAATTACAACAACTTTGATTTCCACTTTCAAATTTGGATTTTGCTTGAAATTGAGTCAACTTTTAAATTTCAAAGCCTGCATTGCTTTCAGTATTCCTTCTAAAAATCATAAAATTCAAAATTTCAGTTTCCCCCTCTTTTTCAAAATTCAAATTTTACATTTTTCAACAATCTTGGTAGGGTTCAATTTTGAGATTGCAACTTTAATTTGGCCTATCTACAGATCGTAAAATCACTCAATTTTTTCAGATTAGCTTTAAAATCATCATAACTTTCATCCCTAAAAATTTCGAAAAAAGTTGCGAGGACCGTGTGCACTCCGTTCGCCACGGTCCCTGACATTTTTTTCGAAATTTTGGGAGATTGTCCTGATTGCATTTAACAGCTTAAATCTAGGAGATTTGCTGATTTTATTGAAATTTGCTACCTCTAAAATTCAAAATCTTCTCTCTTTCTTTAGTGCATGAGTTTTACAACAATAAGCCCTACTTACACTATTCCCATTAGACGAAGCCTTAGAATTAAGACTTTCCAAGGTTTAATTACTGAGGAGATGGAACCTAATTTGAATGGCCTTTTTAACGAGGACATGGGTAATTCCTCTAATCCTCTTAATGATGAAGAAGCTCTCCATGAGGTTTCTATAGAACAACTTTCAAAATTGGATAACCAATTTGATGATTTTTGACAATGGATGTCTCAAGAATACCCTAATAGTGAAGCGCTTTCATTAACTGAGGGTCTAAAATGTATGGTTCAAAGTGATAAGAATGGAATTGATATTTTGTGTGGTATTGCACACATTGTGGATTCGAATGTGATGCCTATGAATAGTTGTGCTGAAACCTTATGTTATACACAACCTCCTACTCAAGTTAATCATTCTATTCCTTTGACGTCTGCTATTGCTAGTATACCTACTTTTACATCAAACATAATGACTACTTCAATACAAGACATTTCTCCTATGATCAATAGTCATGGGGGCAATCCCTCTTCTTCAATCAACCCTCTTCCTTCATTCAATCCAACTTCTTCATTTATTCCTTCAATAAGTGTTCCTATTATATCTCCACAAATGAACATGACGCAAGGGGGCAATTCATTTAACCATTCCATTCCTCCTTGTAGTGTTCCTCCTTTCCAATCATCTCCTATGACTAACTATCATAGTGTCCCACCACCTTACTCTCTACCTTCTTTCAATAACATAACACCTCCATCACAATCCAACACGTCTAATATGAACTCTTCGACTGAAGCGACCATTAACAATCTTGCACAAACTATCTCTTCTTTACAGCAACAAATTGCCTCTATGAATCAATCTAAGTTTAGTGTGCCCACATTTGATGTTGCAAGCCCACTTTCTCTTGACATTGTTCGAGCTATCCCCCCTAAACATGTTGAAATTCCGCATTTGGAGCTTTATAATGGTAAGGGTGATCCTCTAACACATGTTAAGACCTTTCAAACAATATGTACTGATTTTGCTTATGACCAAAGGTTGCTTGCAAAACTGTTTACTAGAACATTAAGAGATAAAGCCCTACAATGGTATTGCTTTTTGCCTTCTTATTCTATTACTTCTTTCGAACAACTTGCAAATGCTTTTATTCAACAATTTCAAAACAATATAAGTCCTAAAGTTACTTTGATTGATTTAATGCATTGTAAACAAGGTGTTAAAGAAAAAGTGACTGATTTCATTGGTAGATATAAGCATTTGTATGCTCAAATTTCTTTTCCAGTACCTGACAATGATATTCAAAGAATCTTTATTTCTAATTTACAAAAAGATATTAGAGAACAACTTCTATTTTCTGAGTTTACTTCTTTCCAACAGTTGTGCGCAACTCTTCACAATTATCAACTAACTATGAGTCAAATGGAACAAGCAAATCCTATGGCTCCGAGTGATAAGGGTGATAGTAGTCAACAACCATTTGGGAAGTTTAAACCGAACAGAGAGTCAATTAAATTCAATGAAAACATCATCAACAACAATGTGAATGCAGCATCAGGTGTGCCTCCTATTTCTAAGTTTTTCAAGAAAGAAAGAAAGTTTACTCCTTTGAATGAATCATTGCATAGTATTATGAATAAGTTATTGGAAGAAAATGTGCTTACTCTTCCTCCTATAAGGCAAATAGATCCTGCAAAGATTAATTCACCCTATTTTGATAACAAATCTTTTTGTCAATTTCATCGTCAACCTGGGCATGATACTGAAAAATGTTTTGCTTTAAAGGGTAAAATTCAAGATTTGATTGATAATAATACTATCTCTGTTTCTGGTGTGAATGATAAAGGCAACACATCTGTGGCTCCTCCTAACCAAAATCTTCAGATTTTTACTGATCCATTTCCTTCGCATACCTCTAATGTGATTGATACTAATGATTCCTCTGTCTCACCTGATGATCTTGTGTCTATGACTCCGAATGTGATTAACTTTGTAGAGCAGCAGAAAATCCCTAAAGAACCTTCCATCACATTTGATTCCAGTGAAACTATCAGGGCACGTGATGGTCCTTTATATATAGTTGCAAAAGTCAAGAATACACCTTGTCGTGGAGTGCTTATTGATCCTTCTTGCATGGTTAATGTCATTACTGAAGAATTTCTTTTTACTTTGCAATTGAATCAAGTGATCTATGACGAAACAAATGTGGTTGTGAAACTATTTGATGCATTTTCTTCTCCTGCAATTGGTTCTATTACATTACCTATTGAGGTCCATAACAAATCCCTTGATGTGGACTTTGCTATTATTCCATCATCCGAACAATTTCGTGTGAAGCTAGGCTATCCTTGGCTATCTTCCATGAAAGCTATTGCTTCTCCTATTCACAAGTGCTTGAAATTTCCCCATAATGGTGAAGTTGTTACTGTCAATCATAGTCTCTTTAAACCTGCTGAAAGAACTTCTAGTGTTCCTATTGATTACTTTTGGCCTAAAAAATTCCAATCTCTTCCACCGCGAAGTGATCATCTTTTCAAATCCTATCAAAAGTGGAAAAAGGATATGATCCTATCTCTAAGTGAACCTAGAACACCCAAACTTGACATTCCTATCGTTCTTGAGAAGGAAGTTCTTCCTTTGAAAGATAAAACTAATGTCTTTCCTCAAGAAGATTCCCAACCTATCCCTATGAATGTGACTATGCCTATATCTAATAAACTTCCTAAAAGTAGACCTATACCTCCTTGTCATGATGGGCTTGGTCTCCTTCCTAAACCAAATATTCCTCCTTTGTATGGAGCAGTTCCTCCTCCTTCCTCTTATGGAGAGAAGAGACCTTCCTCTTCTCCTATTGTTCAACCTAAGAGACCACAACCTAAACACCCAAGTGCTAAGGATGAGAACATTCCTCCTCCTCAATCTTCTCAACTTCCTACTAAGACTAGACGAAATCGTTCTGCACATGAACGCCGATGAAAGTGTTATCTTAGAGCTCACGCAGCTGCTTCTCAAACTTTGCAATCCCCAAAAACACCTTCACCTAGTATTATTCCATTTTCTCCTCAGCCAAAAATTGAGCCAAAATCTCCTAAACATAAGATGTATGATGGTCTTGATCCTGTGCCAGTTAAAGATCCTATTTTTATAAATCTTGATGATGATATAGATGAAAATGTTATTCATGATGAAAATGTTACTCCTGTTCATTCTGATAGTGAATATGAATATGTTGATGTTGATAACCATTTATCTAAGGAATTTTCTAAAGCACTTATCCTAGCTCCTAGACAAGAACAACATGGCTCGGAACATGAACATAGCCCTTGTTTGGATCCTGTGATAGCTCCATCTATTGTGTTGGATGTTCCTCCTCTAGCGTGTTTCCTGCCTTCCCAAAATATTGATCAGCAAGATCAAGGGGTAGATGATGTACCAGACTAGTTTCATTAGCATAGCAGACTTTCTCCTCCTCTCGTGATCTCTTTTTACTTCTTCTATGTGTTATTCTCATTCTTCTATTTGTTGTCCTTAGTGTTGTCTACTTGAGGACGATGCAAAGCATTGAGATCTCTTGGTCTCTATCATGTTGACTCAAAAGACACGTGTTCCCTTCTTCTAGGTGACCTTCCTTGATTGGGGAATGAAGAACAATTATGCATACATACATATGATATACATGAATTATCATACAACATACTGACCCCGAGGAAAGCGAAGTCACCTTGTGCTTTGTGTTTTGTGTCTATAATCCTTGGGCTTATCTCACACTTGGGGGCTAAATCCTTGTGATAACGTGCTCCCTTCTCATTTCTTATATGTATCACTACCTTAAAGTAATCACCCTCGGTGAGGCGTGTGTGATCGCTTTAACATAGGGGGGCATACATCCCGTTCATATCTTGTCAAGATACCTGAAAATTTCTTGACAAATTTAGCTTGGCCTTGAAAATTTTTGATATCTTTCTTGCATGACTCATAGTGAGGGAACCTTACTACTGACAGTCTTGGTTCTCCCTCATGATCTTCCCTTTTACTTTGTCAATCGAAGTCGTAAGATCCTTAGTCCACTGGGGGCTTGGTGTATCTTGCCTCCTTGACGTTGTGAAAGTTTTTCAATGTTTTTTCCTTGTACTTTACCAGAAGTATAAGCGTACGCTTATACTCCAGCTAAAGTGGGGGCTAAATGTAGCGTCCTAAAATTGTGACACTTGCAATTTCAACTGCATTTGGGTCTTCATGATGGCGATGCAACATTAAACCTGAATGGAGACCCCAAAACCTGCTTGTGACACCAAAAACTGCATTTTTCTGCACCTTGGCATGATCCCTCCTTGCACCCTGCTGTCCCGGGAGGTGGGACCATGGCGCCCAGCGCCTTGGTCCCTGGCCCTATTTTGGGCCCGGTCTCTTTTGGGCATCGGGTCTTTAAGTTTGCAATTCGGGAAATAATGATTCTAGGTCGGCCTAAGGTCTGGAAAATCAGTCTATCAACCCTAATTGATAAGTATATAAACTACATTTCCTCTCTCAAAAAGGGAGGAGGACATATGTGTGCAAAGATGCAGAAGTGATATTCAAACATTCAAACATTCAAGCATTCAAGCATTCCTTCAAGCAATTGAGCATTCTAAGTCTCCATTCAAGGCTAAGTGTTGCATTCAAGACAAGGATTCAACCATTGAAGAGGAGATCACATACAACATACAACATACTACATACATTACACCTTCACATGTAAGAATACAAACATTCTTACAACAAGGTTGTAGGTACGCGGCTGTAATTGAAGATCTGGAATCCTTGTGCAGAGACGAACAGATCCACCTTCGTTTCGCAGATTTTTCGAAGGACCGTGTGCACGCCGAGCGCCATCGTCCTGTCAACTTTCGCTCAAATTTGCAGAACAGCACCGTCTCGACATTTTACTACTAATTCCAGGTCTGCAGCTTCATCTTGTATCTCTATCTCTGTTTGTAAGCGAATCTTTCCTATTTTACATGCATTCTTAGTTCAATCATCCTATCTACATTTCTTTACAAAAGAGGGTATCCTTGATGTCTTAACGCTTGAAACTAATTTAGAATCCAATCCTACATTGTGTGGGATTGGATCTTGTGGGTTTCAACCCCTCTTTTGAATGTAAAGTCTCTCCCAAGTGAAAACCATCAACCCTAGTGACCCTCCCTTCTCTCTCCTCGGAGTTGGGGAGGGGAGAACGACTAGGGTTCGATTTTTCCGCTTTACATTTTGGTGAACCCGACGTGAACATCCTAATTCTGATTATTCATGATTAGGTCTAAAAAATTGGCTTCCTTAATCTTTCGCAAATTTTAGAGGCTAATTGCATAAAAACCCTAAAATTTTCTTTTAAGTAATTTAACTTGTGAAATGTTTAATTGTTAATGCTTGTTTCAGATCTACCCTTCTATTGCAAATTGTCAATTCATATTTGTGCTTTAATTCCGAAAATTAAGTGGTTACGTGTCAAAACCCTAATTTTTAAAACCTTCTTGATTCAACCTTTGACTGATAATTTCACTGATCAAAACACCTCCAAATCAGCTGTAACTTTGGATTCCGCAATAAAATCACAATATCTCTCATCCCTGAAAAATTTGGAAAAAAGTTGCTAGGACCGTGTGCACCCTGAGCGCCATCGTCCCCGACATTTTTTTCGAAATTTCGGGAGCTAGATCTTACTGTATTTTTCTGCTAAAATCCAGAATTTTGGCTGATTTTATCAATTTTAACACTTTCAAAATTAAAGTCAAAGTTGGTCTAGTGATTGCTTGGATTGAGGCTTCTAATCATTCAAAAATCATTAAAATTAAAATTCATATCGAAATTGTGTTTCTTACAGTCCTAAATCTGAAAAGTGTGTTGGCGTACATTCAAAATTTCAGTGCTTTATTTAAATTTTTAAATTTGTGACTTCTGAAACTAAGTGTTTAATTACAACAACTTTGATTTCCACTTTCAAATTTGGATTTTGCATGAAATTGAGTCAACTTTTAAATTTCAAAGCCTGCATTGCTTTCAGTATTCCTTCTAAAAATCATAAAAATCAAAATTTCAGTTTCCCCCTCTTTTTCAAAATTCAAATTTTACATTTTTCAACAATCTTGGTAGGGTTCAATTTTGAGATTGCAACTTTAATTTGGCCTATCTACAGATCATAAAATCACTCAATTTTTTCAGATTAGCTTTAAAATCATCATAACTTTCATCCTTGAAAATTTCGAAAAAAGTTACGAGGACCGTGTGCACTCCGTTCGCCACGGTCCCTGACATTTTTTTTGAAATTTCGGGAGATTGTCCTGATTGCATTTAACAACTTAAATCTAGGAGATTGGCTGATTTTATTGAAATTTGCTACCTCTAAAATTCAAAATCTTCTCTCTTTCTTTAGTGCATGAGTTTTACAACAATAAGCCCTACTTACACTATTCCCGTTAGACGAAGCCTTAGAATTAAGTCTTTCCAAGGTTTAATTACTGAGGAGATGGAACCTAATTTGAATGGCCTTTTTAAAGAGGACATGGGTAATTCCTCTAATCCTCTTAATGATGAAGAAGCTCTCCATGAGGTTTCTATAGAACAACTTTCAAAATTTGATAACCAATTTGATGATTTTCGACAATGGATGTCTCAAGAATACCCTGATAGTGAAGCTCTTTCATTAATTGAGGGTCTAAAACGTATGGTTCAAAGTGATAAGAATGGAATTGATATTTTGCGTGGTATTGCACACATTGTGGATTCGAATGTGATGCCTATGAAGAGTTGTGTTGAAACCTTAGGTTATACACAACCTCCTACTCAAGTTAATCATTCTATTCCTTTGATGTCTCCTATTGCTAGTATACCTACTTTTACATCAAACATAATGACTACTTCAATACAAGACATTTCTCCTATGATCAATAGTCATGGGGGCAATCCCTCTTCTTCAATCAACCCTCTTCCTTCATTCAATCCAACTTCTTCATTTATTCCTTCAATAAGTGTTCCTATTATATCTCCACAAATGAACATGACGCAAGGGGGCAATTCATTTAACCATTCCATTCCTCCTTGTAGTGTTCCTCCTTTCCAATCATCTCCTATGACTAACTATCATAGTGTCCCACCACCTTACTCTCTACCTTCTTTCAATAACATAACACCTCCATCACAATCCAACACGTCTAATATGAACTCTTCGACTGAAGCGACCATTAACAATCTTGCACAAACTGTCTCTTCTTTACAGCAACAAATTGCCTCTATGAATCAATCTAAGTTTAGTGTGCCCACATTTGATGTTGCAAGCCCACTTTCTCTTGACATTGTTCGAGCTATCCCCCCTAAACATGTTGAAATTCCGCATTTGGAGCTTTATAATGGTAAGGGTGATCCTCTAACACATGTTAAGACCTTTCAAACAATATGTACTGATTTTGCTTATGACAAAAGGTTGCTTGCAAAACTGTTTACTAGAACATTCAGAGATAAAGCCCTACAATGGTATTGCTCGTTGCCTTCTTATTCTATTACTTCTTTCGAAAACGTGCAAATGTTTTTATTCAACAATTTCAAAACAATATAAGTCCTAAAGTTACTTTGATTGATTTAATGCATTGTAAACAAGGTGTTAAAGAAAAAGTGACTGATTTCATTGGTAGATATAAGCATTTGTATGCTCAAATTTATTTTCCAGTACCTGACAATGATATTCAAAGAATCTTTATTTCTAATTTACAAAAAGATATTAGAGAAAAACTTCTATTTTCTGAGTTTACTTCTTTCCAACAGTTGTGTGCAACTCTTCACAATTATCAACTAACTGTGAGTCAAATGGAACAAGCAAATCCTATGGCTCCGAGTGATAAGGGTGATAGTAGTCAACAACCATTTGGGAAGTTTAAACCGAACAGAGAGTCAATTAAATTCAATGAAAACATCATCAACAACAATGTGAATGCAGCATCAGGTGTGCCTCCTATTTCTATGTTTTTCAAGAAGGAAAGAAAGTTTACTCCTTTGAATGAATCATTGCATAGTATTATGAATAAGTTATTGCAACAAAATGTGCTTACTCTTCCTCCTATAAGGCAAATAGATCCTGCAAAGATTAATTCGCCCTATTTTGATAACAAATCTTTTTGTCAATTTCATCATCAACCTGGGCATGATACTGAAAAATGTTTTTCTTTAAAGGGTAAAATTCAAGATTTGATTGATAATAATACTATCTCTGTTTCTGGTGTGAATGATAAAGGCAACACATCTGTGGCTCCTCCTAACCAAAATCTTCAGATTTTTACTGATCCATTGTCTTCTCATATCTCTAATGTGATTGATACTAATGATTCCTCTGTCTCACCTGATGATCTTGTGTTTATGACTCCGAATGTGATTAAATTTGTAGAGCAGTAGAAAATCCCTAAAGAACCTTCCATCACATTTGATTCCAGTGAAACTATCAGGGCACCTGATGGTCCTTTATATATAGTTGCAAAAGTCAAGAATACACCTTGCCGTGGAGTGCTTATTGATCCTTCTTGCATGGTTAATGTCATTACTGAAGAATTTCTTTTTACTTTGCAATTGAATCAAGTGATCTATGACGAAACAAATGTGGTTGTGAAACTATTTGATGCATTTTCTTCTCCTGCAATTGGTTCTATTACATTACATATTGAGGTCCATAACAAATCCCTTAATGTGGACTTTGCTATTATTCCATCATCCGAACAATTTCATGTGAAGCTAGGCTATCCTTGGCTATCTTCCATGAAAGCTATTGCTTCTCCTATTCACAAGTGCTTGAAATTTCCCCATAATGGTGAAGTTGTTACTGTCAATCATAGTCACTTTAAACCTGCTGAAAGAACTTCTAGCGTTCCTATTGATTACTTTTGGCCTAAACAATTCCAATCTCTTCCACCGTGAAGTGATCATCTTTTCAAATCTTATCAAAAGTGGAAAAAGGATATGATCCTATCTCTAAGTGAACCTAGAACACCCAAACTTGACATTCCTATCGTTCTTGAGAAGGAATTTCTTCCTTTGAAAGATAAAACTAATGTCTTTCCTCAAGAAGATTCCCAACCTATCCCTATGAATGTGACTATGCCTATATCTAATAAATTTCCTAAATGTAGACCTATACCTCCTCGTCATGATGGGCTTGGTGTCCTTCCTAAACCAAATATTCCTCCTTTGTATGGAGCAGTTCCTCCTCCTTCCTCATATGGACAGAAGAGACCTTCCTCTTCTCCTATTGTTCAACCTAAGAGACCACAACCTAAACACCCAAGTGCTAAGGATGAGAACATTCCTCCTCCTCAATCTTCTCAACTTCCTACTAAGACTAGACGAAATCATTCTACACGTGAACGCCGACGAAAGCATCGTCTTAGAGCTCAGGCAACTGCTTCTCAAACTTTGCAATCCCCAAAAACACCTTCAGCTAGTATTATTCCATTTTCTCCTCAGCCGAAAATTGAGCCAAAATCTCCTAAACATAAGATGTATGATGGTCTTGATCCTGTGCGAGTTAAAGATCCTATTTGTATAAATCTTGATGATGATATAGATGAAAATGTTATTCATGATGAAAATGTTACTCCTGTTCATTCTGATAGTGAATATGAATATGTTGATGTTGATAACCATTTATCTAACAAATTTTCTAAAGCACTCATCCTAGCTCCTAGACAAGAACAACATGGCTCGGAACATGAACATAGCCCTTGTTTGGATCTTGTGATAGCTCCATCTGCTGTGTTGGATGTTCCTCCTCTAGCGTGTTTCCTGCCTTCCCAAAATATTGATCACAAAGATCGGGGGGTAGATGACGTACTAGACTAGTTTCATTAGCATAGAAGACTCTCTCCTCCTCTCTTGATCTCTTTTTACTTCTTCTATGTGTTATTCTCATTCTTCTATTTGTTGTCCTTAGTGTTGTCTACTTGAGGACGATGCAAAGCATTGAGATCTCTTGGTCTCTCTCATGTTGACTCAAAAGACACATGTGTTCCCTTCTTCTAGGTGACCTTCCTTGATTGGGGAATGAAGAACAATTATGCATACATACATATGATATACATGAATTATCATATAGCATACTGACCCTGAGGAAAGCGAAGTCACCTTGTTCTTTGTGCTTTGTGTCTATTATCCTTGGGCTTATCTCACACTTGGGGGCTAAATCCTTATGATAACGTGCTCCCTTCTCATTTCTTATATGTATCACTACCTTAAAGCAATCACCCTCGGTGAGGTGTGTGTGATCACTTTAACGTAGGGGGCATACATCCCGTTCATATATTTTCAAGATACTTGAAAATTTCTTGACAAATTTAGCTTGGCCTTGAAATTTTTTGATATCTTTCTTGCATGACTCATAGTGAGGGAACCTTACTACTGATAGTCATGGTTCTCCCTCGTGATCTTCCCTTTTACTTTTTCAATCGAAGTCGTAAGATCCTTAGTCCACTGGGGGCTTGGTGTATCTTGCCTCCTTGACGTGGTGAAAGTTTTTCAATGTTGTTTCCTTGTACTTTACCGGAAGTATGAGCATACGCTTATACTCCCACTAAAGTGGGGGCTAAATCTAGCGTCCTAAAATTGTGACACTTGCAATTTCGACTGCATTTGGCTCTTCACGATGGTGATGCAATGTTAAACCTGAATGGAGACCCCGAAACCTGCTTGTGACACCAAAAACTGCATTTTTCTACACCTTGGCATGATCCCTCCTTGCACCCTGCTGTCCCGGGAGGTGGGACCATGGCGCCCAGTACCTTGGTCCCTGGCCCTATTTTGGGCCCGGTCTCTTTTGGGCATCGGGTCTTTAAGTTTGCAATTCGGAAATAATGTTTCTAGGTCGGCCTAAGGTCGGGAAAATCAGTCTATCAGCCCTAATTGACAAGTATATAAACTACATTTCCTCTCTCAAAAAGGGAGGAGGACATATATGTGCAAAGACACGGAAGGGATATTCAAACATTCAAACATTCAAGCATTCAAGCATTCCTTCAAGCAATTGAGCATTCTAAGTCTCCATTCAAGGCTAAGTGTTGCATTCAAGACAAGGATTCAACCATTTAAGAGGAGATCACATACAACATACAACATACTACATACATTACACCTTCACATGTAAGAATACAAACATTCTTACAACAAGGTTGCAGGTACACGGCTGTAATTGAAGATCTGGAATCCTTGTGCAGAGACGAACAAATCCACCTTCGTTTCGCGGATTTTTCGGAGGACCGTGTGCACGTCGGGTGCCATCGTCCTGTCAACTTTTGCTCAATTTTGCAAAATAGCACCGTCTCGACATTTTACTGCTAATTCCAGGTCCGCAGCTTCATCCTGTATCCCTATCTCTGTTTGTAAACGAATCTTTCCTATTTTACATGCATTCTTAGTTCAATCATCCTATCTACATTTCTTTACAAAAGAGGGTATCCTTGATGTCTTAACCCTTGAAACTCATTTAGAATCCAATCCTGCATTGTGTGGGATTGGATCTTGTGGGTTTCAACCCCTCTTTTGAATGTAAAGTCTCTCCCAAGTGAAAACCATCAACCCTAGTGACCCTCCCTTCTCTCTCCTCAGAGTTGGGGAGGGGAGAACGACTAGGGTTCGATTTTTTCGCTTTACACCTAGAGAGAATGCATGATATCATGCCTGAGGCAATTCATGTAGTCACCGATTTCTGCAACACAAGGGAAGTGCCAGCCCTGAGAACGGTAAGCAAAATGGAAATGACCAAGCTCACCGGTTTGACAAGTGATTCACGAGGTATGACAGTTAATCTTATCAAGGATGAACTGGTGAAATATGCCTACATGGTGATAGGCTACAGAACATTCTCAGCCAGCAGGATTAATTCTGTCTCTGCTGCAATGTTAAATGCCACTTACCAGATGATTATAGATGATAAATCATTTGACTTAAACGCATCGGTATGCAGAGGCAACTCTTGTCAAATCTCAAGGCAATCAAAAAGGACAATTCACTGAGATTTAAGTTTGGACAACTACTAGTAGGGTTGTTTTTCTATTTCCAAGGCTACTTTTTAGGTGTAGGAGATGTCCATTGGTCCCCTGACCAATCGGTAACCAAGTAGATAAAGGAAAGTGTGCAAGCCATTGGAACTGGCTACCCTGAGGTACTGAACAAATACTTTGATGAGTTCAGAAGAAAGATGAGTCAGAGGGTACGAATGTTAGGTGACATAGTGAAGAAGTATGAAGATGACATTTGTTTCACTATTCAGGTGGACAAATGTCTAATGGAGGCTATTGAGCCTAGAATGGAGGAAGTGGAGCCTATGGGCTATGAGGTCATGTTTGACATGTTGGAAGGGTATGCTTCAACCCTTATTGCCTCACCTCTTGATCCAAAGGCTAAGCGAACTGGAACCTACTTGAAGAGGATCGTACCGGTTGAAGAACCATCGGTGAAGAAGGGAAAAGAATTGGCAGCTAAGAAAGCTAAGGCAATGCCTGTAGCATCGACATCGACTACCACTGTGACTCCAAGAGTGACCAAGCGGTCACCAGAAAAGAAGAAACCGAAGGTAAAACCGACAAAAGTCTTCAAAAGAAAGAGGAAGACTAAGGCAAATGAATCGGACTCCGAAGAAACTGAGTCTGATGATCAGCCAAAGAAGGCTAGATAGACCAAGAAGATGAAGAAGAATGAACCAGCAGCATCTGCACTGGTAAATATAGATATCTCCTCTTACAAACCATTGACACATTGTCAAAGAATAGTAAAGAATATTAGGAGAAAGATACTTCATGATTTAATAGATTATTATGATGAACTCAATAGTGAGGAAAAAGATGAAGTACTACAGGAAATCATTCTTTATTTATGTAAAAATGACCGATCACCATCAGAGATTAAATCTCAGACATTGGATTTATTATTTAAAGCATTCGATAACAAATGGTGCATTGCCATTGAAAAGGAACAAGAGATTAGGGAGAATTTTTTTGAACAATACTTCCCCAAACTCTCAAATTCAGAATTATTTGATGTATTAGATCAAAATAAAGGTCTCTTCTTCATAAGGAGAAGAAGACTCTGGTTGTTGGAGGGGAGAGTTGATGATGTAGAAAAGGATACACATCAACACATGGCCCATGCTATCTTCTCTCACAAAGCTCGAATGGCCAACCTCCAAGCGGAAAAGGAACCGGTTATTTCCAAACCGGATGAGGTTTTTGATGAGGAAGGCAACCTGGTAGAGGAACCAATTGACACCATAGATGTCGATGCCCTAGATATAGAAGATGTCACTTAGGAAATACTTTCTGAGGGAACTGAATAGGGGCAACAGGCTAATCGGGGTGGTGAACAAGTTGTGGACACACAGCAAGCGGCCAAAGATCAGGAAGACAAAAAGAAGGAGGAGGAAGATGAGGAACAAAAAAAGGAGGAAGAGAGAAATAAAGAGGAAGAGGAGAAAAGAAAAGATGAAGAGAAGAAGAAGAAAGAAGAAGAAAGGAAGAAGAAAGAAGAAGAGGATAGGGAATAAAAGAAGAAGAAGGAAGAATAAGAAAAGAGGAAGAAGGAAGAGGAAGAAAAGAAGAAGGAAGAAGAAGAAAAGAGGAAGAAGGAAGAGGAAGAAAAGAAGAAGAAAGAAGAGGAGAAGAAGAAGAAGGAAAAGGAAGAAGAGAAGAAAAAGGTAGAGGAAGACAAGGAAGAAAACAAGAGAAGAGAAGTGAAAAAGAAGAAAGCTGAAGAAGCCAAGGAACAAGAAGTGGCAAAAAGCTCTCAGGTGGAGACTCCGAAGGCAACCGAAAGTCAACCCTCACCGGTTGATATCTCTAGTCCTATCGATCTCCAATCTGCAAGTGAGTCAGAGCTTATGTAGAGCATCAAGGTTTCTCAAGAGCGCCTTGAGATCATTCATAGGAAAAAGTAACAAGACATCATTCAGGCAGCTGTAGACACTCTTACCAGTTTAATCCCCGGTACTAATCTTCCTGACACTAATTCATCACTAGCACAACTTAAACTTTTGTGTATTGTAGTGGATGATCAAGTGCAGAGCCTAGAAGAAGCAGTAGAGGCCAATGTAAAGAAAGAGCACCAAAAGGCTCTTAATGTTGCTCTAGTGAAGAAACTGAATGAGCTTAGGACTGATCTGCTAAAGGATCAAAAGGTCATAAGGAGTGCCTTGGATGAGGGAAACTTGCTACTCAGCAAAATCTGTCAACTTCATCTATTATGTGATGATGTGCTAGCCAAGAAGCAACAACTTCAAATGGACTTATAGTCCTACTAGAGCACATTCAAGACTCCTTATGACTCCTTTGCAGCATATGGGCAAACCGTTCACTGGTTCCAGATCCAGTCAGCCAAGATAGAGCAAGAGATCAGCACAAGGTCTAGGGATTTGTAGGAGATTCAACTGGTATTACTTCCACAACTACAAATTCTCCAGAAATGTTATCTGAACCTAGATTCCTTGACAGTCACACAAGAATTAAGCACAATAGATGCCATGGAGGAATAGGTATCACAAATGCAGACAGAGAAGGAAGTGGCTACCTCCCTACTTGAGTCCTGGTCTCTTTCCATGAAATAATTTTTGTAGGACTATAAAGCAGTTTTTGATAAGTATTATTCATTATTGTCATAAACTCTTATATATATATATATATATGGAAACAAGTTTTTTCAGTGGTACTTTGTCATTGTTGGCAAAGGGGGAGAAGTATATGGTTTTAAAATTTTGAAATTTTGATATATCAGGGAGAAGTATATCAGAGGGAGAAGTATCTATTTTGAAATTTTGATATATGCTATGATATATGCTATATGCTCTGATGATTATGCTTTGAATGCAAAATTGCTATACACTCTGTTGATTAAGGGATAGTGTATATGCTTAGGGGGAGCAATTTTGTTAATGGCAAGTTTTTCTGTTCTAAAACACTTAGATGTCAAAATTTTATTTTCCTAAGTGTTGCCATCAATGCCAAAGGGGGAGATTGTTGGCATTTTTTATGTTTATGTTGTGATTGTCATTGATGGACACACACTTGTATTAAGATCCCCTTTATATGTATGTGTAAAGCGGAAAAATCGAACCCTAGTCATTCTCCCCTCCCCAACTCCGAGAAGAGAGAAGGGAGAGTCACTAGGGTTGATGGTTTTCACTTGGGAGAGACTTTACATTCAAAAGAGGGGTTGAAACCCACAAGATCCAATCCCACGCAATGCAAGATAGGATTCTAAATGAGTTTCAAGGGTTAAGACATCAAGGATACCCTCTTTTGTAAAGAAATGTAGATAGAAAGATTGAACTAGGAATGCATGTAAAGTAGGAAAGATTCGCTTATAAACAGAGATAGGGATATGATATGAAGCTGCGGACCTGGAATTAGCAGTAAAATGTTGAGACGGTGCTATTCTGTAAATTTGAGCGAAAGTTGACGGGACGATGGCGCCCAGCGTGCACACGATCCTCCGAAAAATCCGCGAAATGAAGGTGGATCTGTTCGTCTCTGCACAAGGATTCCATATCTTCAATTACAGCCGCGTACCTGCAACCTACACACAGAAAAGAGAGGATGATTGGGGGGTTAGGGATGAGGGGTTTGCCTTTAGGTCAAACCCCGGTTTTGGAATTAACCAAGAAATGAGAATGTTGTAAATGTAAATGTTTGTAATGTAAACAAGTACTGATACCTTGTTGTAAGAATGTTTGTATTCTTACATGCGAAGGTGTAATGTATGTAGTATGTAATGTGTTGTAAGTGATCTCCTCTTCAATGGTTGAATCCTTGTCTTGAATGCAACACTTAGCCTTGAATGGAGACTTAGAATGATCAATTGCTTGAAGGAATGCTTGAATGCTTGAATGCTTGAATGTTTGAATATCGCTTTCGCGCCTTGCTCACATATGTCCTCCTCTCTTTTTGAGAGAGGAAATGTAGTTTATATACTTGTCAATTAGGGTTAAAAGACTGATTTTCCTGACCTTAGGTCGACCAGGAAATGTTATTTTCCAATTTGCAAACATAAAGACCTGAGACCCAAAAGAGACCGGGACCAAAAATAGGGCTAGGGACCAGGGCGCTAGGCGCCATGGTCCTAGGGGACCAGGGCGCTGGGCGCCCTAGTCCTGAAGGACCAGGGTACTGGGCGCCATGGTCCCACCTCCAGGGACAATAGGGTGTAAGGAGGATCAGGCCAGGGTGCTAAGAAATGCAGTTTTTGGTGTCATGAACAAGTTTTGGGGTCTCTATTCAGGTTCCGTGTTGCATCGCCATCGTGAAGACCCAAATGCAGTCGAAATTGCAAGTGTCACAATTTTAGGATGCTACATTTAGCCCCCACTTTAGCGGAGTATAAGCGTATGCCAATACTTCCGGTAAAGTAGAAGGAAACAACATTGAAAAACTTTCACCACGTCAAGGAGGCAAGATACACCAAGCCCCCAGTGGACTAAGGATCTTACGACTTCAATTGACAAAGTAAAAGGGAAGATCATGAGGGAGAACCATGACTGTTAGTAGTAAGGTTCCCTCACTATGAGTCATGCAAGAAAGATATCAAAAATTTTCAAGGCAAAGCTAAATTTGTCAAGAAATTTTCAAGTATCTTGAAAAGATATGAACGGGATGTATGCCCCCCCTACGTTAAAACGATCGCACATGCCTCACCGGGGGTGATTTCTTTAAGGTAGTGATACATATAAGAAATGAGAAAGGAAAGGAGCACGTTATCACAAGGATTTAGCCCCCAAGTGTGAGATAAGCCCAAGGATAATAGACACAAAACACAAAGCACAAGGTGACTTCACTTTCCTCGGGTTCAGTATGCTGTATGATTATTCATGTATATCATATGTATGTATGCATAATTGTTCTTCATTCCCCAATCAAGGAAGGTCACCTAGAAGAAAGGAACACATGTGTCTTTTGAGTCAACATGAGAGAGATCGAAAGATCTCAATGCTTTGCATCGTCCTCAAGTAGACAACACTAAGGACAAAAAATAGAAGAATGAGAATAAAACATAGAAGAAGTAACAAAAGAGAGGGGGAGAGAATCTGCTATGCTAATGAAACTAGTCTAGCACGTCATCTACCCCCCGATCTTGCTGATCAGTATTTCGGGAAGGTAGGAAACATGCTAGAGGAGGAACATCCAACACAGCAGATGGAGCTATCACAAGATCTAAACAAGGGCTATGTTCATATCGCAAGCCACGGTGTTCTTGTCTAGGAGCTAGGATAAGTGCTTTAGAAAATGCGTTAGATAAATGGTTATCAACATCAACATATTCATATTCACTATCAGAATGCACAGGAGTAACATTTTCATCATGAATAACATTTTCATCTATATCATCATCAAGATTTATAAAAATAGGATCTTTAACTCGCACAGTATCAAGACCATCATGCATCTTATGTTTAGGAGATTTCGGCTCAATCGTCGGCTGAGGAGAAAATGGAATAATACTGGCTGAAGGTGTTTTTGGGGATTGCAAAGTTTGAGAAGCAGCTACCTGAGCTCTAAGATGACGCTTTCATTGGCATTCACGTGCAGAACGATTTCGTCTAGTCTTAGTAGTAAGTTGAGAAGATTGAGGAGGAGGAATGTTCTCATCCTTATCACTTGGGTGTTCAGGTTGAGGTCTCTTAGGTTGAATAATAGGAGAAGAGGAAGGTCTCTTCTCTCCATAAGAGGAAGGAGGAGGAACTGCTCCATATAAGGGAGGAATATTTGGTTTAGGAAGGAGACCAAGTCCATCATGACGAGGAGGTATAGATCTACTTTTAGAAAGCTTATTAGATATAGGCATAGTCACATCCATAGGAATGGGTTGGGAATCTTCTTGAGGAAAGACATTAGTTTTATCTTTCAAAGGAAGAACTTCCTTCTCAAGAATGATAGGAATGTCAAGTTTGGGTGTTCTAGGTTCAGTTAGAGATAGGATCATATCTTTTTTCCACTTTTGACAAGATTTGAAAAGATGATCACTTCGCGGAAGAAGAGATTGGAATTGTTTAGGCCAAAAGTAATCAATAGGAACACTAGAAGTTCTTTCAGCTGGTTTAAAGAGACTATGATTGGCAGTAACAACTTCACCGTTATGGGGAAATTTCAAGCACTTGTGAATAGGAGAAGCAATAGCTTTCATGAAAGATAGCCAAGGATAGCCTAGCTTCACACGAAATTGTTCGGATGATGGAATAATAGCAAAGTCCACATCAAGAGATTTGTTATGGACCTCAATAGGTAATGTAATAGAACCAATTGCAGGAGAAGAAAATGCATCAAACAGTTTCACAACAACATCTGTTTCATCATAGATCACTTGATTCAATTGCAAAGTAAAAAGAAATTCTTTAGTAATGATATTAACCATGCAAGAAGGATCAATAAGCACTCCACGACAAGGTGTATTTTTGACTTTTGCAACTATATATAAAGGACCATCAGGTGCCCTGATAGTTTCACTGGAATCAAATGTGATGGAAGGTTCTTTAGGGATTTTCTGCTGCTCCACAAAGTTAATCACATTAGGAGTCATAGACACAAGATCATCAGGTGAGACAGAGGAATCAGTAGTATCAATCGCATTAGAGGTATGAGAAGGCAATGGATCTATAAAAATCTGAAGATTTTGGTTAGGAGGAGCTACAGATGTGTTGCCTTTATCATTCACACCAGAAATAGAGATAGTATTATTATCAATCAAATCTTGAATTTTACCCTTTAAAGCAAAACATTTTTCAGTATCATGTCCAGGATGACGATGAAATTGACAAAAAGATTTGTTATCAAAATAGGGTGAATTAATCTTTGCTGGATCTATTTGCCTTATAGGAGGGAGAGTAAGCACATTTTGTTCCAATAACTTATTCATAATACTATGCAATGATTCATTCAAAGGAGTAAACTTTCTTTCTTTCCTGAAAAACTTAGAAATAGGAGGCACACCTGATGCTGCATTCACATTGTTGTTGATGATGTTTTCATTGAATTTAATTGACTCTCTGTTCGGTTTAAACTTCCCAAATGGTTGTTGACTACTATCACCCTTATCACTCAGAGCCATAGGATTTGCTTGTTCCATTTCACTCACAGTCAGTTGATAATGGTGAAGAGTTGTGCACAACTGTTGGAAAGAAGTAAACTCAGAAAACAGGAGTTTTTCTCTAATGTCTTTTTGTAAATTAGAAATAAAGATTCTTTGAATATCATTGTCAGGCACTGGAAAAGAGATTTGAGCATACAAATGCTTATATCTACCAATGAAATCAGTCACTTTTTCTTTAACACCTTGTTTACAATGCATTAAATCAATCAAAGTAACTTTAGGACTTATATTGTTTTGAAATTGTTGAATGAAAGCATTTGCAAGTTGTTCGAAAGAAGTAATAGAATAAGAAGGCAACGAGCAATACCATTGTAGGGCTTTATCTCTTAATGTTCTAGTAAACAGTTTTGCAAGCAATCTTTGGTCATAAGCAAAATCGGTACATATTGTTTGAAAGGTCTTAACATGTGTTAGAGGATCACCCTTACCACTATAAAGCTCCAAATGTAGAATTTCAACATGTTTAGGGGGGATAGCTCGAACAATGTCAGGAGAAAGTGGGCTCGCAACATCAAATGTGGGCACACTAAACTTAGATTGATTCATAAAGGCAATTTGTTGCTGTAAAGAAGAGACAGTTTGTGCAAGATTGTTAATGGTCACTTCAGTCGAACAGTTCATATTAGACGTGTTAGATTGTGATGGAGGTGTTATGTTATTGAAAGAAGGTAGAGAGTAAGGTGGTGGGACACTATGATAGTTAGTCATAGGAGATTATTGGACAGGAGGAACACTACAAGGAGGAATGGAATGGTTAAATGAATTGCCCCCTTGCGTCATGTTGATTTGTGGAGATATGAGAGGAACACTCACTGAAGGAGTGAATGAAGAAGTTGGATTGAATGAAGGAAGAGGGTTGATTGAAGAAGAGGGATTGCCCCCATGACTGGTGATCATAGGCGGAATGTCTTGTGTTGAAGTAGTCATTATGTTTGATGTAAAAGTAGGTATACTAGCAATAGGAGTTGTCAAAGAAATAGAATGATTAACTTGAGTAGGAGGTTGTGTGTAACCTAACGTTTTGGCACAACTCTTCATAGGCATCACATTCGAATCCACAATGTGTGCAATACCACGCAAAATATCAATTCCATTCTTATCACTTTGAACCATACGTTTTAGACCCTCAGTTTAATGAAAGAGCTTCGCTATCAGGATATTCTTGAGACATCCATTGTCGAAAATCATCAAATTGGTTATCCAATTTTGAAAGTTGTTCTATAGAAACCTCATGGAGAGCTTCTTCATCATTAAGAGGATTAGAGGAATTACCCATGTCCTCGTTAAAAAGGCCATTCAAATTAGGTTCCATCTCCTCGGTAATTACACCTTGGAAAGACTTAATTCTAAGGCTTCGTCTAACGGGAATAGTGTAAGTAGGGCTTATTGTTGTAAAACTCATGCACTAAAGAGAGAGAGAAGATTTTGAATTTTAGAGGTAGCAAATTTCAATAAAATTAGCCAATCTCCTAGATTTAATCTGTTAAATGCAATCAGGACAATCTCCCGAAATTTCAGAAAAAATGTCTGGGACCGTGGCGCTCGGAGTGCACACGGTCCTCGCAACTTTTTTCGAAATTTTCAGGGATGAAAGTTATGATGATTTAAAGCTAATCTGAAAAAATTGAGTGATTTTACGATCTGTAGATAGGCCAAATTAAAGTTGCAATCTCAAAATTGAACCCTACCAAGATTGTTGAAAACTGTAAAATTTGAATTTTGGAAAAGAGGGGGAAACTGAAATTTTGAATTTTATGATTTTAGAGGGAATGCTGAAAGCAATGCAAGTTTCAAAATTTAAAAGTTGACTCGATTTCATGCAAAATTCGAATTTGAAAGTGGAAATCAAAGTTGTTGCAATTAAACACTTAATTTCAAAAGTCACAAACTGCAAAAATTTGAATAAAGCACTAAAATTTTGAATGAATGCCAACACACTTTTCAGATTTAGGACAGTAAGAAACACAATTTTGATATGAATTTCAATTTCAACAATTTTTGAATGATTAGAAGCCTCAATCCAAGCAATCGCTAGACCAACTTTGACTTTAATTTTGAAAGTGTTGAAATTGATAAAATCAGCCAAAATTCTGGATTTTAGCAGAAAAATACAGTAAGATCTAGCTCCCGAAATTTCGGAAAAAATGTCGGGGACGATGGCGCTCGGGGTGCACATGGTCCTCGCAACTTTTTTCCCAATTTTCAGGGATGAAAGATATTGTGATTTTATTGCGGAATCCAAAGTTACAGCCGATTTGGAGGTGTTTTGATTAGTGAAATTATCAGTCAAAGGTTGAATCAAGAAGGTTTTAAAAATTAGGGTTTTGACATTTAACCACTTAATTTTCAGAATTAAAGCACAAAAATGAATTAAGAATTTGCAATAGAAGGGTAGATCTGAAACAAGCATTAACAATTAAACATTTCACAAGTTTAATTACTTAAAAGAAAATTTTAGGGTTTTTATGCAATTAGCCTCTAAAATTTGCAAAAGATCAAACATGGAAATGTAAATAAGGAAACAAAATTTTCAGATCTAACCATGGATAATCAGAATGAGGATGTTCACGTCGGGTTCACCAAAATGTAAAGCGGAAAAATCGAACCCTAGTCATTCTCCCCTCCCCAACTCCGAGGAGAGAGAAGGGAGAGTCACTAGGGTTGATGGTTTTCACTTGGGAGAGACTTTACATTCAAAAGAGGGGTTGAAACCCACAAGATCCAATCCCATGCAATGCAAGATGGGATTCTAAATGATTTTCAAGGGTTAAGACATCAAGGATACCCTCTTTTGTAAAGAAATATAGATAGAAAGATTGAACTAGGAATGCATTTAAAGTAGGAAAGATTCACTTATAAACAGAGATAGGGATATGATATGAAGCTGCGGACCTGGAATTAGCAGTAAAATGTCGAGACGGTGCTGTTCTGTAAATTTGAGCGAAAGTTGACAGGACGATGGCGCCCGGCGTGCACACGGTCCTCCCAAAAATCCGCAAAACGAAGGTGGATCTGTTCGTCTCTGCACAAGGATTCCAGATCTTCAATTACAGCCGCGTACCTGCAACCTACACACAGAAAAGAGAGGACGATTGGGGGGTTAGGGATGAGGGGTTTGCCTTTAGGTCAAACCCCGGTTTTGGAATTAACCAAGAAATGAGAATGCTGTAAATGTAAATGTTTGTAATGTAAACAAGTACTGATACCTTGTTGTAAGAATGTTTGTATTCTTACATGCGAAGGTGTAATGTATGTAGTATGTAATGTGTTGTAAGTGATCTCCTCTTCAATGGTTGAATCCTTGTCTTGAATGCAACACTTAGCCTTGAATGGAGACTTAGAATGATCAATTGCTTGAAGGAATGCTTGAATGCTTGAATGCTTGAATGTTTGAATATTGCTTTCGCGCCTTGCTCACATATGTCCTCCTCTCTTTTTGAGAGAGGAAATGTAGTTTATATACTTGTCAATTAGGGTTAAAAGACTGATTTTCCTGACCTTAGGCCGACCAGGAAATGTTATTTTCCAATTTGCAAACATAAAGACCCGAGACCCAAAAGAGACCGGGCCCAAAAATTGGGCCAGGGACCAGGGCGCTGGGCGCCATGGTCCTGGGGGACCAGAGCGCTAGGCGCCCTAGTCCTGAAGGACCAGGGCGCTAGGTGCCATGGTCGCACCTCCAGGGACAGTTGGGTGCAAGGAGGATCAGGCCAGGGTGCTGAGAAATGCAGTTTTTGGTGTCATGAACAAGTTTCGGGGTCTCTATTCAGGTTCCGTGTTGCATCACCATCGTGAAGACCCAAATGCAGTCAAAATTGCAAGTGTTGCAATTTTAGGACACTACAGTATGAGCTTATGCTCAACCGGTATTTTGTTCCAACCGGTATGTTGTATACTAGTCTCTAGACTAGTGGTGATTTTGCAGAATGTGTTTCCTGGTCTGAAGCGGCATGTCGACCCCAAGCGGTTCACAAATCACAAGTGGTACGAGGAAGAAAAGTGGCACAACACATTCTTACTAGTCTTCATTTTTGTCAAACCGGCAACTGGTATTTTGTATGAACCGGTAATACTCTGTGATGAGTTACCAACCAGCATTTTGTGATGAGTTACCAATCCACCGATTGTTTGACGGTGCCGACACATTGACGGTGATTCTTGTGTCATGTTACTGAGTATGTCTAGATTCACTGAACCTAGGAAATTGTAATGTAATCCTACTGGGCCGATGTGAAATCAGATTCCTTTAAAAGGACATCATGTATAGGATTTTTAAGTTGTTGAAGAAGTTGCAAAAAGGGTTAATGTTGAGCTAGGGTTTAAGGTGGAAGTTGAGAGAGACCTTATCAGAGAAGATCGAGTTGTAACTAAGAGAGAGAGATAGAGGAGATTGAAGTAATGCTGGAATGCATTATCTATGAGCATTACTAGATCTAACCAAGCAGTTTGTGCTATTAGATAGATCAAACACTTGTTGATTACTCACATCTTTGACAAGTCTGTAGCCCTTAACTGGGTAGGCCTCAAAGCCTTTGTAAAATCCTCTAACAATGTGGTTCACACATTTGAATTTAAAATCTTCTACCAAGGTAGTCTTTAATCAGACTTATCTCCTAATAGAGATTGAGATTCCTAATAGGATCTGTTCTGGTGAAGAACATTGTAAGACCTTAACTGGTCTGACCTTAACCAGTCTAGTTTCTATTCTGCAGATAGTGACTTGTGAGTTCCATCTCACTGTGGTTTTTCCCAGTTGGGTTTCCACATCAAATATCTTGTGTTATGGTTGTATTTCTTTTGTGGGTGAATGCTTTATTCGCATTTTGGTTTGCATATGTGGTAACCAGTTTGACTGTTAGACTGCTTTACCAGTTTATCTTTAGACTATGTAAGTGTTTCAGTGCAAATATTTTTGGCATACTAATTCACCCCCCCCTCTTAGTATTCATCAGATGATATGTTTCATTTATTTTCCTTTTATTATCTTGTATCAAATTCTTGAGTCTTATTATCAAAAGAATACTCTTCTTCTCAAAGACAAGAAGAAATCATAAGATAGTCAACATCATCTCCTTCAAATGTTTATTCCTCTTCTTTGTGTGCCTCATCCTTAACATAAATAAATTATGTTACAATGCAATATTCAGGTGAATGGGGTGATTGGCAAGCAACACACTAGGGAGTATCATCCACCATGTTCACGGTATGTTTCTGTAATGGGTCAAGGGTTTGTTGTTCTTGTTTACCCTTTTGTTGATGGAAAGGCTTTCCATCCTTCCAATTTGTATTGTATGGGTAATCTTGCAATCTTAGTGGTTTATTAAATTTATTGAATTGTCATTTTTCTAGTACATAACTCTTGTCATTTTTTTGCCATAGTCAATTTCAAGTCTTTCAAGGTATTAAATACCTTGTCCCATCTTTCTTCTTCTTTAGGTTTTGCACCTAAAGGATTTTAAATTTTGTCTTTGGTATTTCTAGAAAATCTAGGATCCTCTCTTCTTCCAAGCTTACCTAAAGCTCTTCTATTTCCTTCCGCATTTATAGCTATTCTAAATGCATCTCTCAAATTTTGGGGATCCTTGTCTCTAAGTATATATGTCATTTTTGCATCAAATGCATTTATATACATAGTCAGATAAACATTTTCATCCAAGCTTAACACTCAAAACAACTTATGCATAGCTTTCTGAAATATAATATTGAAATCAGACACATCCTCGTTCAATGACTTCTTGATTTTATTTAACTCATTTAACATGAAACTGGGGTTTGTTTTGTCACCATACTGCTCTTTGAAAAACCTCTTAAAGTCCTCCCAGGAACTAATACTTGCAGTTGGCAATCCCATGTACCAATCCCTGACATCCTCTATCAGAGATTGTACAAATAATTTTATAACCACATATTCATGCTCCACCTCATAATCATTTAACTTGTCAGTGAATGCCATTAGGTGTTCTTCACCAGTTATAGCATTATTACCTATGAATTTACTAAATTTATCCCTTAAGTCATTTGAGATAACATTGGGATATCCTGGGATCCCATGAATATGTAATTGCCTAAACCTCTCTAGATGGATGGGTCTTCTTTGAAATTGCCCTGCTGTAGTTCTTCCTACAATACTTGTTATAGTATTAGCTATAGTAGTATCTGTTCCATTATTAATCCCTACAACTATGTTAAAATCTTTAAGACATTAGGGATGACTACTATTTTGAGTAGTTACCTAACCTTTTTGTCCAACAAGAAGAGTCCCAGTGTTCTAAGTGCTTTGGTTATTTTGAGATGGAATACTCGTAATGACATTCAGAGTTGTACTAGCAATAGCCTAAGTTTGGGATGGACCAACCATGAATGAAGCACTACTCAAAGTTGTCAACTAAAGGAAATCAATTTTCCTTTTCATCTTTGCATTTGAGGCTTCCATTTCAACTCTCTTCAACTCTTTTGCAAGAGTTTCATTTTCTATATTGGTTGTTTCTAACTCATTGTCATTTTGGGATAACTTCAAGCTAAAATCTGGGATAGTCAAAGACTTCCTATCATCTATCTTAATATCAAACACTTTCTATTTTTCCTTATCCAAGTCTAACTTAGGAACCTGAATATTAGGTTGGCTAAGATTAGTTAACCTCTAGTTTTCCTCATCATTCCTAGCCCTTTCCCTTATGGCATTTTCATATTTCTTATCTACAATCTCTCTTAGAACAGGGCCCTCAACCCTAGGCTTATCATTTTCTTGTGCTAAGGCTTGGAGTGTTGCTAACTATCTTATCAGACCATATCTTTCTATCATAGCTCTCATAACATCAGATTCCTTTTCATTTTCTCTCTTACTTCTGAGATCTATCTATTCCTGGAGTTATCTTCTCAATATATCTATATCTCCAAAAACTTCTTCTAGATCTGGCAAAGTTATTTCAGATCTAGAAGTGTCATCTAAATCAATTAAGTTCACATCATTCTATTATTGTATTGATTCATAACTACAAGAAAAAAAATGTTTTGAGACTTGGAGGAGGAGGTACATCAATGGCATTCTCACTTTGATGACTTCTAATTCTACTCCGACCTCTTGTCTTCTCTGAATATTGAACTTGAATGCATTATTTCCTTTGTGGTTACATTTCTTCTTGTATAGGTGTATCAAATAAAGAGTTGAAAAATCCTAAACTATCTGATTCATAACTTTTAGAAGATGATGCATGAACCTTGTGAATAGATTTTAACTATGAATTACTTGTATTCTTGTGCTTGGGCATCCATGATGAGGGAGCAGTGCTTGTATCTATGTTTCTTCTTGTTCCTTGACTTTGCAAAGGTCCATGAAGTTCTTCCAATTTTTCTTCAGGGTGCAACTTCATGTAACCTCTAGTGTTCTTTTCTTTACTCATAACAACAAAGTCCTTCAAAGATTTAGAATTATTCAAAGATATATGCACTGGCGTAAAAACCTCTGAGTCACCACCCAAATTACTTTTGGGATATTTCTTGAAGGAGATCTATGAACCTAGTTCATAAACCAGAATATCTTTCTCACAAAAATGTAAAATACCCTTTTCACAAGATAACATGAAAAAAAAGTACAGAACCATGGGCTCAACCATTAAATCATAGAAATATTATGAAAACTTCTACTATAATTCAAACAAGAACTCTTTAACCAAAGACTCTTTATCATTTATTCCCCAGCAAAGTCACCATTTTTGTTGGTGCCCAAAATAATGGGTTTACACTGACTCAAAGGCAGAGACCAAGTTGTTTTCTCTTGAAAATATCTACCAAAAGACACTTCCAACTATTTAATACTCTTCAGACTTGGAATAACAAGGACAAGGATGCAAGATCCTTCTACGCTTTAGCCTCTACAGAACTTGGGAGGGTGATCCCCATGCCTATTTGTGATTTTATGCTAGACTCACAAATTATGCATGAAACAAAGCAGATAATCTCATATGGAGACTCAAACAATTATGGAGAATGCTTAGGAATGGAAAATTCCTCAGTGATCCTCAACCCGCTTGGAGCATGAGATGACTAGCACATATGACAAACTTTATGTAAAATGAAAATATTCTAATATTCAACAAGTTATAGCAAGCCTATGGTGATTTCAAATAGTAAATAAATACCCAGGCATTCACTTAATTATGATCAGTGCCTTATTCCATTGGGTACATGAATTCATGGTGCATTAGAATGTATTTCTGACGGAATTTATCTAATAGCATATAACCGGAGATGATATTGCCTTGTAATATTATCTCATTTGTAATCCCCACCCAAAACTACTTATCAAAATCCCTGTAAAAATACATATCACTCTGCAATCTTGTTCAAGCATTTAATTGACCTCTTAGACCAAAGCATGAACAAAATTTACATACACCACAACAATGCAACAAATGATAAAATCCTTGATAATATGCATTCAAAATATGGTAGAATAATACATTGGAGAGAAATGGGTTTGAATCATATATTTGTTTATTAATTCTACAGTTTCTGTAAAAATACATTCCATACATAACTCCATCAAGAACCTGTAAGAAAAATAGACACAAGACTCTTTTCTATTTCTATTTAATCTATAAAATGACCTTTACAATACATTTGTTTCACCTAGACTTAGCTATTTGGAAACAAAAATTTAGAACACTTGAGGGACCAAAATTCAGAACCCCGTCTCATAGCCCTGAATTCCCTTTTAGAAAATAAGGGAACAAACAAGCTTCAGGCTAGAGGAGACACCTATCATCTTAGAATGACTACTCATAACCACGTTTTATTATACAAAACAATCCTCCTCAAACTTGCTTATACTGGATCAAAATATGTAGTCGCCTTCTTCAAAACTTATGATGAAAATTACCCCATCCTGTCTTACGGGTTCCAAAATATCTACCACTAGAAAACAAAAATAGTTATGCACACCATTTATAATTTTCTATTCATCATTCAAATACAAGCCACTCCACGTACTATAATATTCATTAGATGGCCAATTGAACTTCATGACTTTGTTAGCTTTGGCCCTATATGGAATATACTTAACGGGTACTTGGTTTTCCTCTCTTTCAAAGGTTTTGAAAAATAACCTTGTAGTGATTATTTTATCCATACTATCCTCTAGCATATCCATATTTAGCCCATCACAAGTCATTTCTACCTGGGTGTTTATAACTCTCTCTGCCTCTTCCTTCAAGAGATGCAAAGCCTTAACTGTCCCTTCTTTGTCTTCAATATCTGGCAAAAGAGTTTGTTCCAATTCACCAAAATTCTTCATCAATTCCCTTACCTTTCTTTCTATATTTTCAGGTAGAATTTGGGCTTCCTGCATTGATTTCACCAACAAATATGTTAGTTGGAGTGCATGTAGTCTCTCAATATGAAATTTAGAGGCCATGGACATCATTCTAAGCTCATTTCCCCTTTGTAACCACTTTCTAAACAAAGGAATTACCACTTCCTTATCATCATTAAACGTTTGAATAGCATCAAAAATTAAAGAATATAAGGAATGAATACTGCTTAACCTGCTTTCAATTTTCTCATTCAAATGAGTGAGCACTAAGCTAACTATACCCTTCTGCTCCTTGGCTAATTTTTTTTCTGATTCTTTCAATTTATTTTCTAATTCAACAATCTTCTACAAAATTTGAGACACATTTGGTTCAGTTGACCTTGTAGTATCAGGCTCATCTTCATCATCATCATATGGAACTATTATCATGCCAGGGATTTAGTACTTGTGTTTAATTGAGTTGCTTCTCCTTTTTGGATCATAGATGGCAACCTGGATGTTGATGGCTTTGGTGTTCCTGGAAGTGTAGGATAGGAAATATTTATTTGTCATTGCTCAAGGAGTTGCACTCTTATTTGCAACTCCATGCACCTTTTCTAAGAGGCATTATAATCATTAAAAATCTTATCAAACTTCTCCATGAGCTCAGCCTTTTTTGAAGCTTCCCTTTTTGCACTCTCATGTGCTAGTTTAGCAACATTAACATTCAACTTTGTAGCCTCTACACTTGATGTGTTGAATTCTCTCTTTATAATTAAGCTTCCCCTCAAGTTGGAGTTTAAATCACTGATATCAAGCTTCCTAGGTCCTTCCTCTAATTCCCAGATGGTCAAGGTTGCATAATCATCTACAAAGTCTGATCCTTTTAATGCTAACCATGCTTCTTCTTCCTTTGATTTCTCAATTACATCAAATGCCACTGCATTTGCTATATCCCATTTTGGCAATATCAAGACTCTAGCCTAATTTATACTTTTCCTACCCTCATTAGCAGTGATTTTATTGAACTCTTTTTTCATTTTATTCTTTACTTCCTCTTGGATTTCACGGTCTAATATATCTGGCCTTTGGGCCTTCCTCTTAGCAATCCTTTCTTTGTATTCCTCAACCTTTGTCTTCCATATTAATTGAAAAAAGGTTGGGCTTCTTACAAATGCATAATCCTCAAGGAAATTGTCACATTCCTCCTGCAAGGCTTTACCCTAGATATCCAAGGGAGTGAGATCCAATTCCAAATTATTAGACACAATGTACCACTAAGAGGGGGAGGGGGTGAATCAGTGGTTCTCAAATATTTTACCTTTAGCTATCCTTTGTGAGCATACCAGTTTATGGATCAAGAACAATTCAAAATTATCAGTTAGTGGGGAGATCAACATAGATCCAAACTCACACAAGGGGATATCACATAACACCAGGATATACGAGGAAAACCCAAGATGGGAAAAATCTCAGTGAGCAATTTTGCTGGAGTCTACTACTCCGATCCAGCCTCCCAATGAGAACATTGTTACAAAGTTTAGGGGACCAACCCAAGGAGCACTAGCCCCTGACTTTATGGGCTACAACCCAAAGGAGAACCAACCCCTGACTTTATAGGCTATGACCCAAAGGAGCACCAACCCTTGACTTTATGGGCTAAAACCCAAAGGAGCTACCACCCCTACACTAAGATACAACTTAGTGAACACAATGAAAACATCAAATACAAGAGTGGTTAGCTTGTTACAAGTGAATCTTGCAACCATTTCATATATCTTACTCTACAGGTGAGATACCTTCTTTTCTACAGTGAGTCACTCTTCTACTACTCACTTCTATTGCTTCATTGCCAGTAAACTCTACTAGTATACCTCTCATCTTATTCTTCTTTGGTGGATCTCTTCCTTACTCTCTTCTCTTCACTAGTATAACACTTTTCCTATTCTTTGTCTACCGTCTCTAAAGCCTACTCCACTTTTTCTCTGCCGGTATGAACACTACTGGTTCTTCTCTGCTACTAGTTGAACTCTTCAACCAAGTTCTCTCTCACTCTCACTCACTTCTCTGATTCTCATTGAGAACTTAGCTGATTTTCCCTTACTTCAAAATTATCACACTTCACAGTAGCACAATATTCTTCTATATAGTAGCAACATAACTATGTCTTTGGCCTTCATATTTATAGCTAGCTTTTCCTGCCAAAAACCAATTCAAAATCATGGGTGGTTAGGGTTTCCTCATTGTCCTCAAGGCACACCAAAACTAATCAGATCATGCTCGATCTAATCTCCCTGACGGCTAACTATACAACTCTGCCATTAACATTCCTTCTTGATCATGTCTTCCATCTTTTTCGATCTGCATTTTCCCTGTCAACTAATCTCTTGGTCAAACACCAAGATCAATCTTTGTTGTTTCTTTCATCTACCTTGATCTCCTCGATCACTCTTAGCTGGCTCATAGTTTTCCTTTAGACCTCAAGCCAAAAACCTCTGTAAGGACTCTACAACACATCCTGTGATTTGTGGGATCTTCCATTAATGTTGACCAACTCTTCAACTACCCTGTCGGTGTACATTCCTTCTTCATCCGAATGTAGGTCCACCAACTTGACTCCGTGTGGCATCCATGTCAACCAGCTATCATCTTGACTCTTTCATGTGGGTCCAGATAGGATCACCGACCTACCACTCTAATGGTTCCTCTTTCTTGTCGGTTTACTATCCCTACTGGTATTTCACATTCTATCGGTTAACTCCCCATGTCTACACTTAGCTGAACTGTTAGTGGAATATTTAAACCGGTCTCCAGACATGTCTATCCAAAACATGCTTATTACCATAAGGTGGGAAGACATCTATATCAACACCTTGTTCATATTACTGGTGAACATGCATACCGGTAAGCACTCTTGATGACACAAGTCATCAACCTTCACTACACTCCTTCTTTAGTCAGACCATTCTTCCTCTATCTACATCTGCTCAGTTATGCCTTTCCCTTGATTAGCTTGGACTACTTCACAACCTGTTTGTCAAGATGACAAACACATCACATTCCTTTTGTACTGGCATCTCAACATGCCTTCACTTTTGGTCTAGTGCATAACTCTGATCTCATGCACTTTGATGCACTCCTTCAAATCATGGGTAGATCTAATGTGAACCTTCAAGCACTTGCCTTTGCCTCATCTACCTTGTCTCAAGGGACTATGATGTACACAATGCATAATAAGAGATAAGTTCCACTTATCAGTAGAGTGACACCATCTGGTTTCTGCAATGTACTCATGTAGCTTCCCTGTTTGTGCAACATCTCTTCAAATAGGCACATGTGATCCATTGTGCACACATTCACTACCAATCATCACTCCATATGGTGACTGCAACATCATTAGGTGGGATTCATACTATTTGGAAACCTTACAACATACCTATTCATTCTTCTCCTTTAGTGTTGATTTAATTCAAGTAACATTCCGCCTCTTCATCACAAACAACCACTTAAATACCTTGCTATCTCATCACATAAGTCAAGCACTAACTTGTGTACTGGTGACTCCTGAGGTCGTCTTCCTTGCCTTATCAGTGTTCTACAACACATGGAAATATGCAAGATATCACATCCTATACTCCTCCATAGAAGTGTTGCACATACATCTCTTCTGGTAATGGTCATCCCATAATGGTTGACATCAATGATAACACAATGCCAACAATCTCCCACTTTGGTATTGATGTCAACTCATCTAGTATCCTATATACTACAGTAACTTTCTCCCCCTTTGACAATAATGGCAAAGGGCACTGTTGGGATAACATTTTTCCTTGCATCTACCGAGCACTGATAGGAATCTTTCTCCCCTTATTACCAAGTGCATCTCCCTCTTGAAGATTATGCACAACATCATCTCAAACATCAACACTTGCGATGGAAATCTTAGGTACCAAACAACCCTTTACAACAAACACCGATCTCTCTCCTTCTTTAAGCATATACTTGATCTTCTTTTGTGTTCAGTCTATCTGATATCAATCTAAGGATATAGCTTTGAACTCCCCCTAAACCACATATTTTTGGTCTTTATTTCTCATCTACCAGATTTCAAAATGGTACTCACCTTAGTACCTGTAACCTCTACCATCATGACCACAATTCCAATTGTAGGTCACCTATCCAACCGATTGAATCATAAAGATGCATCCACATGAGAACAACTACCAAACCAATACATGTCATTTAGGTCCTTTCCAATAACACCTGAGACAACCACATCCATCCAAGCCATAACATTTACTGAAATGATCCCTCAACTCATTGACTTACATAACTTAGCAAAACTAATCAACATCTATGCCAATAACATGATGCACATACCGGTCTCTTGTTTCTACCAGGACACTTTCCTCTTTAACTTCATTTCCTGGTTCCAATTTCCTCTACTACCATTCATTTCACATGTATCAGTAAACTATCTTCCATTTGTAGTCAAGGTGGTACCTACACACACTACTATCTCATTTCCTTCCTCTTATCGGTAATAGCTTGTTCAAATTCTTGTCCACTTCCAATAAAAGGGGTGAATGATTTGATCAATGTGTAGCTCCCCTTGAGTTATTCATCTCCTTTAAGCCATAGCAGATATCACTGGTGCATTGAATGCATAATCTTGGTCCATGGTCATATTTTTCTTCTTCTTCCTCCCTGTCTCCTTGAATTCTTTCCTTTCCACATATGTAGTCATCTTCTTCTCCTATTCATTGGTCCTTTCTCTATAGATAGTACTATAGTGACACACAACATGCATCCCAACCTCATGATTAGGGAACCTTCCAACATACCAGTTAGCTCTTCCTCCTCTGACCATACCATTTTGGTTGGTTACTAGTTTCCTTGAATTCCTTGCATGTGTAGGAACACTTTTCATTTTGTTCCATGTAGGTCTTTGTTGTTCATATGTCCTATAACTACCTCTGAGTTAATTAGGATGGTTCCACCAGTTGCCATAGGAAGGTGAGTTCTTCTTCCTGCATTCATAATTTCTATGGCCAAATCTATTGCAATAATAGCATACAACATTTGCATTTCTAGGAGCAGTAAATGTATTCTTGTTAGTATAACTGAGAGTGGGCATATGCATGTTTCTGCATTTTGATATATTATGCCCAAATGCATTTCTTCTCTTGCAATCTAACAAGCTATTCCTAGGAGGAAAAACCTGTCTATTCCGAGGCCTCATTTTACATTCATCTTCCCTATGACTAAATCCTCTACATACAAAGCAATAACTAGAGAAAGGTGGCTTATTACTACAAATTTGTTTTGCCAAACATGAGGCGATTTTACCAGTTTGGCCTCTTTATTTCTCCTTCTCTGAGGATGAATCTTGGGTTGTCCATGCTTTGCAGATATTCCATCTGATCTCTTCTTCTACCATGCTTGTCTTGACTTGGTGGTAGCAACATTTCTCTATCTTCTACTGGTAGGAGGTCTTCTCCTATTCATGCTACTGGTAAAACTGTCTTCCCACAGGTTTCTTTTTCCTTTTAGATTTGCGTTGTTTCTCTATGCAGCACCAGTTTTCCTCTTCAAGTCTTCATCGGTTGAAGTTAGGTCAACCTTCTTTCTTGGATTATCTTTTACTATGAAGGTTTGGATTTTTCCATTTTCATTTTAGGAGACAAATTGAATATCTTTGTGGGAGGTCTCCTTTCTTGTAGAGTATTCACCGGTAGCACATCCTAATCCATTAGTATCCTTGGAATGTTTTTGTTTACTTAACATTTTGTCCAAGGCCTCAGTATTTCCATCATACTGGATCCTTATCTTGAGCTCATTTTGACATTTCTCAAGTTCTTTCCTGATGCTCTCCATTTCCTTTTTCAGCTTCAGACACTGTTTGTCCTTTGTTTCCACTTCTAGCTGGAGATCCTCACATCTTCTCTCCTTATCATCAAAGATTGATTTCAACTCACCAATCAATCCTTTCTCCTCTTCAAGTTGAGATGTCAATATGTAGATATTGTTATTTGATTCTTCAAGACATATTCTCAACCGGCTGCATTCATCATGAATTGAAACTTTGTAATTTTAAAAATTCTTTCTAACACTTTGCAGCTCATCTAGTGCACTTACCAGTTCACATTCAAGATCTACTTTGGTTTCATATTCATCATCACTCCCAAACACATCTTGTTGGTGGGATCTATCAGCCTTGTCACACTCTGATGTGTGTGCATCACTTTCTATCTCTTGTGCCATGAAGAGATGAGTTTCCTCTTCATCAAAACTATAGCAACAACAATCTGAACCACCTCTATCATCTGCACATGTATCTGTTGTAAAGTTCCTCTGACTCTCACAAGTTGATTTAGTGGTGTAGGGTTCATTTCCATATATCTTTTTCAGTCTATCCCATAGACTCTTTGCTGATTTGCATTTATCCACCTATGAGGGAACATCATCAGTGAGCCCACTAAATATAGCCTTCATGTCTTCTTCATTATATATACATCTCTTTTCTTCTTCAGATCTGGTGGGAGGACTGACATTCCTAGGGAGGCCATTAACAACTGCCATCCAGACATCATAACCTAGGAAGGATAGGAAGACTTCCATTCTACAACTCCAAACAACATAGTTTGAACCATCAAACATTGGAGTAGGGATTGACACTAAACAAACCATTGTGTCCTTAAGCAAGAAACTACCCAAGTTGGAGCAAACTCATCTAGCTGGGAACCTAGGCTTTGATACCAATTATTAGACACAATGCACCACTAAGACTTATCAGTTAGTGGGGACATCAAAATAGATCCAAACACATATAAGGGTATATCACATAACACCAGCATATACAAGGAAAACTCAAGATGGGAAAAACCTCGGTGAGCAATGCAGCTCAAGTCTACTTCTCCAATCCAGCCTCACAATGAAAACATTGTTACAAAGTTTAGGGCACCAACCCAAGGAGCACCAACCCCTGACTTTATGGGCTACAACCCAAAGGAGAACCAACCCTTGACTTAATGGGCTACAACCCAAAGGAGCTACCACCCCTGCACTGAGCTACAACTCAGTGAACACAATGAAAACATAAAATACAATAGTGGTTATCTTGTTACAAGTGAATCTTACAACCATTTCATATATCTTACTCTGTGAGTGAGATACCTTCTTTGCTACACTGAGTCAGTCTTCTACTGCTCTCTTCTATTGCTTGACTATCATAAACTACATCAGTATACCTCTCCTCTTCTTCTTCTCTGCTAAATATCTTCCTTACTCTTTTCTCTTCACCGGTATAACACTTTGTCGATTCTTTGTCTACATTCTCTACAACCTACTTCACTTCTGCTCTTCCGGTATGAACACTACCAGTTCTTCTCTCCTACCGATTGAGCTCTTCAACCAAGATTTCCCTCACTCTCACTCACTTCTCTGATGGTCGTTGAGAACTTGTCTGATTTTCTCTTACTTGAAGAAGTATCACTCTTTGCAGTAGCACAATATTCTTCTATATAGCAGCAACATAACTATGTCTTTGGCCTTCATATTTATAGCCAGGTTTTCCCACCAAAAAACAATTCAAAATCATGGGTGGTTAGGGTTTCCTCATTGTCCTTAAGGCACACCAAATCCAATCAGATCATGCTTGATCTAATATTCCTAACGGCCAACTATACAACTTCATCATTAATGTGCTTTCTTGATCATGTCTTCCATCTTTTTTGATCTGCATTTTCCCTATTGACTGATCTCTTGGTCAAACACCAAGATTGGTCTTTGTTGTTTCTTTCATCTGCCTCAATCTCCTTAATCACTCTTAGCTATATAGTATTTGTCCTTCAGACCTCAAGCTACAAACCTCAGCAAGGACTCTGCAACACATCCCATGATTTGTGGGATCTTCCATTAATGTCAACCAACTTTGCAACTACCCCGTCGGTGTACATTTCTTCTTCATCTAAATGCAGGTTCAGAAACTTGACTACATGTGGCATCCATGTCAACCAGCTACCAGCTTGATTCTTTCATGTTGGTCCAGAGAGCATCACCAACCTACCACTGTACCAGATCCTCTTTTTTGCCAGTTTACTATCCCTGTCGGTATTTCACATTCTATTGGTTAACTCCTCATGTCTGCACTTAGTTGAACTGTCAGTGGAACATCTAAACTAGTCTCCAGCTATGTCTATCCAGAACATTCTTATTCCCATAGGGTGGGAAGACATCTGCATCAGAACCTTGTTCATATTATCAGTGAACATGCATACCAGTAAGCACTCTTGATGACACAAGTCATCCACCTTCACTAGACTCCTTCTCTAGTCAGACCATTCTTCCTCTATTTGGATCTGCTTAGTTATGCCTTTTCCTTGATCATCTCGGACTACTTCACAATAGGTTTGTCAAGATGACAAACACATCACATTCCTTCTATACCAACATCTCAACATGCCTTCACTTTTGGTCTAGTGCATAACTCTGATCTGATGCACTTTGAGACGTTCCTTCAAATCACTGGTAGACCTGGTGTGAACCTTGAAACACCTGGCTTTGCCTTATCTACCTTGTCTTAAGGGACTATGATGCACATAATGCATAATAGGAGATAAGCTCCACTTTCCAGTGGAGTGACACCATTTTCTTTCTGAAATGTACTCATGTGACTTCTTGTTTATGCAACATCTCTTCAAATAGGCACATGTGATTCATTGTCCGCACATTCACTATGAGTCATCACTCTATATGGTGACTGCAACTTCATCAGGTGGGAGTCATGTTGTCTAGAAACCTTACAACATACCTATTCATTCTTCTCCTCCAGTGTTGATGTGATTTAGGTAACATTCTACCTCTTCATCACAAACAACCACTCAAATAACTTTCTATCTCATCACACAAGTCAGGCACTAACTCGTGTACTGGTAACTCTTGAAGCTATCTTCTTTACCTTAATAGTGTTTTGAAACACATGGTGATATCCAAGATATCACATCCTGTACTCCTCCATATCAGTGTTGCACATACATCTTTTCTACCGGTGGTCATCCCATATCGGTTGTCATCAATGACAACAAAATGCCAATACAAATTAGGAGGCAATATAGGAATACCAATCTGCATTTCTACACTTGTTGCAACAAACCTGTTTTCCTCCACCTGTTCCCCATCTTGTCTTAATGATGAAAAAGATACAGCTGATGGTGAGGGACTTCTATCAGAATCTTCAAGATCAATAATTTTGACTCCTTGAAGAGGCTTAGTTTGTATCTTGGGGAAAGGCTCTGAACTCTTCATCTTCTTACCCTTCCTCCTTATCAACCTCCCGCTATCATTTCTACTATCTTCTTCCTAACTTATTTCTTCTCTAATTCTTTTATGAGGAGATCCTTAAACATGCCCCCCTATTTTTACATCACTTGATCTCTGGGATACAGGGGCCGTGAGCTTGATTGTTGTTGCCCCTAAACTTCTTCAAGATTGTCTAGCTTCTCTCTTAAGACCTTCGTCAATTCATCAAAAAATTTCATAACAAAATCAATCTTGGCATGAAATGGGGAAAATTCCTTTAATGGATCATATTTTGGATCCATCTTATGAATAGAAACCCATAATTTTCCAAACATTATCCACTTCTCTTTCCTCCATTCTTGCATCATGGGGACAAATTCATTCCTTATTAAGTCCTGAAGAAAATTATGCACACGGGGTGATAGAGCTGCTCTTATTCTCTTTTTGAAAATGTCGTAAAAACCCTCAAGATCATTGTTTATGGCTATACTTACCCCCAAATGATATGGAGCAAAGAATTTGTCAAAATTCTCATATCCTCCCTTTATAATCAAGAAGGAATAATGGTGTAATCTAGGAAAATGGCCCCTTTTCCTTTTCCTTTTAAATCTTTATCTTGGACACATCCAATTTTCCACATCACCATAGCAAAACCCATTCTCAGAGAAACCTTGAAGGGAAGTACATGAGGATGTACAAAAAAGCCATAGATTTTTATTACAGTACTTAAAGAGTATGGGATAAGGTCCCCCTAATTATGTTCAACCCTGGCAAGAGGCACCCTTTCCTTGGGTCTTACAAAATCATGTAACTCCTTAGGAATCCTTGGAGGATTCACTGCTAACCTTTGTATCAACCTAGATGCAACAAGATTTTTAATCAAATCTTATATAGCTAGCCTCTTGTCTATCTCATGACATGTCTGTGCTCCAAAGTTGTATTGGAATCTCCTGATTATCTATTGTTCTTATGAGGTTCATGGTACCCTCAAAATAATTTGCACTCCTTGAAAGGAACATATGCATGAGTAGAGAATACTAGGAAAACTTAACATTGGCAACTTGATTCTTAATTTCTATTAACCCCTCATGAAACTTTTCCTCAAGATAAGGGGCAAAATAAAAAACCACTATAAAATCCGGATACTAAATCTAAATAGCCATGTACATGAAATTATGCAGAATTACTGTAATGGGACTAAAACCCAATACTTGGGATATAGAAAAGAAAGTAGCCTTGAAATAACGAGCGAAAGCACCAATTGGGAATGGTTCTTCTAAACTAGGGCCTATATGGTATGTTGTACTTCCCGCTCTTGCTAAATTGATTGGAAGGAAACTCTTTCTAATGCATTCCTTCATCTTGTAATAATTCGCCTTCTATTCATCTAAATCTACTAGTACCAGGCTAGGGGATGGTTCGTCTAAATCACCAATTTCTTGAAATTCCTCTCTTGTGATGGTTAATAAAATTTCTCCATAATTTCCCCTAATAACCCTTGAAATTGGGTCGTACCTGTCAGCAACAGGCTTGAGTAAATCGACATTCATAAAAACACCTGGTACTACAAACTTGCCCAAATCATATTGCCATAGATTGGATAATGGGGAATTCAATTTCTTTTGTCCATACCATAATTTTAAAATCTCTAACCCAGTTACTGGTATATTAGCATCCGCCAAGCGGAATTCTTTGTTAGTCAACCCTTCCCCTAGGGTTTTCCCATCTACAAACCTCTGCCCTTGTTGTGTATCATTTGTAGAAGGTTTCAATTGGTCGAAGAAATCATCATAAATATTCCTTTTCATATAATCCACTTGCCCTGAATGTTTCCGTGAGGGAGGCATCTTCTAAAACTAGGGCTTTATACTATAATCTCAAATTTGGGAACAAAACTAGGGCTATTACAAGATTTTTAATTTACCAGAGAAATTCAAACAAATTTCACTATTTTTTGTCTAGTATCTTAACCCTGGAACAAATTGAATTTTCTTCTTGCAACCTCATACACAATACGTAGTATCAATTTTTTTTAAGAAAGTATGGAGAACTTAGAAAGTATCAATTTTTGCTAGAGTTGATAATTCTGTGTCACAAAGAGTCGTTTCAGTCTCCTTCAGCAGCAAGGAACTCTTCAAGGTCGCTATGAAATCTTTTATGAATCAAAAACCTCTTAAAAGTTCTTTAATTATTTGGGAAAGGACACAAATGTCTCATCCACCATTAATATTTGTGCAAGCGGAACAACAACTCATAACTTTGCATTTTTTAAAAAATTTAAACCTAGTCATCGATCTCCCTTCAAGTTGGCCAATCCAATGATCATCTCTTTTCAACTCGGTGCCTAACCTTTCATCTGTATCAATGGCCCCACAAAATTGTGACTAGATAGCAACACCTCATATTTCTATTGAGCTCCATCAACCTCACTATGGGTCTTCCTGGCCCACTCAAGACACGTGGCATCATCTCATGATGCCATAGTTTGTAACCATCTTGCAACTTACATCATGGGAATACAAGGGTCGTTAGATCTATTCAAACTTTACTACCTAGCATACTGCTTGTTAACCCTTTCAGGACTTAAAATTCAAGCACCTTTTACCTCAAGACAAAACATCTTCATTTATTCTAAGCACATGAAAATCAATGGGACTGTTAGTAGATCGACCTTTACCACCTACGAACCAGTATCACAATGCTTTCAACTGGTTACGTTGCTAACCCTGTCGGTTTCCACCGATAACATGCGACACAATCTCGTGATACCATGGTCATTAAAATCCTTGCATCTTTGATCACATGGAAGTGCTAGCCATTAGATTTATCCTATCTTTAGAAAGTGGTCAGAGAAGTCAAGACCTTTTGAACTTAGGAAAAATACAAGCATTGGCGTAAAAATTAAAAGGGAAACTAGTTATAGGAAATTTCATTCAGATGACTTAGGAAATAAAATGGCCCCGCGAATGAAAGAAAAACCCTCAGCTTTAAGTGAGAAAAAGTAATAGTATAATATATCAAGTACCGAAAACTCACTTTTAAACCAAGATTTAATCATAAAAGACACAACCCATTAGCCCTAAACCCTGATAATTTGACCAAAGGCAACTAATAAAACAAGGATGAAATTTTTTTGCAAGACATAGCTTTAGGTCCTATCACACTCTCCTTTACTACCGATTGAGTATGTATATCTATAGTTACTATCGGTTTAGTCAAAATTGGAGTTGAACTATCCAAAATACCTTTCCCTTTTGATTTATCTGGAATGGTGGAAGTTGTTGCCTTAACAAACTCTGGATTCTTCTAGAAGAATTTTGTCCAACCCTCACTTATCTCATTAATCATCTCATTAACTTTTCCCATCATTAGGCTTATATGTTGAGGTTTGCTACTGAAAACTATCCTATTAGCAACAATAATACATCTCTTCATTTCATCATTACTAATAGCACCACATAAAGTCAAAATTTCTACCTCTTTGATCTCCCTATCCCTCTTGACTGTGTCAAGTCTTCTAGCGTGTAGTTTATTGTACAATGATAGAGGTATTTCCTTCAAATTTTCTACTAAGGCTTTCTTATAGATATCTATATGTAAAAAAATCACCTCTTCTATCTCATTCTCCTCATTTTCTTCTAAACTCTCATAATACATAGATACTTTTTCAAAATTCTATCTTTTGTAATTTCATCAATTAACTCAGCACAATTCATTTTTCTCTTACTGGACTCAGTATCATCACTCTTCTTCTTTTTGTTGGGGGTTGCCAGAGTAGATGTAACTGGTTTCCTATTTTGTGTAGGCTTCCTTGCTGGAGGTGGGGTGTAGTAGGTTTTGTTACCTTTCTGACAAGTATCCTCCTTGGCTCCACCTTTTGATCTACCAGTGGCTGATCTACTTTTTTCCTCTATACCCTTCTGAAAGCTAGAGGTTCATTGTCCTCAAGGTTAGAATTAGAAGTGATAATAGAAATGTAAGCTTTAGGCTTCTTCACTTCTAGAGCACTAGCCACTGCTGGTTCTCCTACTGGTTTAGGTCCAAAACCCATTTTAGTATCTATAATGTGCAAGACATTCTACATAAAAGTAGACATATTTTCTATTTTCTTCTCCCTTCTCTTCCTATTGAAGCCAATTTTGACTTCAAAGGCCTTATCTTCTATCATGCCAAAATTCTCTATTTTGTCATCCAATGGGGTATCTAGCAACATTTTTGCATAGAGGTCCTGAATGTTGTCATCCACCTTATAACCAATCTCTGTGACACAAATGGTCCTTGGTTCAACTACCTCCATAAGGGTTCCATTGCTCTTCACCATGAAACATATACTAGTGGAGTACTTCTCCACAATGTCTTTGATAACCTCTCCCTTTGCCTCATGTTTTCCTGAAATGTTTTAAAGTAACCCCAAAGTTTCTCATCTCTGTCGATACCAAGACCAATGATTGCTTCCTTGATCTGCATACCTACCAGTATGTCATAAGCCCAATGCTTCTTTCCAAGACCAGGTAGCTCATTCATGAAGTAAAGCATCAGACATACAATGAGATTTCCATATCTAAAAGTTCCTTTCTTAACTCCCTTGATCTTTCCAAGATTTAACATCAACTCACTCCTTACCCATTCACATAAATCATATTTTGCATCATTCCTAAGCATCTGATATGCAATATGGATGCATGAGCTAGCAATAGAATTCAATTGGCTAGATTGAGTTACCTTATAGCCTATTATCATGCTTAAAAATTTCACATCAGTGTCGGTGATTGTGTTGATTCTCATTGATTTGTGATCATGAGTTGCACCAATGAGTTTCTCAACCTTTGAATTGGAAATTTTCTTGCCAGGTTCTTGTCCAACCTTCGGTAAGTTGGTGACTGCTTGAATAGCCTCCTTAGTGATCATGTAAGGCTGATCTAGCTAGATAAACTCATTGTGAACCCTGCTCAGAACGTATCTGATGATCTCATCCTTGAATTCCTGCATGTATAGAATATCGATTAACCCTAGATCCTCAATTGCTTTGTATTCTAGCTTGATGGTTCCGGAGTTGTCTAATATCACGGATTGATACATGATTTTGATCTATTATGTTCCTATATCCTCTAGGGTGCAGTGAATGTATGTCGTTGCATCTTCAACATACATTACACCATCAAGAACCCTAGAAAATGCTCCCGCAGAGTCTTCTTTCTTAGCAATCAAAGGAAGCTCCTTGAATATAGGCCTCAACCTATCCTTAACTTTGACAATGGTTGGATTTACAATGAAAGTAGGATCTGAAGATCTAGATGCCATTTTGAAGAATACCTTAAAGTAAATGTTGGTGGAAGATTGAGTGCTTCTCATATGACTGCTCAAAATCCTTTCACAATGCTTTTGCGTGCTCTTAATTCTCTTGAAAATTGCCTTTTATTCACTCTAAATGCTTGAATTCTCAGTGAGTGAAAATGAATCTACTTACCATTTTTATCAGCAAGTAAAACCATAAACTTTCACTATCATAAATGCTTCATAAATGACGCTACTGGATGTCGGTTTCACAGTCTTGTGTCAGTTGAACCTTCATCAATGATGAACACAACTCTCTAGATCTCTTCTAGATCTCCTTAGATCTTCTCTGAGGTAATATGCAAGATTTTGCAATGAGTTTTCCAAACCCTAAGTCTTATGCATCAGTTACTAGAGGAATTCCCTATTCTATCGGTGGGGATACTAGTGTAGATCCATCTCCACTTGGTCGTTTAGATTTTCTAGCCCATCTCTTGGTGTGATCTTGTTGTATTTCATCTACCTTCTTCTTTCCTTTCTCATTATCCTTATCATTGCTAACCGGTTGAGTCTTCCTTCTACAGTACTTAGCAATATGACATATTTTGTTGCATGCATAACATGTAACATTGTTCTTTTGAATTGATTTGACATATACAATATCATTCCTTGACCTACAATGATTAGAAAAATGTCTGAACTTTCCACTTGCATGACATTTAACATTCATTTGGCAATCTTTTTTCTTATGACCATACTTCTTGCAATTCGTGCATTGATTGGGAACATAATTATAGTTTTTATTTTCTCTATTTCTACATTGTTAAGCCATATTCCCAAATTTATTGCAAATAATACATCTACCATTAAATTTATAAGAATTAGATTTCCTTACTGGTTTCCTTTGTTCTAATGAGTTCTACACAAAATTTGTCTGATCTATAATACTGAAGCCTTCACCTTGTACAAATCCAAGTCCTCTCGAATCATCAGTATTCCTTTGTCCTTTCAACAAGTCATCCAATTGTGCAACACTGATCCTAAACTTTTCTTTGTACTCACTTGTAGTAGTCAGATTATCTCTCAGAGATATTACTTATCTTTCAAGTTCTTGTTTATTATTCCAGGATTGTACCAAACTAGTTTTCAACATATCATTCTCATGAGCCAATCTATCACATTCTGCAGATTTGTTCTTCAGAGATGCAGCAAGATTTTCTTCTTTCTTCTTTCTATCCTCAATATCCTTAGACATCCTCATAGTCAAGTCTTGTATTTTGTTTTGCATGAGAATGTTTGCATGACTCAGTTTCTGACATTGTTCCTTGAGAGCATTATCATCATCTTGTTTTTGCAAAAGTTCTTTCCTTCTAGCTTGAGCTAATGATAACCTTTCTTGTAGGACAAATATGAATTCATTTGCAGAATTCAGTTCATCTTCTAGTTTCAAGTTCTTCATCCTTTCTGCATCATAATGATCAAGAGCCATCTCAAGTTGCTTCTCCATAGCCATTCTTTAAGATTCTGGTTTCAAGATCTTCCTCAAGCTGTTAAACTTCCTCCGAGGTAACAGGCTCTGATACCAATTATTGAGATCCAAGAACATTGGGAGAGAGGGGTGAATCAGTGTTCTACCAGTAAGATAAGATTTTATGCTTTTATACCAAACACATATAAACTAGTAAACAAATAAACATATAACTTGAAGAAAATGGACCATCCACATGAATGAATACCACAACACACGTAATTTATATGTGAAAAACCTCAAAGAGGAAAAACCACAATGGGATTTGTAACCCACAATGTTAGTTCACTGGCCATATGAAATATATTACATATAATGGGAGCCTGCACATGCAGGAAGGCACATTGCCTAGAGCACACTGCTCATCACTAAAGAGTCTCACTGACTACAAGCTTCTATTGAAGTAAAACAATGAAAGTGAACTCACAAAAATTCATTTTCTATGCCAAATAAAGTTCCAATTATAACTCTACTTTGTACCAGTTCATAAACCCTGAACACTACTACCGATATCACCTCCCCTCCAAGAATGTCTTAACACATTTATAGATCATTGCATGATACAACATTCACATACAAAATGATCTTCGCATTCCACAATCCACAAGTTCTATCCTCGCATCATCTATACAAATATTTAAATTGACCTAACACACTGACCTATATACCCAATACAAACAATATGCCTTATGTCATCTTACAATACATTACAAAAGATATACAATGTCAGCTTTATACAATAATTACAAAATGATTTTCTAAATAAATCTTCCTTGATGTCGGCTTCCTTGAAGTGTTGGATGTCAGTGTCTGTGTAACCTGGGATACTCTAATGCCAGTGTCTGCTGGTAAATGACTCCCATCAAATCTTCTTTCCATCAATGACAACAAAATGAATCCAATGAGTGTCTATTTCTAGTATTTTTATCATACTAGAAGCTTGTAGTCAGTGAGACTCTTTTGTGTTGAGTAGTGTGTTCTAGGCAGTGTGCCTTCCTGCATGTGTAGGTCCCCATACTATGTAATATCTTTCATATGGCCAATGAATTGATATTGTGGGTCACAAATCCCACTGTGCTTATTCCTCTTTGAGGTTTTCGATGTATAAATTATATGTGTTATGGTGTTCATTCATGTGGATGGTTTATTTACTTCAAGCTATATGTTTCTTTATTTACCGGTTAATATGTGTATGTTATAAAAAGGTAAAATCATATTATACCAATAGAACACTGATTCACCCCCCCTCTCAGTGTTCTTGGATTCTAACACCATGTATGTTCAATAGATCATGGAGGGGAGGCAATTGAAATTGGTAGTCAGATCATCGAGTTGAGGTAGTTCACCAGAGTGGGAGAGGAGATGCCGCCTAGATGGACAAACCCCTAGATGGTAGAGAAGATGATGGAAGAATTCAAGAATGAACTGAGGAATGAAATCCAAAATGCTTTGGCTGGTTTGTAGAGAAAGCCTGATTCAAAGGATGAATATGAGGAAGCCGATGAAGAGCTTGATGAAGTTGAAGGACTGAAAGATGAAAGAGAGGAAATATTCCTAAGAGCAGTGGAGAAAGCAACAAAATTTCTTAAATTTGAGGTTTCCAAATTTTTTGAAACATTGAAACTAGATAATCTGATCGATTAGATCAAAGAGTTGGAGGACTACATTGAGTTTGAGCATGTCAAGGACCCACATTGAGTTTGCTTGACACATACTAAGTTGAAAGGGCATGATGCCTTATGGTGGAAGGAATTGCAAAAAGACAAAATGGAGAATGGTGAATTGAAGATCATCCAATAGAGACAGATGGTTGCAAAATTGAAGGCCAAGTTCATATCGGGAGACTATGGATTGGAGTTGTTCAAGAATTGTCAGAACCTAAAAAAAAGAAACATGATTGTGAAGGAATGTAATAACAAATTCTAGAAAGTGGTGATTGGATCTGGACATAGAGAGATGGATAGAGAAAAGGTGGCAAGGTACATCATGTTATAAAATTCAAATAACTAGAAGACAATTGAGAGGGGGAGTAAATCATTTGTTATGAGATTACTAGAACCTTAAGCAACTAAAACTTTAATACTAGAACACATAAGATCAATACCAGATTGCATAAATTAATTACCAAAATAGTAGATATACCAATTAAGAAGAAGAAACAATTAAATAATAAATACTATCCACATGTCATCAAGATTTGTACGTGAAAAACACGGTAAAGGGAAAAACCATAGTGGAAAGCCTACCCACAGTCAAATAATACTTCTATAGTAAGTATGTAAATACGAATTGAGGGGCTTGCACTTGTAGGAAGGCCAAAAGTCCAGAGCACACTACTCGTTACAAAAGGAGTCCCACTAAGCACATAAAAATCCATACTACAATTTAGAAGAAAGAATGAACTACAATAATAGCATCACCTATGCCTAATTATAGTTTCAGTTAAGATCAATACCAGAGCATTTAATCCTCTTACATAAACCTAGCTCGATCACTATGTTAGGTCTTAGAGACAACTGAGAGGGGGGGGATTAGTTATCCAATAAATTCAAACCAAAATTAACCTAACCAAAGCTTAATGCTTAATGTCGGTAAACTAAACTTTATGTCGGTAGACAGTTTTATCAGTTAATTGCAGTACCAGTGAAGATTAATGCATGAAACAGAATGACAATAATGTCCACAATACATAACACAAATATTTGTACGTGGAAAACATGTAAGGGGAAAAACCATGGTGGGAATCCTTACCCACAATCAGATGATACTACTGCAGATAGTATGTGTGTACAATATGGAGTATGCATATGCAGAAAGGTCAACTGCCTAGAGCTCACTACTCAATCACAAAATGGGAGTCATACTAACTACAATTGGATGGTTAAATCCAATGAAAATGTACTACTCAAAATAAAATCTTCATATGCTAGATTCAGTACCAGTTAAGCTCTGATTTGCCTTCTTCAAACCTTCCTTCAATCTTCAAATGATGTCTACGTGTATAGCTCTGCTTATTTTTGCATATACCTTATTTGCACTTACTTACATTCCCATTTCAATCCTATATCAATCTCACAAATGAGATCTTACATTTATACCATAACCTAAGACCAATTGTGTAGGTTGACTTACAAAGAATATTACGATAAAATCAATTGCAAAAATATCAACATGTGATGCATCATGTCACTCAATGCATTTGCAATAATAACAAATCATCTCCATATAGTGTCGTGCTAATCTGGAATAGATGTGCTTGTCAGTGCATAACTTGGACCTATTTGTTGGTATCAGCAAATATGTAAACTCAAATAGATCAATAACCAAATAGATAAAACCAAGTGATGAAGTAATGTCTTTGACATAACCAGGTAGTCTCCAAGTCATTCCAAGTGCCGATGAACAATATAACTTGCCGGTGACTATGCATAAGTCACTGACATGTCGATGCACAAAACCAAATCCCCAAGTGTTGATAAGGTTGACTAGTGTTGACAAGTGTTGACATCAATGATAAAACCATATCAACATATCCAAAATACCAACAATCTCCCCCTTTGGCATTGATGGCAACACAAAATGGAAAAACCATCAATGTGCCAAAACCAAAAACCAACAATCTCCCAAAGAGATCATTAACTAGAAATCAAAATACATATTGTCTCTCCCCTAGGAATATTATCTCCCATAAGATAATGTGTTTTTCCATAATATCTCTCCCCCTTTGACATCAAATGCCAAATAAATACAAAAAATAGATTCAAATACAAAATACCAACTTATTAAAAAACACCAACTACTCCCAGTGAGAAGTATCTCTCCTCATCAAAGCTGGAAAAAAAGATTTCTTTGTTAATTCTGTCGGTTGATGACAAACATCAACTCTCTAAATCTCTACCGATGGGGGTAGAACTCCAAGCTTCTTTCTGAGATATTCAAAGGTTTCGTTAGGTAGAGACTTAGTAAAAATATCTGCAATCTACTCTTTAGTATTCACATAAACCAATTTCACTTCTTTTGCTTCAACATTCTCATTCAAAAAATTAAATTTGATAGAAAGATGTTTAGTCTTTGAGTGAAATACTAGATTCTTTGATATATCAATTGCTGCCATATTATCATAGTAAATAGTTATAGGTTCCTTTCATTTTACCTTTATGTCCTTTAACATTTTCTTAATCCATAATACCCGTGTGTAATTAGTTGCTGCTGCAACATAGTCTGATTTAGCTGTTGATAGTGATGTACAACTTTGTTTCTTGCTCAACCAAGAAATTAGTCTACTACCAAGAAAAAATGCTACACTAGTGGTTCTTTATCTATCATCTACATCTCCTGCCAATTAGCATTTGTGTATGCACATAAATCAAAATTTTCATCTCTAGAATACCATAAACCAATATTTGTAGTGCCTTGTAGGTATCAGAAAATCCTTTTTACAGCTGATTCATGATTTTATTTAGGATTACTCTGAAATCTTGAGACAATAAATATTGCATTCATAATATCAGGTCTTGTTTGTGTCAAATACAATAAAACTCCTATCATAGATTTGTATCTAGTCTAATTAATAGGTGTTGATTCATCCTTCAAAGATAGTTTATTAGTTGTAGTCACAGGTGTTCTTACCGGTTTATATTTTTGCATGCCAAATTTATTTAGTAACTCCTTCAAGTACTTATATTGACATAAGAATATACCTTTATCAGTCTATGAAATCTGCAACCCTAAAAAGAATTTTATCTCTCCAATCATAGACATTTCAAATATTTGCTGCATTTTATTAGAAATGTCTTTGCATAATCCATTTTCTCCTCCAAAGATTATATCATCAACAAAACCTTCAATAACCAAGATGTCATCATTAGTCACTTTGTAGTATAGATTTTTGTCAACATTACCTTTAGTGTAACCGAGCTTCAAAAGATATTTGTCCAATCTAGTATACCAAGCTCTAGGAGCTTTCTTTAGTCCATATAAAAATTTCCTTAATCTACAAACCATATCTTTGTCATCTGTCAAAGAAAATCCACCAGGTTGTTCAATATATGCTTCTTCTTAAAGATCTCCATTCAGAAATGCACATTTAACATCCATTTGATATACTTTATAGTTCTTGTGAGCTGCAAAAGCCAATAATAGTCTGACTACCTCAATTCTAGCTACCGGTGGAAAGGTTTATTGCAATCGACTCCTTCTTTATGTGAATATCCCTTACACACTAATCTTGTTTTGTTTCTGATTACCTTACCATCTTCAGTAAGTTTTTTTTTGAATCCCATTTAGTTCCAATTACATTTTTTGTCTTTAGGTCGGGGAACTAATGACCAAATGTTATTCCTTTCAACTTGTTCCAATTCATCTTCCATAGCTTTAATCCAGTATTTATCTTCACATACCTCATTAATAGTTGTAGGTTCAATTTGAGAAATAAGACATACCTCTTCATTTGCCAATCTTCCTCTAGTCATAAATCCTTGATATTTATTTCCAATTATTTGATCTTCAGAGTGATTCAATCTTACATATCGAGGTATTTTTACTTGTTGTTGTTCTTTAGTGACTGTTGAATCCTTAGATGATGTCGATGTAAGTAGATCAACATTCTGTGCTGGTGTACTCATAGTAGCTTCATTTGTGATTATCCCTATTTCTAGTTCAGAGTCTATGTACCTTGAGTTTCCTATAAACTGTTCATTAGTCTTCACATTTGCACTTTCAACAATTTTCTACAATCTATTGTTAAAACATCTATATGCCTTGCTCTTAGATGAATAACCAAGAAATATTCCTTCATCACTTCTAGGATCAAATTTTCAAATATACTCATCTCTTCTAATATAGTATTTACTTTCAAATATTCTGAAATATTTAAGAGTAGGAGTATTACCAAACCATAGTTCATGAGGGGTCTTACGGTTTCACCTTTGATGTGAAATTTGTTGAATATATAAACTATTGTATTGGTTGCTTCTCTCCAATATATATGAGGTAGGTTTGATTTTGATATCATGGTTCTAGCTACATCCAAGATAGTTCTTTTTTTCCTTTCTACAACTCCATTGTGTTGGGGTGTCCAGGGTGCTGATAACTGTCTTCTGATCCCATCCACTTCATAGAATGTATTAAATTCAGTAGATGTGAATTCATCTCCTTGATCTGATCTCAAACATTTGATTTTCTTGTTGGTTTCATTCTCTACCATCACCTTGAATAGTTTGAATTTCCCAAATGCTTCTGATTTCTCCCTGAGAAAAGTAACCCAACACATTCTAGAATAGTCATCAATGATTAGCATGAAACACCTATCTCCTTGTATACTTCTAGTTGTTGTTGGACCACATAAATTAGTATGAATTAAATCAAGAATATTGTTAGATTTCTCTAGAATACTCTTGAAATTTTCTCTAACTTTCTTTCCAAATTGACATTCCTTACATACCAGACTATGAGGTTTAACAATCTTAGGTAAATCTCTTACTTCCTTAGTTGTAATGATTTTCACAATGCAATCAAAATTTACATGAGAGTCTCTTATGTCATAACCACCTTTCATCAATATGAGCAATCAAGCATGCTTTCTCATTGTTATTCAAATGAAAGATATTACCTCTAGTCTGATTACTGGTTGCAATTTCTAAACCAGTTCTGTTTAAGATTTTGCATTTACCATTCTTGAATTGTAACTGAAATCCTTTTTCAACTAATTGACCAACACTCAAAAGATTATGCTTCAAATCTTCAAAATAATAAACATTATCAGTATTGTTCTTACCATCAAAAGTTATAGTTCCTTTTCCTTTGATCAAACAAGCTTTATCATCTCCAAATCTTATTATAACTCCATTGTATTCCTGAAAGGTTAATAATTTACTCATATCACCAGTCATGTGATGTGAACATCCGGAATCAATGATCCATTCATCCTTATCTTCAATTTTAGCTACCAGGGCCTACTCTACTGGTTCAATAGTAGGTGTCAGTTGATCTTCTGTTATAGCAATAAAATCCCATCCATTGTCTATCGGATCCTCATCAAAATCATCAGTAACTCCTTGATCAACATAGTAACAAGATTTATCTCTATTCTTCTTAAACTTGTATCTCTGATAATCAGGGTTAGGCTTATATGTTGTTTTAGCTTCTTCTCTTAAACTTGCATTTCTATCTGGACACCTAGAACCCATATGACCAATTTTATTGCAATTAAAACATTTAAAGAGTGTTTTACATTCATACTTACTTCCAGCTTGACCTTTAGGAATTTTCCTTGCAAATAGTGCTTCAAGTTCTTCTAGTTCTTCATTCTCCTTTCTGATTTCTTCAAGTTCTCTTGCATAAAAGGATTTCCAATCAGATTTCTCAGATGATGATGATGATGTTGTAGATGATGATGATGCCTTGAAAGATGGATTTGTCTTAATAGTAGCAATAGGACCAAATTCCTCAAGTTCAAAAGCTGAAAGTTTTCCAATTAAAGTGTCTCTAGATACTAATGCATTAGGTAGTGTTCTCAATTCATTTATAGCAGTAACTTTCTATGTATATGCTAGTGGTAGTGCTATTAAAACTTTAGAAACAATCTCATCTTCACTTAAGTTTCGTCCACAACATTGTATACCCAAAAAAATTTCATTTACTCTTTTCATAAAAGCATAAATTCTTTCATCTTCTTCCATTTTCAGATTTTCATACCCGACCCGGAAGCATTCAAGTTTTGCAATTTTGACTGTGGTATCTGTTGACTCTAAATTTTATCTTGGAAATGAACAACCTTATGGGAAATTCAATGATGGGGAACCAGTTGCATGGGTTTCACTGAATAACCTCCGGGATTGAGAAGTCGGCTCTTCCTTATGGGTTTGGAGGAAAGGGAAAAGAAGGAAACTCTAAGAACAGTAAATCTAGACTATTGAGGCGATACAACAGAGCATTTTTTAAAAGACATGAGCATACAAAACCCAAATACATATGATTTTTTAAGCACATTCAACAATCTACAAGTCTGAATCTCTTGGTGTGATCTTGTTGTATTTTATCTACCTTCTTCTTTCCTTTCTCATTATCTTTATCATTGCTAACCGATTGAGTCTTTCTTCTCCAGTACTTAGCAATATGACATATTTTTTTGCATGCATAACATGTAACATTGTTCTTCTGAATTTCTTTGACATATCCAGTATCATTCCTTGACCTATAATGATTAGCAAAATGTACGAAATTTCCACATGCATGACATTTAACAATCATTTGGCAATCTTTTTTCTTTTGACCATACTTCTTGCAATTCATGCATTGATTGGGAACATAATTATAGTTTTTATTTTCTCTATTTCTACATTGTTTAGCCATATTCCCAAATTTATTGCAAATAAAATATCTACCATTGAATTTATAAGAATTATATTTCCTTACCGGTTTCCTCTCTTCTAATAAGATCTACACATTGGTTCACTGATCTATAATACTTAAGCCTTCACCTTGTACAAATCCAAGTCCTCTAGAATCATCACTATTCCTTTGACCTTTGAACAAGTCATCCAATTGTGCAGCACTAATCCTAAAATTTTCTTTGTACTCACTTGTAGTAGTCAGATCATCTCTCGGAGATATTACTTATCTTTCAAGTTCTTGTTCATTATTCCAGGATTGTACCAAACTAGTTTTCAACATATCATTCTCATGAGCCAATCTATCATATTCCTCAGATTTGTTCTTCAGAGACGTAGCAAGATTTTCTTCTTTCTTGTTTTTGTCCTCAATATCCTTAGACATCCTCATAGTCAAGTCTTGCATTTTATTTTGCATGAGCATGTTTGCATGACTTAGTTTCTGACATTGTTCCTTGAGAGCATTATCATCATCTTGTTTTTGCAAAAGTTCTTTCCTTCTAGCTTGAGATGATGATAACCTTTCTTGTAGGACAAAAATGAATTATTTGCAGAATTCAATTCATCTTCTAGTTTCAAGTTCTTCATCCTTTCAGCATCATAATCCTCAAGAGCCATCTTAAGTTGCTTCTCCATAGCCATTCTTAAACATTCTGGTTTTAGGATCTTCCGCAAGCTGTTAAACTTCCTCTAAGGTACGAGGCTCTGATACCAATTGTTGGGATCCAAGAACACTGGGAGAGAGGGGTGAATCAGTGTTCTTCCAGTAAGATAAGATTTTATGCTTTTATACCAAAAACATATAAATCGGTAAACAAATAAGAAGAAAATGCACCATCCACATGAATGAATACCATAACACATGTAATTTATATGTGAAAAACCTCAAAGAGAAAAAACCACAGTGGAATTTGTGACCCACAATTTTAGTTCACTAGCCATATGAAAGATATTACATATAATGGGAGCCTCCACATGTAGGAAGGCACACTACCTAGAGCACACTTCTGATCACTAAAGAGTCTCACTGACTGCAGGCTTCTATTGAAGTAAAACAATGAAATTGAACTCACAAAAATGCATTTGCTATGCTGAATAAAGTTCCAATTATAGCTCTGCTTTGTACCGGTTCATAAACCCTGAACACTACTACTAGTATCACCTCCCCTCAAAGAATGTCTTAAAACATTTATAGATCATAGCATGTTACAACATTCACATACAAAATGATCTTCGCATTCCACAATCCACAAGTTCTATCCTCCCATCTGTCATGCCCAAACTTTTGGGCACGAACGGAATAATTTTTTTTTTTTTTAAATACTTAACTAATTAACGACTTACTTTAATTAATATAATGCAACTTTGTTTGGTCTTAACTACATTTGTGTAAATCAGGTAATTAAGTTCAATTAAGCGATAAGGTTAACTGAGTCATCTACGAGCTAAAATTTCTCCCAAAAGGATTAACACTAATCTTCATTAATAAATAATTAGAATCTCAAGTATAACGATTAATCTCGAATTTAAACGTTTTAAAATTTATCTTATCTTTCTTAACCTACTAGGATTCTAAGTTTAATTATCCTCGTTATTAAAACACCTTATTAAAATAAAACCCCCATAATTTAAAAAAGACACTTTATAATCTTAGACTTAAACGGCCCTCTTGGCCCTACAAATATTATTGCTTATACATTTTTTTTTTGAGTCTAATCCACCAAGTATTAAAATCTTTTTATAAAATTTCTTCTACATTTGCCCAATATTTTAAAAAAGAATATACAAAACTTAATTTTACACCTAACAAATTTATTTACAAATAAGTACTAAAATTAGTCCACTCTTATATATGTATATATATATATATATATATATATATATATATATATATATATATATATATATATATATATATATATATATATATATATATATATATACACATATATTTATTCACTTATATATTTTATCTAAGAATGTATTTTAAAGAAGGAGTTTATATATAAGTTTATAAATACATCCAACAGAGGGGGTGGGGCTTTTATTCTATTATAATGAGCTACCCCTTTTAAAATATTTCTCCGACCACACACATACTTATTTAAAATTCAATGTGTGTGGTTGCCCTAACCCGAAACTAGGGTTAGGGCAACTATGTTATCATTTATTTTATTTTTTCCCCTTTTTTGGTCTAGTGCTGTGTGTGCATGTGAATTCTCTTTTTTTTAATTTGTGAGTGTGTGCAGGTGAAGGAGGGTCGGCGGCCATGAGAGGCAGCGCGCAGGGCAGTCCGAAGCCAACCCCTCTCTCTTTTTTTTTTTATGCATTTAACTAGTTGGTGGGCGGGGAAAGGGCTGAGTGGAGGAGGGAGAGGCGGAGCGGCGTTTTGTTTGTTAGTTGTTGCCGCTGCATGGGGAGTAAGGAGGAGGCGGAGCGCAGGGGAAGTGCCGGCAGCGCGGGGCACCGCCGGCTGCGGACGGCGCCACCCGCAGGCTGCGGACGTCGCCGCCCGCAGTCTGCGGGTGCCGCAGGCTGCGGCCGCCGCCGCCCAGGTGCTACGGCCCCCGCGATATTCATAGCATAGTTTTTTTTTATTAAACATTTTTTTTTATGTTTATTTCGTTTTAAAACAAAGTTAAAACATTCACAATTTATAATATGTTTTTTTTTTGTTTCTTCTGTTTACATATATATATATGTATATATATATATATGTATATGTATATATATATTTTGGTAAAGAAAATTACATATAGATTTATTTCTGAAACTGGGCAGATTCATCATAAAAAGAATATATATATATATATTTGAAAGACTTAGCATAATATCAGTTTTCTCCTTCTTTCATAATGTTATTAAATCTGTAGAAACACCTCTTTTTTTTTTGTTATAAACAGATTTTCAAAAGGAAAAGGAATTAAATATATATATATATATATATGTATATATATATATATATATATAAATATATGTATTACCATAATAACTTATTTGGGGCATCTTTTAAATACATGCAAGAACCTCCTAATACTTATTGCAGATTGAATAATGAAGAAAACATATTTTTTTTGTAGGCAAATAAACTAAGACTAAATGCTAATCCTTTGGAAAGAAATAGACTACAAATTAATAAGATTTCATTTTCTGCAATAAATGGGGAATAAATGATTGTTTTTAAATAAATTTGCAGCAGCATAATTTCATAAAGCACATGTAGCAATAAATTTCATCTACTTGCAGAATTCATAAGAAATGCATTTATTTTTCTTTCTTTTTGTAAAACATGAAAATTTACCTACAACCTAATGCATTGCTCCTTTCATTTGCAAACTAACTAAGGTAGGAAAGACATCATGTATTTCATTAACAAGTAGATACAAAATAATTATGGATACAAATGGGGTGAAAACCCAACAATGTTTTTCTTTTCATGATAGCAAGAATGTAATACATCTCTTTCTTTTCTTGAAAGTAAATACCACAAATGCTCACATTTCTCCTTTTATACACTACAACATTGAATCTATCCCATTTCTCTTTTTTTTTAAAACACTTTTCTGCAACACAAAACAGCAACATAGTTCTTTAATCCTTCTTTTCCCATCCCATGCAACCTGCAATAAAACACATCTTTGACCATGGAGAGCTCACCTCCCAGCCTAGGCTTACTAGAAGCCACCCCCGAGCTTGGAGAACCAAGCACTAGACGGGTTACAAACAAGCAAACTCCACAAAAAACATAGGAAGACACTCAACATACAAGTTTCCCATCCCAAGCTACACTTTCACCACATTCATGATGATTCTTCCATGGGTGGAAGTGGACCAAGTACCAATGGGGAGATTGCAAGCCAAATACAACACAAGCCACCTCATGGCAATACAAATGCAACAAAACACTTCCACATTCCTTATGCCCCCTAAAAGGCTCAAGGCCATATTCACTCCCCTTATGACCCCCAAATGCATACACAAGGCTATGCAACAAGGGTCACAAAGGACACCCTTGAGATCACTCTCCATAAGGAGAGCCTCTCACCCAAGGCTGTCATACTCCTTCCACCCCAAGATCTTCCTACCCTCCCAAGAGTAGGAGATCTTGGACACTCCCAAAACAACAAGAACACAAAACAAAAACACATGGAAATGAAAACTACACATTTTTTTACTTCAACAAAAACTTCATAAAACACTTTCTTTACAAGCATCTCTTTCCTTCAACAAAACAACATAAACTAACATGAACAACATAACAAGAGGAGATTAAAAAAAAAAGAAACCAACCTTATTCTGCCAATAGGTATACTAAAATTAGTTGGGGATGAGCTGCCCAATTCCACACAAACTTTTCTCCAAATTCCACCAAAAGTTCTATTCTACTACTAATTTTTCAAAACAAAGCATAATCTCCAAAAAAGGAGAGTGGGTGATTACTCACTAAGTCTCCAATTCTTGCCTAAGAAGGCCTCTCACACACTTCCCAACCCCTTGGGTGAGGTGAGAGTTCCCATTGGTTGCTCTTCCCAAACTCTTACACATTCCTAAAACTGGAAAGGGAAAAGGTGAGAGAAAATGGGGAAGAGAGTTTGACATCAAAAGGGAAGGTTTTCTATCCTAGGAGGAACTTTCTAAGTTGAATTTTCGTTCACCTTGGAAACACCACTTTTTGAGGTGACTAAACAGTCACATGGGAGAAGTCACATGTTTCAAAATACCCCTAACCCATAGGTATACTCTTTGGACCTTTGGAAAAGCCTTAAAACTGACCCTAGGAGTCCATTTAACCCTTTGGAAACCCAACTGAAGTTTACCTACGGGTCAAACTTGAGTTGACCACTCCCAAGACTCCCTACCCAAGGCAATATTTGGGACCACACTCATTTTTTTGAATGGCTTTGGTAGAAACAAAACTCCCTCCAAGAGACAAGTCAAAATCAATGACACTAACCAGCACATGTGTCAAGTGACACAATAAAAATACACTATAAAAATCACACATGGAATTTGTCTCTTGTAGGATTACACATATACATAAAAATTAATTTTAACACTCAAGCATCATACACTTCACAAATAAAATACATTACAAATGGGGTGTTGTCTCTCCAAATAGACAACTCCCGGCTTAACAAACGTACATTGGTCTAGGTTTGGTTCTCCATATAAATTCCATGGTCACATGGATAATTTTCCTGCACATCTCAACTAACACATTAGTAATTCCAAATAATCACAATTATACATAATCAAATACATAGATTTCATTGCACATCAAACACTCATACATTGTCAACAAAAATTCAATATCTCATTCAAATAAATTTCGATCTCACATAAGCAATTAACGTAATTCTCAAAATTGAACCATTCATATAATAAGCATCATTTTTCTATCATCAAAATGAAGTCCTGCAATTCCAATAATGACATTCACCATTTCAATGTAATTCTAATCTAGCAACATATAAAGTTTCATAATCATCATGCATAAAATAAAGCATCAACATATGTCAATGTGATCCAAATCATGGAATCATATAAGTTCTAAGTCCATAACACATAAAATAAAGCATCCATAATAGTCTCAATATGCAAATAACTGAAAATGTCAAACTGAGTCGGGGTAGGGCCTCACACCATCATCTATAGCAATATTCAAATTGACCTAACACACTGACCTATATACCCAATACAAACAATATGCCTTATGTCGGCTTACAATAAACTACAAAAGATATACAATGTCGGCTTTATACAATAATTACAAAATGATTTTCTAAATGAATCTTCCTTGATGTCGGCTTCCCTGAAGTGTTGGATGTTGGTGTTAGTGTAACCCAGGATACTCCAATGCCGGTGTCTGCCGGTAAATGACTCCCATAAAATCTTCTTTCCATCAATAACAATAAAATGAATCCAATGAGTGTCTATTGCCAACAGTTTTATCACAGCATAAGCTTGTAGTCAATGAGACTCTTTTGTGTTGAGCAATGTGCCTTCCTGCATGTGCAAGTCCCCATACTATGTAATATCTTTCATATGGCCAGTGAATTGATATTGTGGGTCACAAATCCTATTGTGGTTTTTCCTCTTTGAGGTTTTCCACATATAAATTATGTGTGTTATGGTGTTCATTCATGTGGATGTATTATTTACTTCAAGCTATATGTTTCTTCATTTACCAGTTAATATGTGTATGTTATAAAAAGGTAAATCATATTATACCAATAGAACACTGATTCACTCCCCCTCTCAGTGTTCTTGGATTCCAACACCATCATGTTCAATAGATCATGGAGGGGAGGCAATTGAAATTGTTAGTCAGATCATCAAGTTGAGGTAGTTCACCAGAGTGGGTGAGGAGATGCCGCCTAGATGGACAAACCCCTAGATGGTAGAGAAGATGATGGAATAATTCAAGAATGAAGTGAGGAATGAAATCCGAAATTCTTTGCCTAGTTTGCAGAGAAACCCTGATTCAAAGGATGAATATGAGGAAGCCAGTGAAGAGCTTCACAAAGTTGAAGGACCGAAAGATGAAAGAGAGGAAATATTCCTAAGAGCAGTGGAGAAAGCAACTAAATTTCATAAATTAGAGGTTTCTAACTTTTTCAGAATGTTGAACCTAGATAATCTGATCGATTAGATCAGAGAGTTGGAGGACTACATTGAGTTTGAGGATGTCAAGGACCCACATCAAGTTTGGTTGGCACATACTAAGTTGAAAGGGCATGATGCGTTATGATGGAAGGAATTGTAGAAAGACAAAGTAGAGAATGGTGAATTGAAGATCACCCGATAGAGACAAATGGTTGCCAAATTGAAGGCCAAGTTCATATCGGGAGACTATGGATTGGAGTTGTTCAAGAAGTTTTAGAACCTGAAACAAAGAAAGATAATTGTGAAGGAATGTAATAAGGAATTCTAGAAAGTGGTGATTGGATTTGGACATAGAGAGATGGATAGAGAAAAGGTGGTGAGGTACATCATGTTATACAATTCAAATAACTAGAAGATAACTGAGAGGGGGAGTGAATCATTTGTCCCAAGACTACCAAAACCTTAAGCAATTAAAACTTTAATACTAGAACACATAAGATCAATACCAGATTGGATAACTTAATTACCAAAATAGTAGATATACCAATTAAGAACAAGCAACAATTAGAGAATAAATACTATCCACATGACATCAAGATTTCTTTGTGAAAAACATGATAAAGAGAAAAACCACAGTGGGAAGCCTACCCACGGTTAGATAATACTTCTATAGTAAGTATTAAATTAATGAGGGGCTTGTACTTGTAGGAAGGCCAACAGTCTAGAGCACACTACTCATTACGAAAGGAGTCCCACTAAGCACATAAAAATCCAGACTACAATCTAGAAGGAAGAATGAACTCCAATAATAGCATCTCCTATGCCTAATTATAGTTCTGGTTAAGCTCAATACCGGAGCATTTAATCCTCTTACATAAACCTAGCTTGATCACTATGTTAGGTCTTAGAGACAACTGAGAGTGGGGGGTGAATTAGTTATCCAATAAATTCAAACCAAAATTAACCTAACCAAAGCTTAATGCTTAATGCCGGTGAACCAAACTTTATGTCAGTAGATAGTTTTATCAGTTAATTGCAGTACCAGTAAAGATTATGATAAATCAATGATGAACCACTAGTACCAAACTAGTACTGTGAGGGGGAGGGTGAATTAGTAAAAACACAAATACTGTCCAAAACCGGTTTGACAGCAAACACTCTGAATGACTGATAAACAAAGATACCGATAAAATAGAGTGCAACCAGTAACATCCAGTATAGCTCAATCAGTCATGAACCGGTCACTCAATAAGCTTTTCTCTTAGCTCAATACCACATTATCATAATATTCACATGCATGAACTAGTAGACTTAACCATCAAATCTTCACAACAGTGAGTTCAATATGTTTTATAGACAGGCATAAAACATAGAACCTTCATGTGCATAACAGATAAAACAAAGCATCACAAGACAAAAGCATTTCACATGACACACATATTTTTTCATGTGGAAACCCAGCTGGGAAAAACCATGATGGGGATGAATACCCACAAGATGCTTTTTGAACTCTTTAGAAGTTCGCTATGTTAGGAGCCTTGTCCGGTTAAGAACATTACAATAGGTTCTGGTAGGAACCGATCCTGTTAGGGATCACCCGGTTAAGGGTTAAACCTGGTAGGGTCACCTTGTTAGAGGATTTTAAGAACTCAATAGCTAAAAGGATCTCCTAAGCTTCTCTAGCTTCTCAGAACTCATTAGCTTTGAGTTACCTGGTTAAGGGATTTGAAACAAGTTGGTTAAGACCACCCAATTTAAGGGATTTTGAATCAAGCCAGTTAAGGCTACCCTGTTAGGGGATTTTACAACTGTTGAAGTGATTAGAAATCAATAAGTATTACAATGATCTATTTAACAACACTTAATGCTAATGCAGATCCATTTAGGCTCCTCTTTTCCTTCTGCACATTCACTTTGCAGGTATCTCTTCTTTCCTATGGTTTGGCAAGAATCTCGTATCACTTTCCTTGGATACACACTCACAACTTTTGCCAACAACCTCAGACAGAAACCTAACATCAACCTTATAGGGAACATACAGGTCGGTAGCAAAAACCCTAAACCCTAAACCTGTTAGGTTGAGCAATTCAAACATTTCGATCCTGACCGTTGAATCATACTGCATTAATTGCACCAGTCCTGAGTTGATCTCAAGACATTCCCCATCATCCATTATCCACCATTTTCATGGCAGCTGATATCCCATCACACGTTATCACCATTTGACAGACTTTGCACAATCCTGAGGTAGATAGGAATAGTCTTCTTCATGCAAGATCCTTCACGCGCACAGAGTTTATGTGGCAACACGATCTGTCATCCATCATAATGCTAACTCATCACACAAAGATCATCGATTGAGTCACATAGACTTGAGATACTCCAACCAGAAACCCGAAGTGGAAGCTGCCTTACCAACCAGTAGTCATACAGTGCTTCCATGTGCCGGTTCCCATAACTGCATGTCGGTTCACCTTGAACAAATGTGCTGCTTCACTTTGGCATATACCAGTTCACACATATACCAGTACCTCTTTCTTCACTTATCACATGTGCCAGTTCACACTATGTCTTATATTGACATCAATGACAACATACAATATCATTATGTCTTCATGCCAGTTCACATTCACATAAGGCTCATGCCGGTTCACATAATGCCAACAATATCCCCCTTTGGCATTGATGGAAATATACTAAAGATATCTTCTCTGCTTCACATCTTCTCCCCCTTTGCTACAGATATCTTTTCGCTTCACTCCTTCTCCCCCTTTGACAATAATGCCAAAGTGGAGGTACAATCATCACTATTTCATCATGCTTCTCCCCCTGAGGAGTAGCATCCTTAAACACACCAATCAACCAAATATTTGTCTATCCAGTACCTGACTAATGTGGAATAATCACTTTTAGTTCACCTCCTAAAGGGGCAATACCCCTAATTCACCTCTCACATGCACAAATGTTGTCTTTGGGAGAGGCTTGGTGGATATGTTTGCTAACTGCTCCTTACTGGACACATGCTCCAGTGCAATCTCTTTATTCTGAACCTTTTCCCTCAAGAAATGATACTTAAGCTCAAAATTCTTGGTTCTAGAATGTAAAACCAAATTCTTTGATATATTGATAGCACTTGTGTTATCACAGAATATACTTACCAGTTCAGATATAGGGATCTTGAAGCCTTCCAGTACATGCTTCATCCAGATTGTCTGAGTGCAGTTCATGAAAGCTACAACATACTTCACTTCCACTATAGACTGAGAGATGCAACTCTTCTTTTTACTCATCCATGAGACCAGTCTACCACTGAGAAAGAATGCACCACTAGTTGTGCTCTTTCGGTCATCCACATTACCGGCCCAATCAGCATCTGTGAATACTTTCAAATTGAAATTATTGTTGTATGGGTACCACAATCCATAGTCAATTGTTCTCTTCAGATACCTAAGAATCCACTTGACTGCACTCAAGTGAGATTACCTTGGACTCTTCTAGAATCTTGCAGTGATGCCAACTGCATGTGCAATATCTAGTCTACTATGCACTACATAATTTAGCTTACCAATCATTGACTAGTATTCCTTCTCATCAACCAATGCAGAATCATCCTCCTTTGTCAATTTGCAACTGGTCACCATTGGTGTACCAACCGGTTTGCTATCTTCCATGCCAAAAGTATTCAACAACTCTTTGACATATTTGGACTGAGTGATGAAGATTCCATCTTTCATCTACTAGATCTGTAGTCCAATGAAGAACTTAATCTCCCCTATGAGTGACATTTCAAACTCTTTCTTCATTTCATCAGCAAACTCATGACTCATCTTGTCATCTCCACCAAAGATGATGTCATCAACAAAAACTTCACAGATCAAGATCTGATCTCCTTCAAACTTCAAGTAGATATTGCTATCTTCACTTGTTCTCTCAAATCCAATCTTCACAAGATGGGAAAGTAGGCACTCGTACCATGCCCTAGGTGCTTGCTTTAGACCATATAATGCTTTATGTAGCCTACATACCATGTCACTGTGTTCAGATAGGATAAACCCATCTGGTTGCTCAATATATACCTCCTCTTCAAGTACACCATTTAGGAATGCAGATTTTACATCCATTTGATATACCTTGAATCTCTTAAAAGCTGCATATGCAACAAGCATATGAACTCCTTCCAATCTAGCTACAGGAGAAAAGGTTTCCCCATAGTCTTCACCTTCTTCTTGAGCATATCCTTTGCATACCAGTCTGGCTTTATTCCTAATCACTGTGCCATCCTCATTCAAATTATTTCTGAACACCCATTTGGTGCCAATAACATTTTTATGCTCTGGTCTGGGTACCAAGGACCATGTACCATTTTTCTCTATCTGGTCAAGTTCTTCTTCCATTGCCTTGATCCAGTCTTCATCATTATGAGCCTCTTTGAATGATTTAGGCTCAAATTCAGAGATCATACATAAGTTTTCTCTGATCTTTCTTCTGGTAAGGATTCCTACATCCTTATCACCTATGATCTGTTTGGGATCATGATTCAACTTGACATACTAAGGAATGGTCTTAATTGGTTCTTCTTGCTTTTCTTCTTCATCCTCATCTTCATCAATATCAGCATTCACCGATTTAGGAACACTATTACTGGTACTTGGTTGACTGACAACCGGTTCCCAGAAGGTTGCAACCGGTTCATTTACAACTTGTTCACTGCCAGTTTTCTCAGTCTTCTCAGAGGATTCATCAATTCTTACATTGATGCTTTCCATAATTCTCTGAGTCCTATTGTTGTAGCACATGAAAGCTTTACTCTCAGTGGAATATCCTAGAAATATTCCTTCATCACATTTAGCTTCAAATTTGCCCTGATGTTCACTCCTCTTGATGTAACATTTGCTACCAAATACCTTAAAGTAGCTAACCATGTGTCTTACCAGTCCAATACTCATAAGGAGTTTTGTCCTTACCCTTTTTGATGAGTACCTGGTTCATAGTGTAGACTGCAGTGCTCACTGCTTCTCTCCAAAAGGTGTGAGCAACCTTTCCTTGGATCAACATAGTTCTAGTTGCTTCAACCATAGTCTGATTATTCCTCTCTGCTAGGCCATTCTGCTATGGAGTTCAGGGGGCAGACAACTATCTCTTGATGCCAAATTCTTCACAATACTTGTTAAATTCACTGGAAGTGAATTCCCCTCCTTGATCAGTTATGAGACATTTGATCCTTTTATTGCTTTCCTTCTCCACTAATGCTCTGAATGCTTTGAATTTCCCAAAAGCTTCAGACTTGTCTTTCAAGAATGTGACCCACATCATTCTTGAGCAGTCATCAGTGAGAATCATGAAGTACCTATCACCCTGCACACTTCTAGTTTTCATAGGACCACATAAATTAGTATGCACAAGATCAAGCAAGTTGTCAGCAGTGAAAGATTTACCTTTAAAGGTTGAGGAAGACATTTTCCCCAATTGACATTCTCTACACAAGGTATTATCTGGTTTGCTCAGCACCAACAACCCTCTAACTGCCTTGATCTTACTAGCCTTCACAATGTTGTCAAAGTTCACATGGCAGAATCTCCTATGCCATATCCAGCTATCATCAAGCTTAGCCATAAGACATGTACTTATATTTGCATCTAGATGAAATAGGTTACCTTTAGTCTGCATGCCGGTGGCTACCAATTTACCATCTTTACCTTTGATTCTGCAAACTCCATTCTTGAATTGCAGAGTGAGACCACTATCATTTAGCTGGGCAACACTTAGAAGGTTGTGTCTGAGACCATCAACCCAGTACACATTGTCAGCAGTACTCTTTCCATTCAAAGAGATGGAGCCTCTACCTTTGACCATGCAAGGTGCATCATTGCCAAAGCGAACCACACCACCATCATACTCTTCCAAGGATAGCGGTCACCAGTCATATGGTGAGAACAGCCATTGTCAATGATCCATTCATTTGAATTTTCAAACTGGGAGACAAGAGCCTTCCTGTCTGCCACATCTTCCTTTACAGCAACAAACATAATGTCTTCATTTTCTTCTTCTTTTGATTCCTCATCTGTGACACCTTCATCAACTGCCACAAAACAATTTCTCTGGTTTCCTCCTTTGAATTTCTTGAACCTTTTCGGTTTGTCCTTGTTGTCACTATTAGGACAGTTCATAGCAATATGTCCTATCCGGTTGCAGGAGAAACATTTCAAAGGTAGCTTACCTTTGTATTTACCAGTTCCTTTTGGGAATCTCTTGGCTAGAAGAGCTTCAAATTCCATCAGAAACTCTTCATCCTTCATTTCTCTATTCTGACTAGGTTCCCCACTAGTGCTAGCCTCTTTTCCTTTTCTGGATGGTATAGCAGAAACTTTAAAAGCTGATTTTGACTTTTGAACACTACCATCAAAACTATTCAGCTCATAGGCTATCAACTTGGCTATGATCGAGTCCAAGGATGCCTTAGACTTGTCTATTGATCTCAACTCTTGAATAGCAACAACCCTTATTGCATAGACCGGCAACAGGGATCTCAGGACTTTACTGACCATAGTGGAATCTTCTATTTTGCCACCTGCACTCTTTATTTCTCCAGCAACTATTTTGATTCTTATTCCATACTACTGAAAGGTCTCTCCTTCAACCATCATGTCTTCAAACTTTCCTCTCAAGCTCTCTTCCTTAGCCTGTTTTACAGGCTCATCACCACCATAGATATTTTCAAGAGCATCCCATACTTCTTTGGGATTTGCCTTGTCCTGAACATCAATAAACTCAATGTCAAATAGACTACTGATGAGCACTTCCATGACTTGACCATTTTCTTGTATCTCTCTCTTTTGGTCATCGGTGAGAGTACAGGTAGGAACAACATATACATTTTCAACATAACTCTAGTGTTGAACACCCATGCTTGTGATGAATATCTTCATCCTATCTTTCCATATACCAAAGTTTTACCTGTTAAACTTTGGACCTTCCCTCTTCATCATTTGGCTAGGATCTTTTCCTCAAGCGGTTAAGCTTACAACACAGAGGACCTGGAGCGCTTTGATACCAATTGATAACTCAATGATGAACCACTAGTACAAAACTGGTACTCTGAGGGGGGGTGAATCAGTACAAACACAAATACTATCCAAAACCAATTTGACAGCAAACACTCTGAATGACTGATAAATAGAGATACCGGTAAAACAGAGTGCAACCGGTAACATCCAGTATAGCTCAATCAGTCATGAACCGGTCACTCAATAAGCTTTTCTCTTAGCTCAATACCACATTATCATAATATTCACATGCATAAACTAGTAGACTTAACCATCAAATCTTCACAACAGTGAGTTCAATATGTTTTATAGACAGGCATAAAACATAGAACCTTCATGTGCATAATAGATAAAACAAAGCATCACAAGACGAAAGCATTTCACATGACACACATATTTTTTCACGTGGAAACCCAACTGGAAAAAACCATGGTGGGGATGAATACCCACAAGTTGCTTTTTGAACTCTTTAGAAGTCCGCTCTGTTAGGAGCCTTGTTCGGTTAAGAACATTACAATAGGTTCTAGTAGGAACCGATCCTGTTAGGGATCACCGGATTAAGGGATACCCAGTTAAGGGTTAAACCCGGTAGGGTCACCTTATTACAAGATTTTAAGAACTCAATAGCTAAAAGGATCTCCTAAGCTTCTCCATCTTCTCAAAGCTCATTAGCTTCAAGTTACCCGGTTAAGGGATTTGAAACAATCCAGTTAAGACCACCCGATTTAAGGGATTTTGAATCAAGCTAGTTAAGGCTACCCTGTTAGGGGATTTTACAACTGTTGAAGTGATTAGAAATCAATATGTATTACAATGATCTATTTAACAACACTTAATGCTAATGTAGATCCATTTAGGATCCTCTTTTCCTTCTGCACATTCACTTTACAGGTATCTCTTCTCTCCTATGGTCTGGTAAGAATCTCGTATCACTTTCCTTGGATACACATTCACAACTTTTGCCAACAACCTCAGATAGAAACCTAACATCAATCTTATAGGGAACATACAGGTCGGTAGCAAAAACCCTAAACCCTAAACCTGTTAGGTTGAGCAATTCAAACAGTTCGATCCTGATTGTTGAATCATACTACATTAAATGCACCAGTCTTGAGTCTATCTCAAGACATTTTCCATCATCCATTATCCACCATTTTCAAGGCGGCTAATAACCCATCACGTGTTATCACCATTTGACAAACTTCGCACATTCCTGAGGTAGATAGAAATAGTCTTCTTCATGCAAGATCCTTCACATGTACAGAGCTTACGTCGCAACACGATCTGTCTTCCATCATACTGCTAACTCATCACACAAAGATCATCGATTGAGTCACACAGACTTGAGATACTCCAACTGGAAACCTCAAAGTGGAAGCTGCCTTACCAACTGGTAGTCATACAGTGCTTCCGTGTGCCGGTTCCCATAATTGCATGCTGGTTCACCTTGAACAAATGTGCCGCTTCACTTTGGCATATACCGGTTCACACATATACTAGTACCTCTTTCTTCACTTATCACATGTGCTGGTTCATGCTATGTCTAATATTGACATCAATGGCAACATACAATATCATTATGTCTTCATGCCAGTTCACATTCACATAAGGCTCATGCCAGTTCACATAATGCCACTAGATTAATGCATTAAACAGAATGACAAAAACATCCACAATGCATAACACAAATATTTGTACATGGAAAACCTGTAAGGGTGAAAACCATGGTGGGAATCCTTACCCACAATTAGATGATATTACTGCAGATAGTATGTGTGTACAATATGGAGTCTACACATATAGAATTGTCAGCTGCCTAGAGCTCACTGCTCAATCACAAAATGGGAGTCATACTGACTACAATTGGATGGTTAAATCCAATGATAATGTACTGCTCAAAATAGCATCTTCATATGCTAGATTCAGTACTGGTTAAGCTCTGATTTGCCTTCTTCAAACCTTCCTTCAATCTTCAAGTGATGTCTGTGTGTATAGCTCTACTTATTTTTGCATATACCTTATTCGCACTTACTTACATTCCCATTTCAATCCTATATCAATCTCACAAATGAGATCTTACATTTATACCATAACCTAAGACCAACTATGTAGGTTGGCTTACAAAGAATATTACAATAAAATCTATTACAAAAATATCAAAATGTGATGCATCATATCGGCTCAATGCATTTGCAATAATAACAAATCATCTCCATAACATGTTGTGCTAATTTGGAATAGATGTGCTTGTCGCTGCATAACTTGGACCTATTTGTTGGTGTCAACAAATATGCATACCTGAATAGATCAATAACCAAATAGATAAAACCAAGTGATGAAGTAATGTCTTTGACATAACCAGGTAGTCTCCAAGTCATTCCAAGTGTCGGTGAACAATATAACCTGCCGGTGACTCTGCATAAGTCACTAACATGTCGGTGGACAAAACCAAATCTCCAAGTGCTGATAAGGCTGACTAGTGTTGACAAGTGTTGACATCAATGACAAAACCATATCAACATATCCAAAAGACCAACAATCTCACCCTTTGGCATTAATGGCAACACAAGATGAAAAAACCATCAAAGTGCCAAAACCAAAAACCAACAATCTCCCAAAGAGATCAGTAACCAAAAATCAAAATACATATTGTCTCTCCCCCTAGGAATAATATCTCCCAAAAGATAATGTGTTTTTCCATAATATCTCTCCTCCTTTGACATCAAATGTCAAATAAATACAAAAACTAGATTCAAATACAAAATACCAACTCATTACAAAATACCAACTACTCCCCCTGACAAGTAGCTCTCCTCATCAAAGCTGGAAAAAATGATTTCTCCATCAATTATGTCAGTTGTTGACAAACATCAAATCTCTAAGTCTCTACTGGTGGGGGTAGAACTCCAAGCTTCTTTCTGAGATATTCAAAGTGTTGGCAATATAGCATTATAACAGACAATGAAAGATTGTTGGCATTTCAATAAGGATATTGAGAAGGTTGTTGATGATTATGGATATAACTGATTAAGGATGTTTACTATCATGATATTATTATTTTGTCATTGATATCAAGAAATTGATTTTCTAATTTAGTATGATCTTGCCATATCTTGAGAAGTATGATTTGAAGAGTATAAAGATGTCAATAAAAGACATAGGAAATAATATAATGAATAAGGGGATGAATAATGTATTCAATGGGCAACTATTACTGATTCAGACAATGATGAGATCATGATGTTTAGATTGTTTTGACATCATACATATGTTGTAAATTGTAAGGTTAATACTATACTATGTTACCAAGCAAAGAACCTAGTTGATAAACCCTAAGGAACCTAGTCGGTAAACCCTAAGGTTATCGGTATTGGTTAATGAAGGCGGAATGTCTACTGAGTAAAGTTTAGTATTTACCGAGTTGTAACCAAACTATAACCATATGCATTAAATGTTTACATGTGTTATTTAATGAAGGAAGCTGATGAGCTGGAACTGATTAAATGATTGGTATGTTGTGCATGAAGTTTGTTAATGAATCTATGGCAAAGGAAAGTTGGCATGAAGATCTACAGCACAGATTGAACCGCAATACCCTAGCACAAGTTCCAAGAAATGTATGCAAGTTCCAAGGTGGGGTAAAACATTTTTTAGATCGAAAGATGCATTGAACCTAGACAAGACAAAAGATCTGATGGCTATGATTGATCATGGGAAATGTGATCAAGGAGATTATGCGGTTACCTAATTGTTTATAAATAGGAAACTATTGATAAACAATGTATGCGGGCAAGTGTATGCATAGGGATGCTACATAGTGGTTACCGAGGACAGAAGCTTGAAGACCTATTTGAATAATAGAGTATAGAAGCCCAGCAGATGGACAAGATTAGTTCTATGTCTGGATTGTATTAAACAAATAAGAATCTGCTTTAGCATTTTAGATGTGAAGTTGCAGATAGATTTTTATTACTGTTATTTTGTGAAATTGACAGAAAATCTCTTAACTGAGTGTACTTAATAGTCTTATTTGTAAAACCCTCTAGCAAGGTGACATTTTGATTGAGTGTTTGAAATCCTTTAACAAGGTCACTTCTAACAAAGTGAAGATCCTAATAGATCTGAGGGAAATCCCTTAACTGGGTCACATCTAGCAATGTGTTTGTAATCTTTAACAGGATTTGCTTTTAACCGAGCATACTCTAGAAGAGTATATTTCTTAGTGGGTCCAAAATCCCACAATGGTTTTTCCCTATTTGGGTTTCCACGTTAAATCTGGTGTTATGAGGTTTATGATGTTTATATGCTTTTGAGTTTACATGTTTAACAGTTTTGGTTATATTACTAAAGTATATGTTACCGAGGTTGAATCTGATGTTTTTATGGAAGATTAAGTTTGTATGATTCACCCACCCCCTCTCATCTTGTTGGTTATTGGATCTATACTTATAATAAGTATCAGAACTATCACAAAGGTCTTGTTAGGCAAAGGCTTAGTAAAAATATCTGCAATCTACTCTTTATTATTCACATAAACCAATTTCACTTCTTTTGCTTCAACATTCTTTTTCCAAAAATTAAATTTGATAGAAAGATGTTTAGTCTTTAAGTAAAATACCAGATTCTTTGATACATCAATTGATGCCATATTATCACAGTAAATAGTTATAGGTTCCTTGCATTTTACCTTTATTTCCTTTAACATTTGCTTAATCCTTAATACCTATATGTAATTAGTTGCTGCTACAACATATTCTGATTCAGCTATTGATAGTGATGTACAACTTTGTTTCTTGCTCAACCAAGAAATTAGTTTGCTACCAAGAAAAAATGCTTTGCTGGTGGTGCTTTTTCTATCATCTACATCTCCTACCCAATTAGCATCCGTGTATGCACATAAATCAAAATTTTCATCTCTAAGAGACCATAAACCAAGATTTGTAGTGCCTTGTAGGTATCGGAAATTCCTTTTTACTGCAAATTTATGATTTTATTTAGGATTACTTTGAAATCTTGAGACAATACATACTACATTCATAATATCAGGTCTTGTTTGTGTCAAATATAGTAAACCTCCTATAATAGATTTTTATCTAGTCAGGTTAACAGGTGTTGATTCATCCTTCAAAGATAGTTTATCAGTTCTAGTCATAGGTGTTCTTACCGGTTTAGAGTTTTGCATGCCAAATTTCTTTAGTAATTCCTTCAAGTACTTATATTGACATAAGAATATACCTTTATCAATCTATGAAATCTGCAATCTTAAAAAGAATTTTATCTCTCCAATCATAGACATTTCAAATTCTTGATTCATTTTATTAGAAAAGTCTTTGCACAATCCATCTTCTCCTCCAAAGATTATATAATCAACAAAAACTTCAATAACCAAAATGTCATCATTAGTCACTTTGTAGTATAGATTGTTGTCAGCATTACCTTTAGTGTAACCGAGCTTCAAAAGATATTTGTCCAATCTAGCATACCAAGCTCTAGGAGCTTGCTTTAGTCCATATAAAGCTTTCCTTAACCTGCAAACCATATCTTTGTCATCTGTCAAAGAAAATCCACCAAGTTGTTCAATATAAGCTTCTTCTTCAAGATCTCCATTCAGAAATGCAGTGAGCTGCAAAAGCCAATAGTAGTCTGACTACTTCAATTCTAGCTACCGGTGCAAAGGTTTCATTGTAATTGAGTCCTTCTTTCTGTGTATATCCCTTACACACTAATCTTGTTTTGTTTCTGATTACCCTATCATCTTAATTAATTTTTTTTTTTAATACCCATTTTGTTCCAATTACATTTTTTGTCTTTAGGTCGGGGAACTAATGACCAAGTGTTATTCCTTTCAATTTGTTCCAATTCATCTTCCATAGCTTTAATCCAATATTTATCTTCACATGCCTCATTAATAGTTGTAGGTTCAATTTGAGAAATAAGACACACCTCTTCATTTGCCAATCTTCCTCTATTCATAGCTCATTGATATTTATTTCCAATTATCTGATCTTCAGAGTGATTCAATCTTACATACCGGGGTGTTTTTACTTTCTATTGTTCTTTAGTGACTGTTGAATCCTCAGATGATGCCAGTGTAACTAGATCAACATTCAGTACCGGTGTACTCATAGTAGGTTCATTTGTGATTATCTCTATTTTTGGTTCAGAGTCTATGTACCTTGAGTTTCCTCTAAAGTGTTCATCAGTCTTCACATTTGCACTTTCAACAATTTTCTACAATCTCTTGTTAAAAAATCTATATGTCTTGCTCTTAGATGAATAACCAAGAAATATTCCTTCATCACTTCTAGGATCAAATTTTCAAATATACTCATCTCTTCTAATGTAGCATTTACTTCCAAATATTTTGAAATATTTAAGAGTAGGAGTATTACCAAACCATAGTTCATGAGGGGTCTTACCGGTTTCACCTTTGATGTAAAATTTGTTGAATATAAACTATTGTATTGGTTGCTTCTCTCCAATATATATGAGGTAGGTTTTCTTCTGATATCATGTTTCTATCTCCATCAAAGATAGTTCTATTTTTTCTTTCTACAACTCTTTTCTGCTGGGGTGTCCAGGGTGCTGATAACTGTCGTCCAATCCCATTCACTGCACATAATGTATTAAATTCCTTGGATGTGAATTCACCTCCTTGATCTGATCTCAAACATTTGTTTTTCTTGTCAGTTTCATTCTCTACCATCACCTTGAATAGTTTGAATTTCCCAAATGCTTCTGATTTCTCCTTGAGAAAAGTAACCCAACACATTCCAGAATAGTCAACAATGATTAGCATGGAATACCTATCTCCTTGTATACTTCCAGTTATTGCAGGACCATATAAATTAGTATGAATTAAATCAAGAATATTGTTAGATTTCTCTGGAATACTCTTGAAAGTTTCTCTAACTTGCTTTCCAAATTGACATTCCTTACATACCGGATTGTGAGGTTTAACAATCTTAGGTAAATCTCTTACTGCCTTAGTTGTAATGATTTTCACAGTGCAATCAAAATTTACATGACAGTCTCTTATGTCATAACCAACTTTTATCAATATGAGCAATCAAACATGCTTTCTCATTATTATTCAAATGAAAGATATTACCTCTAGTCTGATTATCGGCTGCAATTTCTAAACAAGTTCTGTTTAAGATTTTGCATTTACCATTCTTGAATTGTAACAGAAATCCTTTTTCAACTAATTGACCAACACTCAAAATATTATGCTTCAAACCTCCAACATAGTAAACATTATCAGTATTGTGCTTACCATCAAAAGATATAGTTCCTTTTCCTTTGATCAAACAAGCTTTATCATCTCAAAATCCTATTAGACCTTCATTGTATTCCTGAAAGGTTAAGAATTTAATCATATCACTAGTCATGTGATGTGAACATCTGGAATCAATGATCCATTCATCTTGATGTAGTGGAAGGGTGTGATATGTGAAGCTTTAATATTTACAAGGGAAATACAAGATCCAAACCCCTAGGCCTACAAGAACCCAAATGGCTCAAATAGGTCAAATGCAAACCAACAATTCTCCAAATGATTACAAAGGTATGGAATATTTATAAAACCTCCAAATAAGGTTTTTTAACTAGTTTTGTGGTTCCAAGAACTGGTTTAAGTGCAAAGCCCTCTTTTTAGCCTTCTAGGCCTAGTTTCCCAATTAGCCCTGCAACGAGGAAAATTAATTGTTTTCTCCAAACTTTTCCAAAAAACAAAACAAATAAATTATATATTCAGACACCCATTTGGCTCTACATGGACATATAAAAATCCTACATATGGTTGTTTTGGAAAGTATATGCTGTCCTGTAACTGTGCACCATTTTTAGGCCCAAAAAGTGGCAATTTAACAAAGGAAGTATATAATTTTTGTGCTCCCTAATTCCCAAACTCTCAAAAATCATCCAATATGGTTCAAACCTAAGGAAAATGAAATTATTTTCAAGGTTTAACCCTTTTAGATGCAAAATCCCAAATTTAACCTCTCAGAAACCCTCAAAAGTGAGTTTTCTCACATATCCCACTTCCAAACACTATACCATCCAACTGATGATGGATTAACCTTTCATTTCACATGTATCAATACTTTCAAACATAAAAAGTACCCCTCCTTAAGGTGGATTTGCTACTACTACTCCTTAGCAAGCATTTTCAATGCATTTTTCACTCTTTCCCAATGGTGATCACCCCTTTCTCCAACTTATCTGCACATTATCAGGTTAGGAAATAATTTTAAATGTAAAATGGAGACATCCCATGATTACCAGGCCTGTTTCAATCATTGAATGCCTTCTTCATGTTAGAAAATCATTTTTCTTGATTAAAAAACTAGTCAAAATGTGTTAACAGTCAACCTAGAATTACAAACTGAAACCAAGAATGAATTTTCAATGCATGAAACAATGTATCCGTGGTTCCTACAAGTCCTCAAAGTATTTGAGATCAACAGCACCAATAAAAATAACAAAATTACAATGCACCAAACATAAAAAATGGTAGAAAATAAAGTGTTTTATTGAATTTCTTGGTTGCCAGTCCATACACCAGCATGATCTGCCATACAAAGCATTTCATTTCCCATTTATAACTTCTCCCTAACTATATCAACAAATTTTGATTGGTTACATTTCATTTTTAAAATATTTAACTCTTAAAAACTAATTTCCCCCCAAAACTACCTATTTCAAATATTCAAATTTATCAACTTTGGGAAAATGACATAATTTGATTAAATCTCCTAACTATTGACATGAAATGTCTTGAAATGTTTTATTTAAAATTTTCTAAACCATCCTAGACTCTCTAAGCCATAAATTCCCATTACATCTTTTTTTTTTGTTGGTCCTAAGGTCCTTACTAGGCCCTCCACGACAAATTACAACTTATTACATTTTTCAACATTAAAGACCATAATGGGCCATAAGACATTATAATTTATTGCACTTGTCTTCATATGACCTTCAAAAGTATTTGATGGATTCAATGAGTCCTTTGGTCTTCCAAATTCACCTACACCATGCTCCCCAAAAAGGAAAAAACTTTTGTCCCAAGAGTTTGGCTTGAGTTTGCCTCCATCAACTGGCCAATGCCTCCTCATTTGTTGGTCTCCCAATGTGATCCTTTTTCTGCCATCACCTGCACTCACTTTGCCAAAAGTATTAGAATGAAAAGAAAATGTATTTGACCCTATTTTTGGATCAGACTGCTACCTTGCTGCCCCATTTGATTTTGCTGCTTCATAGTGGTTTGTTGTTTGCTGCACCACCTGTACCTGTCCTCCCTTCATCTGACCTTGAAATGGACACTTAATAGTGCCTATTTGAACATAATTTAAGTCCCAGTCAGTTGCTCTTAGGACTGATTTTCTTCTCTATCATAACCAAATTTTTGTTGCCTTGGGTTTGCTGCCCCCAACTAGTATCATACTCATCTCTAACCTGCTCATTCAATGGAATGTTGCTTCCAAAACACATCACCATCTTGTCATTACTTTTGTAATCCAAAGGTTGTAACTTATATCTTTGTCTCCCCTTATGCACAATGTAGGCATTTGAGTAACCATCATGAAGAGTTCTTCTTGCCCATTGCCATGGTCTACCAAAAATTATATGTCCACAACTCATAGGTATGATACCACACATTACTTGATCATGATAAGGACCAATTGAAAAATTAACAAGAGCTCACTTCCTAACCTCCATATTCAACCCTTGATCAACCCAAGTGGCCTTATAAGGGTTAGGATGATCCACCATTGTCAATCCCAACTTAGTCACCATATCATGTCAAATGAAACCAAATTGTTATGTGAACCAGAATCTATAATCAATTGACATAATTATCTTGGTCAAACAATATGTTCTGAAAATGTTCACCTTTGGTTCTTGTATTTGCTCACCTTGTCTTACCATAAGGAATTCTTCCTCTGTCTCTAGATATGCTAGCACTGGTCTGCCATCTTCCTTCTTCTCTTCTTCTTGTGTCGAACCTACTCTTCTCTCTTGTCCTTTATCAAATTCAACCCATTTAGGACACCTAAAGGATTGATGACCTACCTCATTACAATTGAAACATTTACCTTGAAAAGTTCCACTTCCTCTTCCTACTCCAAATCTTCCACCTCTATGGTTGTATCCTCCTCTTGGCTCTGAAGTATTCCCTCTGTCTTTATCCTTGTCTTCCCAAGTCTAATTTGTTCTTCCTCCTCTTCCTCTCATGAATCCACGTCCTCTATTGTTTCCTTGTCTTTCATTCTTCCTCTTTAACTTCTCTTTTTCTCTCACTGCTAACTGAAAGCATTCTCCAAGGGTTCTAGGCATATTCAACCCTATCATCCTAAATATTGTACTTGAGGCCATTGATGTATCTAGACACCTTCTCATCTTCATCTTCTGCTCCTCCCCTAATGCTCAGGGTGTGAAATTGTTCAGTATAGGACATTATATCTAAGTTCTTTTGTTTCAAGTTGTTTCTCCTCATCTTTATCTCGATTGCCAAGTCTGATGGCAAAAATTGACTCCTCACCATAGTCTTCATCCTCTCCCAATCTGAGATTTTATTCAATCCCTTGTTCTCTCTCTCATTTTGAATACTTGTCCACCATGTAAGGGTTGTTCCCCTTAGCCTTGCTTTTGTTATTTTCACCTTCTTGTCTCCATCTATATCCTCTAGATCAAAATAATTCTCAAGTGCCTCTATCCAACCAAGCACTTCTTCACTCTCCATCTTGCCTTGGTAGATTAGCAAATCAACTTGTGTCTTCATACCAGTACCTTGTACAGCCTTAATCAATCTTACAAATCTCCTCTCTTCAGGGTCTTCTTCATCCCTATGTCTCCCATGTGCTTGCTCTTCTCCTTCATTGTTTTCTTCATGATTATCTTCTCTTATAGGGTCTCTTCTTTCTTTCTCTAAGGCTTCTATCCTTCCTAACAATTTAAGTCTCTCCCTTCTCATTTGTCTTTCTTCCCTTTCCTTGGTTGCCTCTAATTCTCTATTCTCTCTTTCTTTTTGTTCTAGGGTTGCCTTCAACTCTTCAATCTCTCTTGTTATTTGGTTTTTAGGTGCCATGTTCTAGTTTGTTGGTTTTCCTCCTTAAAGACCTACTAAATAAAGCTTTGATACCACCTAATGTGGTGGAAGGGTGTGATATATGAACCTTTAATATTTACAAGGGAAATACAAGGTCCAATCCCCTAGGCCTTCAAGCACCCAAATGGCTCAAATAGGTCAAATGCAAACCAATAATTCTCCAAATTATTCCAAAGGTATGGAATATTTATAAAACCTCCAAATAAGGTGTTTTAACTAGTTTTGTGGTTCCAAGAACTGGTTTAACTGCAAAGCCCTCTTTTTAGCCTTCTAGGCCTAGTTGCCCAATTCGCCCTACAGCGAGGAAAATTAATTGTTTTCTCCAAACTTTTACAAACAACTAAAAAAATAAATTATAGATTCAGACACCCATTTGGCTCTACGTTGACATATAATAATCTTGAATAGGGTTGTTTTGGAAAGTATATGTTGTCCTGTAACTATGCACCATTTTTACGCCCAAAAAGTGGCAATTTAACAAAAGATGTATATAATGTTTTAACTCCTTGATTCCCAAACTCTCAAAAGTCATCCAATATGGTTAAAAAAAAAGGAAAATGAAATTATTTTCAAGGTTTAAACCTTTTAAATGCGAAATCCAAAATTTAACCTCTCACAAACCCTCAAAAGTGAGTTTTCTCACATATCCCACTTCCAAACACTATACCATCCAAATGATGATGGATTAACCTTTCATTTGAAATTTCTCAACACTTTCAAATATAAAAAATACCCCTCCTTAAGGCAGATTTTCTACTGCTGCTCCTTAGCAAGCATTTTCAATGCATTTTTCACACTTTTCCAATGGTGATCACCCATTTCTCCAACTTATCTACACATTATCAAGTTAGGAAATAATTTTACATGTTAAATGGAGACATCCCATTATTCACAGGCCTGGTTCAATCATGGAATGCCTTCTTCATGTTAGAAAATCACTTTTCTTGATAAAAAAACTAGTCAAAATGTGTTAACAATCAGCCCAAAATTACAAACTGAAACCAAGAATGAATTTTCAGTGCATTAAAACAATGTATCCATGGTTCCTACAAGTCCTCAAATCATTTTAGATCAACAACACCAATAAAATCAAAATTACAATGCACCAAACATAAAAAATGGTAGAAAATAGAGTGTTCTATTGATTTTCTCGGTTCCCAGTCCATACACCAGCATGATCTGCCATACAAAGCATTTCATTTCCCATTTATAACTTCTCCCTAACTATATCAGCCAATTTTGATTGGTTACATTTCATTTTTAAAACATTTAACTCTTAAAAACTAATTTCCCCCCTAAACTACCTATTTCAAATATTCAAATTTGTCAACTTTGGGAAGATGACATAATTTGATTAAAACTCCTAACTATTGACATGAAATGTCTTGAAATGTTTTATTTAAAATTTTCTAAACATTCCTAGACTCTCTAAGCCATAAATTCCCATTAAATCTTTTTTTTGTTGGTCCTAAGGTCCTTACCAGGCCCTCTAGGACAAATTAAAACTTATTACATTTTTAAGCATTAAAGGCCATAATGGGCCATAAGACATTATAATTTATTGAACTTGTCTTAATATGAACTTCAAAAGTATTTAATAGCTTCTTTGAGTCCTTTGGTCTTCCAAACGCACTTGCACCATATCCTTATCTTCAATTTTAGCCACGAGGGCCTGCTCTACCAATTGAACGATAGGTGTCGGTTGATCTTCTATTATAGCAATAAAAGCCCATCCATTGTCTATCAGATCCTCATTAGAATCATCAGTAACTCCTTCATCAACATAGTAACAAGATTTATCTCTATTCTTCTTAAACTTGTATCTTTGATAATCAAGGTTAGGCTTATATGTTCTTGTAGCTTCTTCTCTTAATCTTACATTTCTATCAGGACGCCTACAACCCATATGACCGATTTTATTGCAATTGAAACATTTAAAGGGTTCTTTACCTTCATACTTACTTCCAATGGGACCTTTAGGAATTTTCCTTGCAAATAGTGCTTCAAGTTCTTCCAGTTCTTCATTCTCCTTTCTGATTTCTTCAAGTTCTCTTGCATAAAAGGATTTCCAATTAGATTTCGCAGATGATGATGATGATGATGATGATATAGATGATGATGATGCCTTGAAAGTTGGATCTATCTTAATAGTAGCAACATGACCAAATTCCTCAAGTTCAAAAGCTGAAAGTTTTCCAACCAAAGTGTCTCTAGATACTGATGCATTAGGCATTGTTCTCAATTCATTTATAGCAGTAACTTTCATTTTATATGTTGGTGGCAATACTCTTAAAACTTTAGAAACAATCTCACCTTCACTTAAGGTTCCTCCACAACATTGTATACCCAAAACAATTTCATTTACTCTTTCCATAAAAGCAAAAATTCTTTCATCTTCTTCCATTTTCAGATTTTCATTCCTGACCCAGAAGCATTCAAGTTTTTGCAATTTTGAATGTGGTATCTGTTGACTGTAAATTTTATATTGGAAATGAATAGCCTTATGGGAAATTCAGTGACGGGGGACCAGTTGCATGGGTTTCACTCAATAACCTCTAGGATTGAGAAGTCGACTCTTCCTTATGGGTTTGGAGGAAAGGGAAAAGAAGGAAACTTTAAGAGCAGTAAATCTAGACTACTCACGCAATACGCCAGAGAATTTTTTAAAATACATGAGCATAAAAAACCCAAGTACATATGATTTTTTAAGCACATTCAACAATCTACAAGTCTGAATCTCTTGGTGTGATCTTGTTGTATATCATCTACCTTCTTCTTTCCTTTCTCATTATCTTTATCATTGCTAACCGGTTGAGTCTTGCTTCTACAGTACTTAGCAATATGACATATTTTGTTGCATGCATAACATGTAACATTGTTATTTTGAATTGCTTTGACAGATCCAGTATCATTCCTTGACCTACAATGATTAGAAAAATGTCTGAACTTTCCACATGCATGACATTTAACATTCATTTGGCAATCCTTTTTCTTATGACCACACTTCTTGCAATTCGTGCATTGATCAGGAACATAATTATAGTTTTGATTTTCTCTATTTCTACATTATTTAGCCATATTCCCAAATTTATTGCAAATAAAACATCTACCATTGAATTTATAAGAATTAGATTTCCTTATCGGTTTCCTCTATTCTAATGAGTTCTGCACATCAGTTGTCTGATCTGTAATACTGAAGCCTTCACCTTGTACAAATCTAAGTCCTCTAGAATCATCACTATTCCTTTGTCCTTTCAAGAAGTCATCCAATTGTGCAACACTAATCCTAACCTTTTCTTTGTACTCACTTGTAGTAGTCAGATCATCTCTCAGAGATATTACTTATCTTTCAAGTTCTTATTCATTATTCAAGGATTTTACAAAACTAGTTTTCAACATATCATTCTCATGAGCCAATCTATCACATTCCTCAAATTTTTTCTTCAGAGATGTAGAAAGATTTTCTTCTTTCTTCTTTCTGTCCTCAATATCCTTAGACATCCTCATAGTCAGGTCTTGCATTTTATTTTGCATGAGCATGTTTGCATGACTCAGTTTCTGACATTGTTCCTTGAGAGCATTATCATCATCTTTTTTTTGCAAATGTTCTTTCCTTCTAGCTTGAGATGATGATAACCTTTATTGTAGGACAAATATGAATTCATTTGCAGAATTTAGTTCATCTTCCAGTTTCAAGTTCTTCATCGTTTCAGCATCATAATCCTCAAGAGCCATCTCAAGTTGATTCTCCATAGCCATTCTTAAAGATTTTGGTTTCAAGATCTTCTTCAGGCTGTTAAATTTCCTCCGAGATACCAGGCTCTGATACCAATTGTTGGGATCCAAGAACACTGAGAGAGAGGGTGAACCAATGTTCTACCAGTAAGATAAAATTTTATGCTTTTATACTAAACACATAAACCGGTAAACAAATAAACATATAACTTGAAGAAAATGAACCATCCACATGAATTAATACCATAAAAAATGTAATTTATATGTGAAAAATGTCAAAGAGGAAAAACTACAGTGGGATTTGTGATCCACAATATCAATTCACTGGCCATATGAAAGATATTACATATAATGGGAGCCTGCACATGCAGGAAGGCACACTGCCTAGAGCACACTGCTCATCACTAAAGAGTCTCACTGACTACAAGCTTCTCTAGAAGTAAAACAATGAAAGTGAACTCACAAAAATGCATTTTCTATGCCAAATAAAGTTCCAATTATAGCTCTACTCTGTACTGGTTCATAAACCTTGAACACTACTACCAGTATCACCTCCCCTCCAAGAATGTCTTAAAACATTTATAGATCATTAATGATACAACATTCACATACAAAATGATCTTCGCATTCCAAAATCCACAAGTTCTATACTCGCATCATCTATACCAATATTCAAATTGACCTAACACACTGACCTATATACCCAATACAAATAATATGCCTTATGTCGGCTTATAATAAATTACAAAAGATATACAATGTCGGCTTTATACAATAATTACAAATTGATTTTCTAAATAAATCTTCCTTGATGTTGGCTTCCTTGAAGTGTTGGATGTCGGTGTCGGTGTAAGATAGGATACTCCAATGCCGGTGTCTGCCAGAAAATGACTCCCATCAAATCTTGTTTCCATCAATGACAACAAAATGAATCCAATGAGTGTCTATTGCCAACAATTTTATCACAACAAAAGCTTGTAGTCAGTGAGACTCTTTTGTGTTGAGCAGTGTGCTCTAGGCAGTGTGCCTTCCTACATGTGTAGGTCCCCATACTATGTAATATCTTTCATATGGCCAGTGAATTGATATTGTGGGTCACAAATCCCACTGTGGTTTTTCCTCTTTGAGGTTTTCCATGTATAAATTATGTGTGTTATGGTGTTCATTCATGTGGATGGTTTATTTACTTCAAGCTATATGTTTCTTCATTTACCGGTTAATATGTGTATGTTATAAAAAGGTAAAATCATATTATACCAATAGAACACTGATTCACCCCCCCTCTTAGTGTTCTTGGATTCCAACACCATGTATGTTCAATAGATCATGGAAGGGAGGCAATTCAAACTGGTAGTTAGATCGTCGAGTTGAGGTAGTTCACCAGAGTGGGCGAGGAGATGCCGCCTAGATGGACAAACCCCCAGATGGTAGAGAAGATGATGGAAGAATTCAATAATGAAGTGAGGAATGAAATCTGAAATGCTTTGGCTAGTTTGCAGAGAAACCCTAATTCAAAGGATTAACATGAGGAAGTCGGTGAAGAGATTGACGAAGTTGAAGGACTGAAAGATAAAAGAGAGGAAATATTCCTAAGAGCAGTGGAGAAAGCAACTAAATTTCATAAATTTGAGGTTTCCAACTTTTTTCAGAATGTTGAACATGGATAATTTGATCGATTAGATCAGAGAGTTGGAGGACTACATTGAGTTTGAGGATGTCAAGGACCCACATCAAGTTTGGTTGGCACATACTAAGTTGAAAGGGCATGATGCCTTATGGTGGAAGGAATCACAGAAAGACAAAGTGGAGAATGGTGAATTGAAGATCACCTGATATAGACCAATGGTTGCAAAATTGAAGGCCAAGTTCATATCAGGAGACTATGGATTGGAGTTGTTCAAGAAGTTTTAGAACCTGAAACAAGGAAACATGATTGTGAAGGAATGTAATACAGAATTCTAGAAAATGGTGATTGGATGTGGACATAGAGAGATGGACAGAGAAAAGGTGGTGAGGTACATCATGTTATACAATTCAAATAACCAAAAGACAACTGAGAGGGGGAGTGAATCATTTGTCACGAGATTACCAGAACCTTAAGCAATTAAAACTTTAATACTAGAACACATAAGATTAATACAAGATTGCATAAATTAATTACCAAAATAGTAGATATACCAATTAAAAACAAGGAACAGTTAGAGAGTAAATACTATCCACGTGACATTAAGATTTGTATGTGAAAAACATGGTATAGGGAAAAACCATAGTGGGAAGCCTACCCACAGTTAGATAATACTTCTATAGTAAGTATGTAATTAAAAAATTGACGGTCTTGCACTTGAAGGAAGGCCAATAGTCTAGAGCACACTACTCATTAAAAAGGGAGTCCAACTAAGCACATAAAAATCCAGACTACAATCTAGAAGGAAGAATGAACTGCAATAATAGCATCTCCTATGCCTAATTATAGTTCCACATAAGATCAATACCAGAGCATTTAATCCTCTTACATAAACCTATCTCGATCACTATGTTAGGTCTCAGAGACAACTAAGAGGGGGGGGGGTGAATTAGTTATCCAATAAATTCATCCCAAAATTAACCTAACCAAAGCTTAATGCTTAATGCCGACAAACCAAACTTTATGTCGGTAGACAGTTTTATTAGTTAATTGCAATACCAGTAAAGATTAATGCATGAAACAGAAGTACAATAATATCCACAATACATAACACAAATATTTGTATGTGGAAAACCTGTAAGGGGAAAAACCATGGTGGGAATCCTTACCCACAATCAGATGATACTACTGTAGATAGTATGTGTGTACAATATGGAGTCTGCACATGCAGAAAGGTCAGCTGACTAGAGCTCACTGCTCAATCACAAAATAGGAGTCACATTGACTACAATTTGATGGTTAAATCCAATGATAATGTACTTCTCAAAATAGCATCTTCATATGTTGGATTCAATACCGGTTAAGCTCTGATTTGCATTCTTCAAACATTCCTTCAATCTTCAAATGATGTCTGCGTGTATAGCTCTACTTATTTTTGCATATACCTTATTCGCACTTACTTACATTCCCATTTCAATCCTATTTCAATCTCACAAATGAGATCTTACATTTATACCATAACCTAAGACCAATTGTGTAGGTCGGCTTACAAAGAATATTACAATAAAATCAATTAAAAAAATATCAATATGTGATGCATCATGTCAGCTCAATGCATTTGCAATAATAACATATCATCTCCATAGTGTTGTGCTAATCTGGAATAGATGTGCTTGCTGGTGCATAACTTGGACCTATTTGTTGGTATCAGCAAATATGCAAACCTGAATAGATCAATAACCAAATAGATAAAACCAAGTGATGAAGTAATTTCTTTGACATAACCAGGTAGTCTCCAAGTCATTCCAAGTGCTGGTGAACAATATAACCTGCCGGTGACTATGCATAAGTCACTGACATGTCGGTGGAAAACACCAAATCTCCAAGTGCTGATAAGGTTGACTACTGTTGACAAGTGTTGACATCAATGACAAAACCATATCCACATATGCAAAATACCAAAAATCTCCTCCTTTGGCATTTATGGCAACACAAGATGAAAAAACCATCAAAATGCCAAAACCAAAAACCAACAATCTCCCGAAGAGATCATTAATCACTAATCAAAATACATAATGTCTCTCCCCCTAGGAATAATATCTCCCAAAAGATAATGTGTTTTTCCATAATATCTCTCCCCCTTTGACATCAAATGCCAAATAAATACAAAAACCAAATTCAAATACAAAATACCAACTCATTACAAAATACCAACTACTCCCCCTGAGAAGTAGCTCTCCTCATCAAAGCTGGAAAAATAGATTTCTCTGTTAATTCTTCCAGTTGATGACAAACATAAACTCTCTAAGTCTCTACCAGTCGGGGTAGAACTCCAAGCTTCTTTCTGAGATATTCAAAGGTCTCGTTAGTCAAAGGCTTAGTAAAAATATCTACAATCTACTCTTTAGTATTCACATAAACCAATTTCACTTCTTTTGCTTGAATATTCTCTTTCAGAAAATTAAATTTCATAGAAAGATGTTTAGTCTTTGAGTGAAATACCAGATTCATTGATATATCAATTGCTGCCATATTATCATAGTAAATAGTTATAGGTTCCTTGCATTTTACCTTATGTCCTTTAACATCTGCTTAATCCATAATACCTGTGTGTAATTAGTTGCTGCTACAACATATTTTGATTCAACTTCTGATAGTGATGTACAACTTTGTTTCTTGCTCACCCAAGAAATTCGTCTACTACCAAGAAAAAATGCTCTGCCAGTGGTGCTTTTTCTATCATCTACATCTCCTGCCCAATTAGCATATGTGTATGCACATAAATCAAAATTTTCATGTCTAGCATACCATACACCAATATTTGTAGTCCCTTGTAGGTATCAGAAAATCCTTTTTACTGCTGATTCATGATTTTATTTAGGATTACTCTGAAATCTTGAGACAATACATATTGCATTCATAATATCATGTCTTATTTGTGTCAAATACAATAAAACACCTATCATAGATTTGTATCTAGTCTAATTAATAGGTGTTGATTCATCCTTCAAAGATAGTTTATTAGTTGTAGTCATAGGTGCTCTTACCGGTTTAGATTTTTGCATGCCAAATTTCTTTAGTAATTCCTTCTAGTACTTATATTGACATAAGAATATACCTTTATCAGTCTGTGAAATCTACAACCCTAAAAAGAATTTTATCTCTCCAATCATAGACATTTCAAATTCTTGCTGCATTTTATTAGAAAAGTCTTTGCACAATCCATCTTCTCCTCCAAAGATTATATCATCAACAAAAACTTCAATAACCAAGATGTCATCATTAGTCACTTTTTAGTATAGATTGTTGTCAGCATTACCTTTAGTGTAACCGAGCTTCACAAGATATTTGTCTAATCTAGCATACCAAGCTCTAGGAGCTTTCTTTAGTCCATATAAAACTTTCCTTAACCTACAAACCATATCTTTGTTGTCTGTCAAAGAAAATCCACTAGGTTGTTCAATATAAGCTTCTTCTTCAAGATCTCCATTCAGAAATGCACATTTAACATCCATTGGATATACTTTATAGTTCTTGTGAGCTGCAAAACCCAATAATAGTCTGACTACCTCAATTCTACCTACCGGTGCAAAGGAGTCATTGTAATCGACTCCTTCTTTCTGTGAATATCCCTTACACACTAATCTTTTTTTGTTTCTTATTACCTTATCATATTCATTATGTTTTTTTTTTAATACCCATTTAGTTCCAATTACATTTTTTGTCTTTAGGTCGGGGAACTAATGAACAAGTGTTATTCCTTTGAATTTGTTCCAATTCATCTTCCATAGCTTTAATCCAATATTTATCTCCACATGTCTCATTAATAGTTGTAGGTTCAATTTGACAAATAAGACATACCTCTTCATTTTCCAATCTTCCTCTAGTCATAACTCCTTGATATTTATTTCCAATTATTTGATCTTCAGAGTGATTCAATCTTACATACCGAGGTGTTTTTACTTGTTGTTGTTCTTCAGTGACTGTTGAATCCTCAGATGATGCCGGTGTAACTGGATCAACATTTTGTACCCATGTACTCATAGTAGATTCATTTGTGATTATCTCTTTTTCCGGTTCAGAGTCTATGTACCTTGAGTTTCCTCTAAAGTGTTCATCAGTCTTCACATTTGCACTTTCAACAATTTTCTGCAATCTCTTGTTAAAACATCTATATACCTTTCTCTTAGATGAATAACCAAGAAATATTCCTTCATCACTTCTAAGATCAAATTTGCCAATATACTCATCTCTTATAATATGGCATTTACTTCCAAATATTCTAAAATATTTAAGAGTACGAGTATTACCAAACCATAGTTCATGAGGGGTATTGCCGATTTCACCTTTGATGTGAAATTTGTTGAGTATATAAAATGTTGTATTGGTTGCTTCTCTCCAATATATATGAGGTAGGTTTGCTTCTGATATCATGCTTCTACTTTCATCCAAGATAGTTTTGTTTTTCCTTTCTACAACTCCATTCTGTTGGGGTGTCCAGGGTGCTGATAACTATCTTTTGATCCCATTCACTTCACAGAATGTATTAAATTCCTTAGATGTGAATTCACCTCCTTGATCTAAACTCAAACATTTGATTTTATTGCCAATTTAATTCTCTACCATCACCTTGAATAGTTTGAATTTCCCAAATGCTTCTGATTTCTCCCTGAGAACAGTAACCTGACACATTCTAGAATAGTCATCAATGATTAGCATGAAATACCTATCTCCTTGTATACTTCTAGTTGTTGCTGGACCACATAAATTAGTAAGAATTAAATCAATAATAGTGTTAGATTTCTCTAGGATACTCTTGAAAGTTTCTCTAACTTGCTTTCCAAATTGACATTCCTTACATACCGGATTGTGAGGTTTAACAATCTTAGGTAAATCTCTTACTGCCTTAGTTGTAATGATTTTCACAATGCAATCAAAATTTACATGATAGTCTCTTATGTCATAACCAACTTTCATCAATATGAGCAATCAAATGAAAGATATTACCTCTAGTCTGATTACCGGTTGTAATTTCTAAACCAGTTCTATTTAAGATTTTGCATTTACCATTCTTCAATTGTAACTAAAATTCTTTTTCAACTAATTGACCAACACTCAAAAGATTATGCTTCAAACCTTCAACATAGTAAACATTATCAGTATTGTGCTTACCATCAAAAGATATAGTTCCTTTTCCTTTGATCAAACAAGCTTTATCATCTCCAAATCTTATTAGACTTCCATTGTATTCGTGAAAGGTTAAGAATTTACTCATATCACTGATCATGTGATGTGAACATCCGGAATCAGTGATCCATTCATCCTTATCTTCAATTTTAGCTACCAGGGTCTACTCTACTAGTTGAACAGTAGGTGTCGGTTGATCTTCTGTTATAGCAATAAAAGCCCATCCATTGTCTATCGGATCCTCATCAGAATCATCAGTAACTCCTTCATCAGCATAGTAACAAGATTTATCTATATTCTTCTTAAACTTGTATCTCTGATAATCAGGGTTAGGCTTATATGTTCTTTTAGCTTCTTCTCTTAATCTTGCATTTCTATGAGGACACCTAGAACCCATATGACTAATTTTATTGCAATTGAAACATTTAAAGGGTGCTTTACCTTCATGCTTACTTCCAATTGGACATTTAGGAATTTTCCTTACAAATAGTGCTTCAAGTTCTTCCTGTTCTTCATTCTCCTTTCTTATTTCTTCAAGTTCTCTTGCATAAAAGGATTTCCAATCAGCTTTCTCAGATGGTGATGATGATGCTGTAGATGATGATGATGCCTTTAAAGCTGGATCTATCTTAATAGTAGCAACAGGACCAAATTCCTCAAGTTCAAAAGCTGAAAGTTTTGTAACCAAAGTGTCTCTAGATACTGATGCATTAGGCATTGTTCTCAATTCATTTATAGAAGTAACTTTCATTTTATATGTCGGTGGCAATGCTCTTAAAACTTTAGAAACAATCTGATCTTCACTTAAGGTTCCTCCACAACATTGTATACCTAAAACAATTTCATTTACTCTTTCCGTAAAAGTAGAAATTCTTTCATCTTCTTCCATTTTCATACCCGACCCGGAAGCATTCAAGTTTTACAATTTTGACTCTGGTATCTTTTGACTCTAAATTTTATCTTAGAAATGAACAACCTTATGGGAAATTTAGTGATGGGGGACTAGTTGCGTGGGTTTCACTGAATAACCTCCAGGATTGAGAAGTCGGCTCTTCCTTATGGGTTTGGAGGAAAGGGAAAAGAAGGAAACTTTAAGAACAATAAATCTAGACTATTGAGGCGATACGCCAGAGCATTTTTTAAAAGACATGACCATACAAAACCCAAGTACATATGATTTTTTAAGCACATTCAACAATCTACAAGTCTGAATCAGGAACATAACCAAGATACAATTAAATTTCTTTGCAACATAAGGAAATATTCATCATTCATTTACCAGATAACAAGTGCAAAACATAGTTTAATCGACAAAATCTTAGATAAATGTATTCCCAAATTTATTGGAATTCTAATAGAACAACACATAAAAGACCATCAAAGCATACTGAAAGAAGTATCACAAAGGCCGCAGGCACAATTTGAATAACCTTCTCTAGATAATAGTAATAGTTTTAAAAGACTAAAATTCCTACTAACCAAACTTAAATGTTCTTGAAAAGTTCTGAACCCCCGCTAACAGGAAAAAAAACAAGTATAAATAGAGCCCACGGCTCTAGAAAACAGCTCCCAAACATGCCAAAAAGGCATAACCACCCCCAAACAAAAAACCATGTCGTGTCACCCTAGAGATCACACCCAACAAAATGGTCTCAAGACTTCAGTCCCTGCCTGCAACGATCTTCATAATATCATAAACTGAAAAGATTTTGCTAACCACGGACATGCAAGCTAGAAAATCCTTTCACATAGAAATGCACCCATCAAAACATGATGGTGTCGGGTAACCATTTGCTTACTACGGTAAAAGGTGGGCCTCGAAAAGAACCTAGTCAACACGTGTTTCCATTTGTCACCGTCGCGCTACTCCAAAAACTGAATGCCAAATATGGACCGAGGGAGTAATACCAAGATGACAATTGTCTTGTACACCCTGCACTACTTGTACACCCTGCTGCTAGAAAACTAAAAAGGCGAAAAAACTAACCTAATTGAAAACCTTAGTCACAAGGTTTTTAATGTGAACATTTCCTGGCAACTCATAAGGGAAATTCTGCTTGCAGAATATGAGAACTCAAAACTGCTAGCTCGCAGACCAGACTTCATGCCAAAATGGGAGGAAGCAAATCGAAGGTCTTCTTCAAAGGCAGCCATTCATCCTTGGAGAGTGTAACCTACACCTCTAATTTCTGGAAATACTGATCTAGACAAATCACTTCATCAAAAGGTAAGGGTGCAGGCTCATCCTGGACCTACTTTAGGAGAACAGAGAGTTGGGCCAGAGGGTGTAAAAGACACTCCACCTTAGTCGCCCAAATAGGACTACCTAGGCACTGCAGGAAAGCTCTATCTTGTTGCAAATGCTCAACCTGGCTTAATATTTTCTCAATCCCTAACACAGTATCATCCACAGGAAATGGAGAAGGCAGGCCCAATGAAACAAACCTCTCTAAACATCACTTGATGTCCAAAACTGAAAAATTGTAAGGGTGCAAGGGCTATTCAAGCTTGCATGATTACCCTATGCCAGTTGATGAAAACATTTGTCTTTCTAATCAATTGTCGATGGTCAGAAATCCCTTTCTCCCTTAATCCTTCATCCTAAGAAGAATACAACAACTGAATAAGACCCTAGGCTATCAGGAACTTAGGACCGATGAAAAGCATGGAACTGTTAATGAGGGCATTGGCCTCGGCACAGAGAGACTGCGCTTCACTAAGAAATCTTAGCACAGGCTGCAGGGAAGGGCAGTACTGTTTTACCTTTTCCCAATGAGAAACATACAACTCTATCAACATGGTAGAAAAATCTTGAGAAATTTGCTTCAGAGGTGGAATGCTCAGCAATCACAAAATTTCATCATCCTTCGCAACCATCTCCTGGCTGGAGTTAGCTACATTTGCTTTGTTAAATGGCCACTTGATTCTCCAAAGTAAGGATCTTTGCCTCTCCATTTTAGACAACTTGTTGCAACTACGATGTATGATCTTGTTCATGCAACAAAAGAGCCTCCAACTCTGAAATGCACTCATCGGATTGTCCAAGACTAGCCTCTCTCGCTTTCAGCTCTACTTCAAAATTTGTCTTTTCTTCAGACAATGATACTTCGACCTTACTTAGTTGATGGGCATAATCCTCTTTTAGAAGGATTTCTTCACGCAGCTACATTTGGACCTGAGTAACATCCCTAGAGGTTGCCTTTAATTGTTGTATCTCCGCATCCTTCTCTTGAAATTCCTTCAGAGCTACATTCCTTGTTGCCTCTTGGTCTTTTAGCTGAGAGCTCACATTGTTGAAGGCTGACTCCAACTTCCCTTTTTCCAAATTATCCTGAGTGAGCAAGCTCTGTAGACAATTGATTTCTGACCTCCGGGCTTTATATTCTTTCCTTTGCTAGGTGAGGGAATCTCGGAGACTAGCATTCTTCGCTTGGAGCTTTTCCAGACGATGACTCTTCTTGATAAAATCTGTGGATACGGCTTTTAAAGTCTCCTCCATAATATCTACTTTGTCAGATGTCATGGAACTTTGAAGACAAACGTCGATGGATTGTATCTTGTCAACCTTGGGAAAAAAATTTCAAAGTAGAGGCAATCCTTTTGCTCACTAAAATGTGTCTGCAAATGAGGGCAGGCTAGACGAGCACCTTCCTTTTCCTTTCATTTTACCATCTATTGCTTTGAAAATCAGTCAGCACATCATCTCCCTAATGGCTTCTAGAGATATGACCAATCTCAGGAGGGAGTCGCTGACAGAGCATGATGTGGGATCAAAAACCTCCACGCATGCTGCTACGAGCTCAAGGTAGTATAGGACTATGGGAACCAAGCATTGGGGAGCACCACTATTCCAGAAATGTACCACTACAGATTGGGAGTCAGCTCTATGATGAAGCATCCTCTAATAAGAACCTCGGGTTTGAAAATATTTTCCAAGGAGTCCAGAACAACAGATGCATTTCAGGTTGTCTCTTTAGCCTTGGCCTTTATTTTTGGATACTCCTTCTTTAGAGGGATGACATATATATTATAGGATAGATCCCCAAAAACATTAACCCAAAAACCTCCAGGAACAACACTTGTGGATGCAGCCTCAAAATCTATTATGGGCAGAAAGCTTCCTTTCATTGCTAGAAATATTCTAAAATCAGGAGATAAAACTTATTCGTCTTCTTTTCTTTCGCTTTTCGAAAATGGACAGATAAGAGGGACAAACTTCAATTCTTAAATGCAAAACGAGCTTGGATTTTTGCAAAAGTGAAATGCTTAATGGCAAGTACCTGCTTACATGCGTACCAACTCAAATTGTTGCTGCAATAAACTCCCACTGATGAAGGGCACTACCATTCCCTCTTCCCAAGAATGCCTTTGGCTAATCTACCATTACTCGAGGAAAATTCCCTCAGGCAAATCTTTTCTTTGATTGAGAGGATCGACCAGTAATAAAGTTCGCGTGGGCTAAAATAGTCTGACAAAACTTGGTATTTAAAATGCAATGTACCTGTACATATGCATGGCTCTTTGCTCATATCAACCTCCCTCTCAAGGTAGCTGACAGGACATTGTTATTTTGAGAACAATCTCATTTGCATTATGCAAATTAATGGAGATATGACAGAAACATTGAGATTTGGGAAGACATGCACTTTGAGCATTCGACATCTTTCTGTTGAAATTTTGCTATAAATATGTCTTTTCAGATATTCTTTTACGACATTGCAAGATTTAATAGTGGAGCTTCTGTAGTAATGGATACTCCAGTTAGACTCGTCAGTAACAAAGCACAAGTCACTTTCTTGGGAAATATCCCTGACCGGAGGTTGCAGGGGATGACGCGTAAGAAGAATCCTTAAATAATAGCCACCATCAAATGGATACTTGGAGAGGATTTTATTGGTAACCTTGACCGATACTGAGTGAATACAGACATCTGTTCACGATTCATAGCCTCTCTACTGGATTGCAGTCAGTCTGGGTTGCTAGCGACGCGGCTGACTCAAGCTCTCTTTTCCAAGGATTAATTGGGTGGACTGGAGAATGTAGTTGCATACTACGTCCCCTTCCAAGCACTATTGGTATTTTGAATATGTTGATATGGTTTTGTCATTGATGTCAACATCTATTAACACTTATCAACTCTGACACTTTGGAGAACTGGGAATGTTCATTGGCAAGCAAGTGACTTTATGCACAGTCACCGGTATCTAGTTCACCAACAAGATATAATGTTCACTGGCACTTGGAATGACATGAAAAATACTTGGTTATGTTGAAGACATTGATTGGACACTTTGTCTTGGAGATTTGTTCATTGCTATATTCATGTTTGCATATTTGTTGTTACCGACAAATAGGTCCATAATAAGCACTAGTAGGCTTATCTATTCTAGATAAGCACGACATACTTTGAAGATGATTTATTATTATTGTAAATGCATTAAGCCGACATGTTGTATCGGTTATTGCATCGGTTATTAATTTACTTGTAAATTGTTTTTATTGTAATATCTTTTAGAGACGACCTACTATAATTGGTCTTAGGTTATGATTTATATGTAAAATCTTATTTGTAAGATCGATATGCGATAGAAGGAAGGAATTATAAGAAGGTATATGCGAGAATAAGCAGAGCTATACACGCAGACATCATTTGAAGGTTGAAGGAAGTTTTTTGTGAAGGCATATCAGAACTACACTGGTACTGAATCCAACATATGAAGATGCTATTTTCAGTAGTACATTATTATTGGATTTAACCATCCAATTGTAGTTAGTGTGACTCCTATTTGTGTTTGAGTAGTGAGGTGCTTGGCATTTTTGCATGTGCAGACCCCATTTGTATACACATACTATTTACAGTAGTATCATCTGATTGTGGGCAAGGTTTCCCACCATGGTTTTTCCCCTTACAGGATTTCCATGTACAAATATTGGTGTTATGTGTTGTGGATGTTATTGTCTTTCTATTTCATGTATTAATCTTTACTAGTACTACAATTAACTGATAAACTGTCTACCGGCATAAAGTTTGGTTTACCAGTATTAAGCATTTGGTTTGGATAAGTTGTTTTTTATTTAAATTTATTTGACAACTGATTCAGCCCCCCTCTCAGTTATCTCTGGGACCTAACAATTGGTATTAGAGCCTAGTCCTCTTTTTGCAAAAGTTTAATAGCTTGAGGAGATCCAATGTCTACTAACTATTTCAGAAAGGACAGTCCTAAACTTGATGGAACCAACTATGGGATATGGAAGATCAGGATGGAGACACATCTGAATTGCATTCAGAAGGACATATAGGAAGTTACAAAGAATGACTATATTGCTCCTACTTAGAATCAACTTAATTCACCTACCTTCAGAAAAGATGAGAAAAATTATTGTAAAGCGAGAGAAGCCCTTTTGAGCGCATTATCAGATCACCAAATCATGGGATTATTAGATAGATCTACTGCTAAAACTATTTGGGACCATTTGGAAACATTGAATGAAGGAGATTCCACAGTCAAAATTGTAAAAATTGAAAGCTTCCGAGTCAGGTATGAAAATCTCAAAATGGAAGAAGATGAAAGGATTTCTGCTTTTATGGAAAGAGTAAATGAAATTGTTTTGGGTATCAAATATTGTGGAGGAACCTTAAATGAAGATGAAATTGTTTCAAAAGTTTTAATAGGATTGCCACCGGCATACAAAATGAAAGTTATTGCTATAAATGAGTTAAGAACAATGCCTAATACATCAGTAACTAGGGATACATTGATTGGAAAACTTTCATGTTTTGAAATTGAGGAATTTGGTCCTATTGCTACTATAAAGATAGATTTAGCTTTTAAAGCATCAACATCATCTGCACCATCATTTGACAAATTTGATTGGAAAGCCTTTTATGCAAGAGAACTTGAAGAAAGAAGGAGAGAAAATGAAGAACTTGAAGAACTTGAAGAATTATTTGCAAGAAAAATGCCTAAAGGCCCAGTTGGAAGTAAGTATGAAGGTAAAACTAATCCCGAATATCAGAGATACAAGCCTAATCTCGAATATTAGAGATACAAATTTAAGAGAAGAAGCTAGAAAAACATACAAGCCTAATCCTGAATATCAGAGATACAAATTTAAGAAGAATAAAGATAAATCTTTTTATCTTGCTAATGAAGGAGTCACCGATGATTCTGATGAGGATCCAGAAGATAATGGATGGGTTTTTGTTGCTATAATAGAAGATCAACCGACACCTACTGTTCAACTGGTAGAGTAGGCCCTGGCAACTAAAGTTGAAGTTAATGATGAATGGATCATTGATTCAGGATGTTCACATAATATGACTAGTGATAAAGGTAAATTCTTGAACTTTCAGGAATATAATGAAGGTCTAATAAGATTTGGAGATGATAAAGCTTGTTTGATAAAAGGAAAAGGTACTATATCTCTTGATGATAAGAATAATACCGACAATGTTTACTATGTAGAAGGTTTAAAGCATAATCTTTTGAGTGTTGGTCAATTAGTTGAAAAAGGATTTCAGTTACAATTCAAGAATGGAAAATACAAAATTATGAACAAAACTAGTTTGGAAATAGCAACCGGTAATCAAAATAGAGGTAACATCTTTCATTTGAATAACAGTGAAAAGAGATGCTTGATTGCACATATTTATAAAAGTTGGCTATGGCATAAGAGACTCTGTCATGTAAATTTTGATTGCATTGTGAAAATCAGTACAACTAAGGCAGTTAGAGATTTACCTAAGATTGTTAAACCTCACAATCCGGTATGTAAGGAATGTCAATTTGGAAAACAAGTTAGAGCATCTTTAAAAGTATTCCAGAAAAATACAATAATGCTCTTGACTTAATTCACACTGATTTATGTGGTCTAGCTAGAACTAAAAGCTTACAAGGTGATAGATATTTCATGCTAATCATTGATGACTATTCTAGAATGTGTTGGGTTACTTTTCTCATAGAAAAATCAGAAGCACTTGAGAAATTCAAACTATTCAAAGCAATGGTAGAAAATGAAACCGCTAAGAAAATCAAATGCCTGAGATTAGATCAAGGAGGTGAATTTACATCTAAGGAATTTAATGAATTCTATGAAGTAAATGGAATCAGAAGACAATTATCAGCACCCCGGACACCACAACAAAATGGAGTTGTAGAAAGTAAAAATAGAACTATCTTGGATGTAGCTATAACTATGTTATTTGAAGAAAATCTACCACATGTATATTGGAGAGAGGTAGTAAGTATAGTGGTCTATACATTCAACAAATTTCACATCAAAGGTGAAACTGGTAAGACCCCTCATGAACTATGGTTTGGCATTACTCCTACTCTTAAATATTTCAGAATATTTGGAAGTAAATGCTATATTAAAAAAGATGAGTATATTGGCAAATTTGATCCTAGAAGTGATGAAGGAATATTTCTTGGTTATTCATCTAAGAGAAAAGCATATAGATGTTTTAACAAAATATTGTAGAAAATTGTTGAGAGTACAAATGTGAAAATTGATGAACAGTTTAGAGGAACTTCAAGGTATATAGACTTTGAACCGGAAACAAAGATACTAACAAATGAACCTACATTTAACCCACCGGTATCATCTGAAAATTCCACTGTAAATGAGGAATTGTAGCAAACAAGGACACCCCGATATGTAAGATTGAACCACTCTGAAAATTAGATAATTGGGAACAAGTATCAAGGAGTTATGACAAGAGGAAGACTAACAATTGAAGAGATATGTCTTATTTCTCAAATTGAACCATCATCAATTATGAGGCATGTGAAGATAAACACTAGATTAAAGCTATGGAAGAAAAATTAGAACAAATTGAAAAGAATAACACATGGAAATTAGTTCCCCGGCCTAAAGACAAAAAAGTAATTGGAACAAAATGGGTATTCAGAATAAAACTTAATGAAGACGGTAAGGTAATCAGAAATAAAGAAAGACTGGTGTGTAAGGGATATTGTTAGAAAGAAAGAATTGATTATAATGAAACCTTTGCACCGGTAGCTAGAATTGAAGCAGTCAGATTATTCTTGGCTTTTGTAGCACAAAAGAACTATAAAGTATATCAAATGGATATTAAATGTGCATTTTTGAATGGAGATCTTGAAGAAGAAGTTTACATTGAGCAACCTGGTGGATTTTCTTTGACAGATAATAAAGATATGGTTTGCAAGTTAAGGAAAGACTTGTATGGACTGAAGCAAGCTCCAAGAGCTTGGTATGCTAGATTGGATAAATATCTTTTGAAGATTGGTTTTTCTAAAGGTAATGCTGATAGTAGCTTATACTATAAAATAACTAATGATGCCATCTTGGTTATAGAAGTTTTTGTTGATGATACAATCTTTGGAGGAGAAGATGGTTTATGTAAAGACTTTTCTATTGAAATGCAACAAGAATTTGAAATGTCTATGATTGGAGAGATAAAATTATTTTTAGGATTGCAGATTTCATGGACTGATAAAAGTATATTTTTGGGTCAATCTAAGTACTTGAAGGAGTTACTAAAGAAATTTGGGATGGAAAACTCTAAACTAGTAAGCACACCTATGACTACAAATGACAAATTATCACTAAGGGATGAATCTACATGTGTTAATCCAACTAGGTACAAATCTATGATAGGAAGTTTACTGTATTTGACAAAAACAAGACTTGATATTATGAATGCAGTATGTATTGTTTCAAGATTTCAGAGTAATCCAAGAGAAAATCATGAATCAACAGTAAAAAGGATTTTCTGGTACTTACAAGGCACTACAAATCTTGGGTTATGGTATCCTAGAGATGAAAACTTTGAATTATGTGCATACACAAATGCAAATTGGGCAAGAGATGTGGATGATAGAAAAAACACCACCGATGGAGCATTTTTTCTTGGAAGTAGATTAATTTCTTGGTTGAGTAAGAAACAAAGTTGCACATCTTTATCAATAGTAGAATCAGAATATGTTGCAGCAGGAACTAACTATACACAAGTATTATGGCTTAAAAAAATGTTGAAGGACATAAAGGTAAAATACAAGGAACCTATAACTATCTATTGTGATAACACTGCAACAATTGATATATCTAAGAATCCGGTACTACATTCTAAAACTAAACATGTTTCTATCAAACTGAATTTTCTAAAGGAGAACGTTGAAGCAAAATAAGTAAAATTGGTTTATGTGAATACTAAAGAGAAGATTGCAGATATTTTCACTAAGCCTTTCCCTAATGAAACTTTTGAATATCTCAAAGATCAGCTTGGGGTCATACCCCCATCGGTAGAGACTTAGATAGTTGATGTTTGTCATCAACTGGCATAATTAACAGAGAAATCTTTTACTTCATCTTTGATGAGGAGAGCTACTTCTCAGGGGGAGTAGTTGGTATATTGAATTGATTGGTATTTTGTATTTGAACCTGGTTTTTGTATTAGCTTTGGCATTTGATGTCAAAGGGGGAGAGATTGATATGGAAAAACACAAGGAAAACCTAGAGACTTGGGGAGTGATTGTTATTTTGGGAGACATTGATTACTCTCTATATCTGAATTTTTGATTTCTGGTTATAATCTCTTTTGGGAGATTGTTGGTTTTTGGTATTTGGCATTTCTGTTTTGGCACTTTGATGGTTTTTCCATCTTGTGTTGCCATCAATGCCAAAGGGGGAGATTGTTGGTATTTTGGATATGTTGATATAGTTTTGTCATTGATGTCAACACCTATTAACACTTATCAACTCTGGCACTTTGGAGAATTGACAATGTTCACCGGCAAGCAAGTGACTTTATGCACAGTCACTGGTATCTGGTTCACCAACATGATATAATGTTCACCGACACTTGGAATGACATGGAAAACACTTGGTTATAATGAAGACATTGTTTGGACACTTTGTCTTGGAGATTTGTTCATTGGTATATTCATGTTTGCATATTTTTTGTTACCGGAAAATAGGTCTAGAATAAGCATTGACATGCTTATCCATTCCAAATCAGCACGACATGCTTTGGAGATGATTTATTATTGTTGTAAATGCATTAAGCTAACATGTTGTATCGGTTATTGCATCGGTTATTAATTTACTTGTAAATTGTTTTTATTGTAATATCTTTTAGAGCCAACCTACTATAATTTGTCTTAGGTTATGGTATATATGTAAGACCTTATTTGTAAGATCGATATGTGATAGAAGGAAGAAATTATAAGAAGGTATATGCGGGAATAAGCACAACTATACACACAGACATCATTTGAAGGTTGAAGGAAGGTTTTTGTGAAGGCATATCAGAACTAGACCAGTACTGAATCCAGCATATGAAGATGCTATTTTGAGCAGTACATTATTATTGGATTTAACCATCCAATTGTAGTCAGTGTGACTCCTATTTGTGTTTGAGCAGTGAGCTCTAGGCGCTTGGCCTTTTTGCATGTACAGACCCCATTTGTATACACATACTATCTGTATTAGTATCATCTAAATGTGGGTAAGGTTTCCCACCGTAGTTTTTCCCCTTATAGGGTTTCCACCTACAAATATTGGTGTTATGTGTTGTGGATGTTATTGTCTTTCTGTTTCATGCATTAATCTTTATCGGTACTGCAATTAACTAATAAACTGTCTACCGACATAAAGTTTGGTTTACTGGTATTAAGCATTTGGTTTGGATAAGTTGTTTTTGGTTTAAATTTATTTGACAACTGATTCACCCCCCCCTCTCAGTTGTCTCCGCGACCTGACAAGGGCTTCCTCTGGCATCTGACCTGGAGCTATTCTTCACACACAACAAGGAGGTATCTTGGCACCTACTCATGAGCAGGCTGAAAACAATGACATTGTCCTCTCATCAGTATCACGCTGAGCTTGCCATAGAATTTCTTCTGCATGTCCATTTGATAGTCCCGATCCTGGAAGGTACGGACTAGTATACTGGATTCAGGGACTATATCTTCCTGAGAATTTTGATGCCAGATCAGTAACCAAACCTTGTTGTTATTTTCATGCCCAAGGAGTTCGAGAGAACCTCTAACTCTGAGTGGTTGGTAGAAGAGGAAACCTCTGATGCTGATGAGGATGAGACTGAAGAGAGCTGCTGAAGAGGCGACGAACCGTCATATTGGATTTGAACAAAATGATTGTAGAAAAAGGAGAGGCTAAAAGCCTACTCATTTTTTAATGAAAATACAAAAATGCTTTTAATATAATTGATTTTCGCTTTTCCCCTTTATCTATTTTCTCTTCTTTCTCTATTTTCTCCTCTTTCTATATCTGCTTGCCTAATTCTAGCTAGGAATAAATAAGATAAATAGGCACTAAAAAAAATAATATATACATTATATACATTAAAAGGGGATGGAACACTTAATGAAAAGGTTTGAGGTGGAAACCGTTAACCGGGTTTGGGAGGGGGTCCCCATTCATGTCTTCTAGCTCGAAAGCATTGAAACCTTTGCAATGTATAATATGGAAATATCCCTCCCATAGGTAGTCTAACTTGGCATGCTGACCAAGCTTTGTCGCCCTCTCATTATATTTTAATACAAGGTCCCCGAGGGTGAAGACCAAATCAAAGCTCTTTTTACTGTCAAACCATCTTTTGACAACTTCTTGTTTGTCTTGAAGGGTCACGAAGGCTGCCTCCCTTACTTCTTCTAGCTCCATAATCTCTACCAATATTACGGCCTCCGTTTCCAGCCACTTCCATTGATTTTAGCAATTGCAACATCAGGATCTTTAGCGACATGGGGAAAAGTGCATCTTTTTCATATACCAGCTTGCACAAGGAGTTCTTTAGAATCTGCTTGGGTGTTATGTGGTCCGCCCCTAATACACTTCTTAGGTGGTGATGTCATTCCCTCTTGTATTCACAACCTATCCTTTTAATAAGTCTGATCAAGTTTTTGTTAGTGGACTCAACAAATTCATTCCCTTGAGGATAGTAGTTTAAAAAGGTTTTGAGATAAATACCTCTACTGAGGCCAAATTGGGTAATTCATGAGCTTGTGAATGCACGTGTATTATCTGATATAACAGTTTTTGGGGGACCGTATTGTTGAAATGTGGCAACTGATCAACAAAGTATTGTACACTCAGCATGTATCTGATATAACGGGTTCGGGGATGGTAGCCCCTGAGAAAAGCGGCGGTTAAGGGGTGGGAGCCTCTAAGAAAAAAAATTTTGGGTTTTTTTTTTATGAAAACCGACATTGTAATAAAACACTAAAAAGGACGACTTTGTTTTTGCCCTAAAAATACATGTTATAAGTGGTTGGGATGCTTAAGGCATTGTAATGTTGATGTACTATTTTTACTGGATAATAAGAAAGATTGGATGACTGTGTATGGTGGACGTAACCCATTCTAGGTGAACCACGTTAAATCTCTATGTTATCTGTGTCCTATTTTATTTCTTTATCTTTTGTATTTAAATCCGCATATAATTGTTAGTTCATATTTTCTTCGGATCTGCTTGAAACCCTAACAATTGGTATCAGAGTGAGGTTTTCTGTAAATTGGTAGGACTTTCAGATTTGAGTGGGAGCAATGGAGGATTCCAAATTCAAGGTCAAAAATTTTAACGGCCAGAATTATCAGTTATGGAAAATGCAGATGGAGGATTACCTGTATCAAAAGGATTTGTGGTAGCCATTGGAAGGAAAGGCAAAGAAAATGACCACAATATCAGATGAAGAGTGGGACATTTTAGATAGAAAGGCACTAGGATCCATTCAATTGTGCCTTGAACCATTTGTAGCTTTCAATATAACAGAAGCAAAAATGGCTGTAGATTTGATGGCGACATTGGCTAAGTTGTATGAGAAACCCTCAGCTTCGAATAAGGTATTTCTTATGAAGCGTTTGTTTAATTTGAAAATGAGTGAGGGAGGATCTGTAGTAGAGAACTTAAATGAATTTAATACAATTACCAATCAATTGTCTTTGGTAAAAATTACCTTTGCAGAAGAGGTTAGGGCTCTCTTGAATTTATGTTCTTTGCCAGAAAGTTGAAATAGCTTGGTTATGGTTGTAAGTAACTCTGTCTTTGGTAAAAATACTTTGGTATTTGATGATATTGTTGGTGTTATCCTAAGCAAGGAAATGTGAAGGAAAAGCACAGGTGAGACTCCAACATCATCAAGTAGTGTTTTGAATATGGAGAATAGAGGAAGATCAAAGGAAAGAGGAAAAGGCCTTGAGAATGAGAAGTCACGAGGGAAGTCAAAGAAAGGACGCTCTCAATCTAGAGGAAAGAAAGATTGTTGGTACTGTGGAAAGCCTAGTCATCTAAAGAAAGACTGTTGGTCTTAAAAAAACAAACAAGGAGACAAAAATGAAAATGATAGTAAGGAAGCTAATATTGCAAGTAATACTTTACAAGATGCTTTAATCTTATGTTTGGATAATGTTAATGATTTGTGGGTAATACATTCTGGGGCTTCATTTCATGCTACACCCCATAGAAAATATTTTCTAGATTATGTTCAAGGTGATTTTGGACAGGTATATTTGGGTGATGATGAGCCCTGTCAAATTGTTGGAAAAGGAAGATAAAGATCAAGTTGCAGAATGGAAATGACTTGTTTCTGCAAGAGGTAAGACATGTTCCTAATTTAAGAAAAAATTTAATTTCTGCAGGCCAACTAGGTAGTGAAGGTTGCATAGTTACCCTCTCAGACAGTATGTGGAAGGTCGCTAAAGGATCATTAGTCATAGCTAAAGGTGCGAAGGTGGGTACATTATATCTATGTACAGGTAACACTTACTCTACTCTAGCTGCTACAGATAAAGTTACTGCAGGGACAACAACAATAAATGTTGCAAGAACAAATTTGATAATGTGGCACCATAGGCTTGGGCACATGAGTGAGAAAGGGATGAAAACCCTTCTCTCCAAAAATCTATTGCCAGGTCTAAAGAAGATTGATTTAGAGTTTTTGTGAAAACTGTGTTTATGGTAAACAAAAAAGAGTTAGATTTCTCAAGGTTGGGAAAGAGAAGAAGAGTGAGAAGTTAGAGTTTGTACATTCAGATGTATGGGGACCGACTCAGGTGTCATCTCTTGGTGGCTCTTGTTATTATGTTATTTTTATTGATGACTCAACTAGAAAAACATGAACTTTTAAGAAATGGAAAGCTTTGGTTGAGAGTGAGACAGGAAAAAAGTTGAAGTGTCTCAGATCGGATAATGGAGGTGAGTATTGCAGCAAAGCATTTGAAGATTATTGCTCCTTAAATGGGATGCGAAAGAAGACAATTCTAGGAACTCCACAGGAAAATGGTGTGTCAGAGAGAATGAATAGGACTATCATGGAACATGCGAGGAGCATGAGATTCCATGCTGGATTGCCAAAACATTTTTTGGTAGATGTTGTACATATTGTTGTCTATTTGATAAATAGAGGACCTTTAGCCCCTTTGGATGGTGGTATTCCAGAGGAGGCATGGGCTGGTAAAAAGGTAAATTATTCTTTTCTAAAAACTTTTGGTTGCGAAACTTTTGTCCATGTTGATAGAGAAAATAGAACCAAGCTTGATGCTAAATCTCAGAAATGTACCTTCATTGGATATGGGATAGATGAATATGGCTATCGGTTATGGGATTTTGAAAATAAGAAAATAATTAGAAGTAGAGATGTTATATTCAATGAGAAGGTTATGTATAAAGAATAGATGCAGGAAAACAAGCATAAACAGGACAAACAAGAATATGTGGTGTTGGATGAGATTCCTGAAAATGAAATGCCACAGGTACCTGATGCTCAACAACAACAGATTGTCCCACAAACTCTTGCAAGTGTTAGACATTCTACGAGGACAAGTAGACCCCCTGAAAGATTTTCTCCTTCTTTGTATTCTAATTTATTAATGGATTCTGGTGAACAAGAAGAATATGAAGAAGCAATATAGGTAGATGCCAAACAACAGTGGGAGCTAGGCATGATAGAGGAAATGGACTCTTTGATGAAAAATAAGACTTGGGACTTAGTCCCTTTACCTACAAAAAAAAGAGCCTTGCCTAACAAATGGGTTTATCGGTTAAAAGAGGAGGAAGGAGGTCAGAAAAGATATAAGATCAGACTTGTGGTAAAAGGTTTTGCACAGAAAAAGGGTATAGATTATGATTAAATATTTTCTCCAGTTGTAAAAATGACTTCAATTAGAATTGTACTTAGTCTTTGTGGCTGTATATGATTTACATCTTGAACAATTAGATGTCAAAACAACTTTTCTCGATGGAGATTTGGAGGAGGAAATTTACATGTTGCAACCACAGGGATATGAGGTCAAAGGTAAGGAGAACTTGGTGTGCAGGTTGAAGAAAAGTCTATATGGCCTAAAGCAAGCACCCTGACAATGGTATTTAATATTTGATAGTTTCATGGCTGAACATGGTTATCATAGATGTCATTCTGATCATTGTGTATATTTTAAGAGATTTGATAATGATAGTTATATTATCCTATTGCTTTATGTTGATGACATGCTTGTTGTTGGGTCTAACATGCAACATATAAATGATCTTAAACAAAAATTAGCCAGGTCATTGCTATGAACGATTTGAGTGCAGCTAAGCAAATTCTCGATATGAGGATTACACGGGATAGGAAAAATAGAACCTTGAATTTGTCCCAAAGTGAATATATAATGAAGGTGTTGAAAATATTTAACATGCAGGATGCAAAAGCAGTTAGTACACCTTTGGCTAGTCATTTCAAATTGACTAAGGAGATGTGCCCAAAGGCACAGGAAGAGGTTAATAAACTATCTAACATCTCGTATTCATCAATTGTTGGTAGTCTGATGTATGCAATGGTATGCACAAGGCCAGATATTGCACATGCAGTGGGAGTTGTGAGCAAGTTTATGAGTAATCCAGCTATGGAACATTAGAATGCTGTGAAATGGATTCTTCGGTATTTGAAAGGAACTACTACGAAGGCATTATATTTCAAAGGATCTAATGCTGCTCTGAGTGGATTTGTTGACTTTGATCTAGTGGGTGATATTGATTCATGGAGGAGTACTATAGGGTATGTTTTTACTATAGGGGGAACTGCAATTAGTTGGATTTCTAAGCTGCAAAAGGTTGTTGCACTTTCAACCACTGAAGCTTTGTATGTTGCTGCTACAAAAGCCAGCAAGGAGATGATTTGGTTGCAATGTTTTCTGGAGGAATTGGGTTAGACACAAAAGGATGGCCCATTGTATACTGATAGCCAGAGTGCCATTCATCTTGCAAAGAACTTTGCTTTTCATTCAAGGACAAAGCACATTCAGCTCAGGTACCACTTGATCTGGACTATTTTGGAGGAGGGTTAGTTATGGCTTGAGAAGATTCACACAAGTGAGAATCCTGCTGATATGTTCATGAAGGCAGTTCCATAGGAGAAGCTGATTTATTCATCAGTTTTTGTTGGTCTTCTTGATTGATAATTGTGGAATTTATACTAATCGAGTCCTAGTGTTTTATCCAGCAGATGTTGCATGTACAGTGGTGTCATGTAGTATCAGTCTCCAAGTGGGATATTGTTTGGTGTGGAGCCTGATTAGTCTCCAAGTGGGAGATTGTTGAAATGTGGTGATTGATCAGCAAAGTACTGTACACTCGACATGTATCCTCGCCAGGGTCCAAGGCTGGGCTAGGCCCCGAGCAGGGGTTCAGGGGCAGCAGCCCCCAAGAAAAGTGGGGGTTTAGGGGCAGGAGTCCCCAAGAAAAAAATTGTGGGGTATTTTTTTGATGAAAAGTGACATTGTAATAAAACCGTAAAAAGGCCAACTTTGTTTTTTCCCTAAAAACGCATGTTATAAGCGGCTAGGATGCTTAAGGCATTGTAATGTTGATGTACTATTTTTGCTGGATAATAAGAAAGATTGGATGACTGTGTATGGTCGACGTAACCCATTCCGGGTGAACCACGTTAAATCTCTGTGTTATCTGTGTCCTATTTTATTTCTTTATCTTTTGTATTTAAATCTGCATATAATTTTTAGTTCATATTTGTTTTGGATCTGCTTGAAACCCTAACACGTATCGACATGTCAAGTCCTCTAGGAAATCCAACACCTCGCTTTCTGATGAATTCTGTAAAGGAATAGCTTCGGACCATCTGGTGAAATAATTAGTAGCAATCAAGATCCACTTATGTCTAGCTGAACTTGGGGGGATGTTAGGTCTTGGCGACAACTGAGAGGGGGGGTGAATCAGTTGTCTAAGAAATTGAAACCAAAAACCAATTAACCAACTTAATGCTTAATACCGATAAACCAGTTAAGTGTGCCGGTAGATAGTGTTAATAGTAAATTGCTATTCCAGTAAGGATTAATGCATGAAACATAAACATAAAGTCATCCACAATACATAACACCAATATTTGTATGTGGAAACCCTATAATGGGAAAAACCATGGTGGGAAACCTTACCCACAATCAAATGATACTACTGTAGATAGTAAGTATATAAAAATGGGGTCTGCACATGCAGAAAGGCCAAAAGCCTAGAACTCACTGCTCAATCACAAATGGGAGTCACACTGACTACAGTTGGATGGTTAAATCCAATAAGAATGTACTGCACAAAATAGCATCTTCATATGTTGGATTCAATACTAGTGTAATGCTGATATTCTTCTACAAAAACCTATCTTCACCTTTAAATGATGTCTTCATGTATACCTCTGCTTAATCTCACATATACCTTCACATAATTCTTTTTTGCATTCCACACTTGATCTTACAAATAAGATCTTACATTTATACCATACCCTAAGACCAATTTTAGTAGGTCGGCTCTACAAGATATTACAATAAAAATATTTTACAAACAATAAAATATTCGATATAATAACCGATTAAACATGTTGGCTAAATGTGTTTACATCAATAATAAATCATCTCCATAGCGTGCCATGTTGATCTGGAAAAGATAAACCTGCTAGTGTAACCCTAGATAACTCTAGACCTATTTGCCAGTAAAAGGAAATATGTAAATATGAATATACCAATGATCAATCCTTCAAAACAAAGTGTCCATACGATGTCTTTGACATTACCAAGTGTCTTCCATATCATTCCAAGTACCGGTGAACATTATATCCTATCGGTAAACCATATACCAGTAATTGTGCAATAGTTAGTTTCTTGCCGGTGAATGTTGCTGGATCTCCAAAGTGCTTGTTTTCAGTAGGTGTTGACATCAATGACAAAACCATACCAAAATATCAACAATCTCCCCCTTTGGCATTGATGGCAACACAAGATGGAAAAACCATCAAAGTGCCAAAACAGAAATGCCAAATACCAAAAATCTCCTAAACAACAATTTCTCCCCTTGGGAGCAACATGTGTTTATCCAAAGATTAATCTTCAATACCAATCTCTATCTCTCCTTAAAAGATAACATGTTTTTCCATAGATATATCTCCCCCTTTGACATAAAATGCCAAAGTTACAAAAATCAAGTTCATACAAAATACCAACTACTCCCCCTGAGAAGTAGCTTCCTCATCAAAGACCGGAATAAAGATTTGTCTTTTAATTCTGCCGGTTGATGACAATCATCAACTGTCTAAGTCTCTACCGGTGGTGGTATGACTCGAAGCTAATCTCTAAGATATTCAAAAGTCTCCTTAGGCAAAGGTTTTATGAAAATATCTGCAAGTTGTTCTTTAGTATTCACATAAACCAGTTTTATCTCTTTTTCTTCAACTTTTTCCCTTAGAAAATTCAGTTTGATAGAAACATGTTTTGTTTTAGAATGTAATACCAGATTCTTAGATATATCAATTGTTGTAGTGTTATCACAATATATAGTAATAGGTTCCTTGCATTTTTCCTTTATGTCTTTCAACATTTGCTTAAGCCATAGTACTTGTGTATAGTTAGTTTCTGCTACAACATATTCTGATTCTGTTGTTGATAAAGATGTACAACTCTATTTCTTACTCAACCAAGAAACTAATATCTTTCCAAGAAAGAATGCTCCTCTAGTGGTGCTTTTTCTATCATCCACATCTCCTTCCCAATTTGCATCTGTATATGCACATAGATCAAAAATTTCATCTCTAGGATACCATAATCCAAGATTTGTTGTACCTTGTAAGTACCGGAAAATCCTTTTTACTACTGATTCATGATTTTCCCTAGGATTACTTTGAAATCTAGAAACAATACATACTGCATTCATAATATCAGGTTTGGTTTGTGTCAAATACAGTAAACCTCCAATCATAGATTTGTATCTAGTTGGATTAACAGGTGTAGATTCATCCCTTTGAGATAATTTGTCATTTGTGGTCATAGGTGTGCTTACGATTTAGAGTTCCCCATCCCAAATTTCTTTAGTAGTTCTTTCAAGTATTTGGATTGACTCAAAAATATACCTTTATCAGTCTGTGAAATCTGCAATCCTAAAAAGAATTTTATTTCTCCAATCATAGACATTTCAAATTATTGCTGCATTTTAATAGAAAATTCTTTACATAGTCCATCTTCTCCTCCAAAGATTATATCATCAACAAATACTTCAATAATCAAGATGTCATCATTAGTTACTTTGTAATATAAATTGCTATCTGCATTTCCTTTAGTAAAACCAATCTTTAAAAGATACTTATCCAATCTTGCATACCAAGCTCTTGGGGCTTGTTTCAATCCATACAGAGCTTTTTTAACCTGCAAACCATATTCTTGTCATCTATCAAAGAAAATCCATCAAGTTGTTCAATATATACTTCCTCTTTAAGATCTCCATTCAAAAATGCACATTTAATATCCATTTGATAGACTTTGTAGTCCTTGTGAGCTGCAAAAGCCAAGAATAATCTGACTGCCTCAATTCTGGCTACCGGTGCAAAGGTTTCATTGTAATCAACTCCTTCTTTCTGAGAATATCCCTTACACACTAGTCTTGCTTTATTTCTGACAATCTTACCATCTTCATTAAGTTTGTTTCTAAATACCCATTTGGTTCCAATTACATTTTTATCTTTAGGCCGGGGAACTAATGTCCAAGTATTATTTTTTTCAATTTGTCCTATTTCTTCTTCCATAGCTTTAATCCAAAATTTATCTTCACATACCTCATTGATAGATGATGGTTCAATTTGAGAAATAAGATATACCTCTTCATTTGCCAATCTTCCTCTTGTCATAGCTCCTTTAAATTTGTTTCCAATTATCTGATCTTTAGAATGATTCAATCTTACATACTGGGGTGTCTTAGTTTTTTGTTGTTCTTCAATTACCGTGGAATCCTCTGATGATACTGGGGTAACTGGATCTTCATTTTGTACCGATGGATTCAGTGTAGGTTCATTTGTCACAATTTTTGTTGCTAGTTCAAAGTCTATATACCTTGAAGTTCCTCTGAATTGTTCATCAATCTTTACATTTGTACTCTCAACAATTTTCTGCAATCTTTTGTTAAAACATCTACATGCCTTGCTCTTAGATGAATAACCAAGAAATATTCTTTCATCACTTCTAGGATCAAATTTGCCAATATACTCATCTCTTCTAATATAACATTTACTTCCAAAAATTCTGAAATACTTAAGAGTAGGAGTATTACCAAACCATAGTTCATGAGGGGTCTCACCGGTTTCACCTTTGATATGAACTTTGTTGAATGTATAGACAGCAGTGCTAACTACCACTCTCCAGTACACATGTGGTAGATTTGCTTCTGATAACATACTTCTTGCTACATCCAAGATAGTTCTATTTTTCCTTTCAATAACTCCATTCTGCTATGGTGTCTGAGGTGCTGATAACTATTTTTGATTCCATTCACTTCACAGAATGTATTAAAGTCCTTAGATGTGAGTTCTCCTCCTTGATCTAATCTTAAACATTTGATTTTCTTACCGGTTTCATTCTCAACCATTGCTTTGAATAGTTTGTGTTGTTCACCAAAAGTGATAACCCAAGACACGTGCAAATCTATCTATGAGATAGCCGATCTCAATCAATGAAACACCTCAGGGCTTGGACAACATAACATAGGATCCTAATGATCCTCTTGCACTTCAGGTTCTGCTAGACCTAGGGGGGGACACCCTTTTGATGCATTGAATACAACGATCACAAACATAAGACTGCATCAACAATGAGCAGACAAATCATTTCACAAGCTTAACATATTAGGAAACATTACAGATTGGCTAGATCTATACAAGCAATAGGATGAAATAGAGCTTGGAAAGAATGGAACACAAACACCCCTAAACATGAAGGGAAAATAGATTTATCTTTTAAAATGTTGTTCTGAAAGACATCCCCAAACTTGTAAGATCAGTGCCTTATCCATTGGGCAACAGAGTCACACATCAAACTATAAATGAAACCTTATATTGCAAATCCATCTTCATTATTAAATATTCATGCATTTAATACCTTGCATAAATGCATTACTCAGCTCACTCACAGAAAATATCAAATCCAGACACTATATTCTATTATTCATGATTTATTACAGAATTTAAATTCTTCCTTGAAGAATCCCTGCAAACAATCACAATTACCTCCTTGAGATAACAAATCTCATCCTCCTTGAGGATTTGATCTGAATATAATGAAAATACAAATCCAGAGACAACTTCTATGTGAATTTGTGCATGCCTTACATACACAAGAACCTGCAGCTAAGAACACCTATAGCAAAGAATCGAACTCCATTACTAAAAGGATAACCCTTCTCTGTACAATCTGGAAGAATTCTCAGAATTGGAAGCCATAAAAAATGGAGTCATTCTCCAAATTTCTGGAACCCCTACCACTGAGAAGAATGGGGAATAAAAAGATGAGGGAAGAAAAAAAAATCTGCAACTGAATTGCCAAGTGTCCCTTCTCTAACTGAATTTCGTTCTCATGAAAACTGCATCCAAAATATCCCACATTTTTCAAAATTAACCTCATAATTAGATTCCTCACTCCGAGAGCTTTCCGACGATATATAATACTTTATATTTTGGCCAAAATTTAGACCCTGGGCAAATTAATTCCCCAATATGCTTAAACATTTAAATTTTTCATTTATTAATATAGTCTAAACTATATAATAAACAATTTTAATTTTAAATTTTTCATCTCCAAATGTGCTCTGACGTCTTGCCACGTGGCGGGATCTGATTGGCTGATAGGGTCTACTGGGCGCCACCTGAGATGACACCTCATCTTTTGCCACTTGTCGGCCACGTCACTGCCTCTTGGTGCCACCTCACCGGGACTCGCTTGCTGGAGCACTGACTGTACCCGCCACCTACATGCCACGTGGACGGCTCTTGTTCACTTTCACTATTTCGCGAGGTTTAAACTTTGTGCATCTTCCTTCGTGAAATAGCGCGAGCCGTTGATCTCTCTCGAACTTGCTCGCTCGTTAACCCGGCCGTCGTCTGCAAAATTTCACCTGTTTCCTTCGGGAAACGTGCCTGCGTGGGGTCCACTTGGTCTTCGTCCAGTCAACTCCTCCTTCACCTCGAGAAGCGTGCTCATGCATGGGCCCGCCTTGAGCGCCCATGGACACCTTGTGTCAAAAGCGTTTAAGGCTTAGACATTATATTGCTGTGAGTTTTTGTATATAAACACTAAAAATGTCCCTCTCCCAGCGCATGTGGGACAAAGCGATTAGGCCTGGAGCTTCATTTTTGAAGCAATTTCTGAGTCTTTAATGGCGATTTTTTAATTTCTTGGAAATCGGTGGTCTTTTCATTGTTTCTAACTAATGCTCAATGGAATCAGATTTTAACATCTTATCTCTTTTCAAGTCCTTGCCTGCAAAATAATTTAGTAAGGATGCCACAACCCCACTTTTAACAAACTCAAAAGTTGATACGCCATCATCTTGGCATAGTTCAGCCAGAATATTAGCAATGATTGATGGTATTTCGTTGTTATACTTCTTTCAAAGATTTATCAACTTGCAAAAACTTTTTGTAGCTCTAGCCCCTGAATTTGAAATAAAGTATGTAGCCTTAAATTGCCTTGCATGAGCATTGACAATTTCTTCTATTTGATTTGCTTCACTTTCTTCTTCACTTTCTGACCACGTATTCCATGTTGTATGAGTTTTATCCTCTTCTGAGACAGTGCTCCCTATAGATATAAGTGTACCCACTGCATGAAAAACACCTTCTCTCATGAACATATTGAACGTAATGTCCGGAAGTTTCTGAATTAAAATTTCCACCATCTGTACTGCTACAAGTGAAATTTCAGAATCTTTGCCAGATAAAATTCTCGCCAAAAATCTTGATATGTTGGTTTCCTTTAATAATGGCTGCAAAATCTCTGGAGTGCTGAGGTACAATAGTTTGCTGATAACTTTCAGACAGTGGCGGCTAACTTGAGCATTGATGCTTAGACCATATATCTGAATCATAAGTTGAAAAAGATTCATTCCAAATTGCACCAAAAGCTCAGGTTTTTCTTGAAATAGCTTTTCTCTAGCTGAGTTATCTCTATCATCACGTTCATCACTGGTGGGAAGTGAAATTTTCTCATTAGATACGGATGGAAGAAGATCATTCACAAAGGAGACAATGTTCTGCAATTGATTAGTTGAATTGTTTGAAAACAAAGGAATTGTAATCTGCGATACAATGCCAGAAGCAGTAAGAATATCCCTCAGGATGCTAGAGATGCCCATTTCAATCATTTGCCCTGCCAATATAGTAGAAGCACTTGCACATGTCACACAAATGGAAGGGAAGAACTACGTAGAGGGAGGGGAAGTGCGAAGGAGGAGTGTGAGGGAGGAGCCATGATACAGGGAGGTCTTTGGCATCGCCTTCTCCCACCACGCTCCATCACCAAACGCCTCTTACCTTTTGCAACCCACGGCATGGGAGACGTTACAAGCCATAGCGTTTGGAGGAGATGATAAGCTGGTTTCGTTTGGGGCTGCATCGACCAAAGGAACTCCACGCTGCCTTGGCCTCCATTCTGAAACACCTTTCAACGCCATCTCCATTGACCATGCAATGCACTACTCAAGGTTCGGCTACACTCCATAGCCATGCTGCAGGGAGGTCATTGGTTGGCAAGAATGTCTATGCAACCTTTTCCTCATCTCCACGCCCAGCTGGGTCCTTTACAAATGCCAAAGATTGTAAAATCATAGGAATGGCTCCATGATTGAATACATGGAATTCAAAGTTTCAATTATTGAATCGCCTAAATCAGGCGAGCTTACTTCAATAGAACATGCAAAGCGAGCCCATTGAGAATTTGAAAACAAGACTTAAACCCGAAGTACCCCTTATTCATCACGCCTGGACTAAATGCAATATATTATGCAATAAGCTTCAGTTGCTCCACACAATTTGATAGATTATTCCACAATTCCTTGAATGAATCAACGACCACAACCATAGACATGTTCACTAATTACTCTTGCCTTGGGAAAAAATTGGAAACTTGGAAATAGAGCTAGCATTAAGAGGCACATCATTGTAATGAATTGAGCTTTCAAATTTACTTGCACCAGCGGGGCAAACTCTTTCACATGGTCTTGAACAATCAATTAGACAATCTCCTGGATCGAATTAAGCTTTGCAGAAGTTAAAATCTGTGTCATTATTAACACTGATCATTAGCCAAGGCCTTCCCAAGGGTATCCTCTCAACTACATTTCCTGACATACATATCATTTTGCACTTGGTTTTGAACTTTCTCGGCTCTCTCACTGTCCAACCGACGAATTGCAGTCGAGCCGGGTCGGGCCCCAAAGTGGGTCCGACTAAAAAAATTTCGTTTTCATGCAACTGACCCCTGGAGTGCTTCACGGACCTCAAACATACCTCTGTAAATGATCGGAACCATTTTCGGATCATAAAATTGCATTTTACATCCTTTAGGCAATTACGCCACAATTTTCGCATTTAATCGCGATGACGTAATTTTCAAACCTGTCAAAACACCTTTCTGGAGCTCGCCATCTGACAGGCATGTACTTTGATATACAAGGATGACATCTACCAAACGGTTTCTCAAGACGAGTCCCGAGCGAAGAGATATTAATTTCCGAAAATGGCCAACTGGCCTTGTAGACACTACGGACCTGATGAAGTCAATGTTCTGGCAACACATGACGCCTTTCTCAAAAATATCGAACGACCTCCGTAGGCTCTCGAATTCGGAACATAGGTACCTTTAAGTACATATTAAACCTTTGAATTCTCAGTTCGATCACCAGACTGACAGGACGCAAATGGCGCGCACACAAAAATGGCAACATTAACTGATCTAACACTGGAGTGCGGGTAACTGAAAATGATGGCAAGATGAGCTCTTTTGAAAACCGATCAAACGGATTGGTAGAGCCTTGAAATTTGAAACGTAACTCATCATTTATACCAACATCAGCTCGGAATGAACATTATGGAATGACGCTTACTGAGGCAACTTTTACACTTATGCGAAATAGGGCTCTGACTAGCTGTCGAAACAGGGACTTGCCAAAACATAGAAACTGCAAACGGAATCGGCTTCAAAAACTGAGCAAATGGATTCATTAAGACTTGAAAATTTGTGAGCTGACTCACATTTATGCATAGAATTGAATCCACTTTGAATTTTTTCATGACAATCAACAGGGCAAAAGATGTAATCGCTCAAAGTAGGCTACTCAATAAAATCTGCATTTGTGCCTAAGATGCACTTCCAGCTCACCCCTCAAAACGGGTACCTCATAAACTTATCCAAACTGAATTTTGAAAGTTGCCACACACTAAATAGGCCAAATGAAAGGTGTGGGACATGAATCCCGAGCCTTACCCTCTGAAAATCAACTAGCTCCATTTTACCCCCTCGCAAACTAGGCCCTTCAAACTGACTCGTTTAGGTATGCAGAGCAAATTTTTGGATTGGGCCTCTAAACTTGACTCAATTTTTATCAGCCCCAACAGTTTGAACTTCCCAAGTGCTTTTGATTTTTCTCTGAGAAAAGTAACCCAACACATTCTAGAATAATCATCAATAATTAGCATGAAATATCTATCACCTTGTAAGCTTTTAGTTCTAGCTGGACCACATAAATTAGTGTGAATTAAATCAAGAGCATTATTGGATTTTTCTGGAATACTTTTGAAACTAGCTCTAACTTGTTTTCCAAATTGACATTCCTTACAAATTGTGTTATGAGGTTTCACAATTTTAGGTAGATCTCTAACTACCATAGAAGTACTGATTTTTACCATGCAATCAAAGTTTACATGACATAGTCTCTTATGCCATAACCAACTTTCATCTATATGTGCAATTAAGCATGTCTTTTCATTGTTATTCAAATGAAAGATATTACCTCTAGTCTGATTACCGGTTGCAATTTCCAAACCAGTTCTATTCATGATTTTGCATTTTCCATTTTTAAATTGTAACTGAAATCCCTTCTCAACTAATTAACCAACACTTAAAATATTATGCTTTAATACTTCAACATAGTAGACATTGTTAGTGTTGTGCTTACCATCAAGAGATATTGAACCCTTACATTTGATTGAACAGGCTTTGTCATCTCCAAATCTTACTAAACCTCCATTGTATTCTTGAAAGTTCAAGAATTTACCTTTGTCTCCAATCATGTGATGTGAGCATCCTGAGTCAATGATCCATTCATCCTTTGCTTCAACTTTAGCTGCTAGGGCTTGTTCTATCAGTTCAGTAGTAGGTGCCAGTTGATCTTTTGTTATAGCAACAAAAACCCATCCATTGTTTGTTGGATCCTCATTAGAATCATCAGTCACACCTTCATCAACAATGTAACAAGATTTGTCTTTGTTCTTCTTAAATCTGTATCTCTGATATTCAGGATTAGGCTTGTATGTTCTTCTAGCTTCTTGTCTTAGTCTAGCATGTCTATCAGGGCATCTCGAAGCCATATGACCAATTTTATTGCAGTTAAAACATTTAAATGGTGCTTTACCTTCATACTTACTTCCAATTGGACCTTTTGACATTTTTCTTGCAAATAGTGCTTCAAGTTCTTCAAGCTCTTCATTCTCCTTCTTGGTTTCTTCAAGTTCTCTTGCATAAAATGCTTTCTAGTCTGATTTGTCAAATGATGGAGCAGATGATGTTGATGCTTTAAAGGCCAAATCAGTTTTTATAGTAGCAACAAGACCAAATTCTTCAATTTCAAAAGCTGAAAGTTTTCCAATCAATGTATCCCTAGTCACTGATGTATTAGGCATTGTTCTCAACTCATTTATAGTAGTAACCTTCATTTTATATGCCAGTGGCAAACCTCTTAAGATTTTTGAAACAGTTTCATCCTCACTCAAGGTTCCTCCACAACATTTAATACCCAAAACAATTTCATTTACTCTTTCCATAAAAGCAGAAATCCTTTCATCTTCTTCCATTTTCAGATGTTCATACCTAACTCAGAAGCTTTCAAGTTTGGCAATCTTGATTGTGGAATCTCCTTCATTCAGTGTTTCCAAATGATTGCAAATAGCTTTAGAAGTAGACCTATCTGATAATCCCATAATTTGTTGATCTGATACTGCGCTCAAAAGTGCTTCTCTTGCTTTGGAATCATTCTCTTCATCTTTGGCTAAGGTAGTCAGAGCAGTCTGACTAGCTACAGCAGCAGTATAACCATTCTTTGTAACTTCCCAAATGTCTTTATCGATGTAATGCAGATGTTTCTCCATTCTGATCTTCCATATACCATAGTTGGTTCTATCAAGTTTAGGACTGTCCTTCCTGAAGTAATTAGTAGACATTGGATCTCCTCAAGTTGTTAAACTTCTGCAAAAGAGGACTAAGCTCTGATACCAATTGTTAGGTCTCGGAGACAACTGAGAGGGGGGGGGGTGAATCAGTTATCTAATAAATTCAAACCAAAAACCAATTAACCAACTTAATGTTGAATATCGATAAACTAGTTAAGTGTGCCGGTAGATAGTGTTAATAGTAAATTGCTATACCGGTAAGGATTAATGCATGAAACATAAACATAAAGTCATCCACAACACATAACACCAATATTTGTACGTGGAAACCCTATAAGGGGAAAAACCATGGTGGGAAACCTTACCCACAATCAAATGATACTACTACAGATAGTAAGTGTACAAAAATGGGGTCCGCACATGTAGAAAGGCCAATAGCCTAGAGCTCACTGCTCAATCACAAATGGGAGTCACACTGAGTATAGTTGGTTAAATCCAATAAGAATGTACTGCACAAAATAGCATCTTCATATGCTGGATTTAGTATTAGTGTAATGCTGATATGCTTCTACAAAAACCTATATTCACCTTCAAATGATGTCTTCATGTATACCTCTACTTAATCTCACATATACCTTCACACAATTATTTTTCACATTCCACACTTGATCTTACAAATAAGATCTTACATTTATACCATACCCTAAGACCAATTTTAGTAGGTCAGCTCTACAAGATATTACAATAAAAACATTTTACAAACAATATAATATCCGATGCAATAACCAATTAAACATGTCAGCTAAATGCATTTACATCAATAATAAATCATCTCCATAGCGTGCCATACTGATCTAGAAATGATAAACCTACGGGTGTAACCCTAGATAACCCTGGACCTATTTGCCGGTAAAAGCAAATATGTAAATATGAATATACCAATGATCAATCCTTCAAAACAAAGTGTCCATACGATGTCTTCGACATTACCAAGTGTCTTCCATATCATTCCAGGTACCGGTGAACATTATATCCTGTTGGTGAACCATACACCAGTAACTGTGCAATACTTACTTGCTTGCCGATGAATGTTGCTGGATCTCCAAAGTGCTTGTTTTCAGTAGGTGTTGACATCAATGACAAAACCATATCAAAATACCAATAGGGGGTTGATCATTTTGATAAAATCAAGGCCCCATTCAGTAAAAAGCTCTTCCACTGACACGGGCCTGAGTGGTGTTGCAGCTTTCTTACTCCTTCCTGTGTAATACTAGCACTCTTTACATCCCCTCACTAAATTATGTGTATCTTTGAACATGGATGGCCAAAAATATCTAGCTTGAGTAATCTTGATAGCGGTTGTGGGTGCAGAGAAATAGCCTCCTGAGGAGCCATAGTGGAACTCATGTAGGATTTTCTCAGCTTGGCTCTAGTCTACACAACGGAGCAGGACTCCATTAAAATTTCTTTTGAAAAGATTTTCATCTATTAAGCGGAAACCACTATTTTGGAGTCTATAAAATCTCCTCTTCGCCGGGGGAAGATTTTTGGGAAAAATTCAAGTCTTCATAAAGTGCTTTCTTTTGTCAATCTAGCTGTCATTCAGAACATCAAGCAAAAACATCACCGTTTCCTCTTTGGCCACTTCATCATCGTGGGGATCACATTCTTTTACTATATATTCACATAGGCCTCTCCCACAAATGAGATTTGTTGGCTTGATATCAACATCATATTCCAGAATCTTGGTGATCCAATTTGCCCTTTTTTCAGTGATGTCACCCTCCATAATGTATTCCCTTACTGTGGGATGGGCTACGTACATCATGGTTTTATTACAAGCCTTGAAATGCTTGAATTTTTTTATTCCTTTTACAATAGCTTAGGCTTTCTTCTTGACAAAGTTGTATCAGGCCTCATAATCCTTAAGATTTTTTGAATGGAAAGCTATGGGATGCTCTCCTCCTCTTTGGGCATCTTTTTGGGTTAGGACCATAGCGATGCTATGCTAACCAGAAAAAAATGTACATTATGAAGTCCTTTGACATGTCTGGGTTAGACAATATGGGAGTAGAGCAGATAGATTTTTTTTATTTCATCAAAAGCTTTTATGGCCTCAGTAGTCCATTTGAAATGTATATCTTTTTTTAACATGAGAGTGATGGGTCTTATTATTCTGACAAATTCAGAAATAAAATGACTAACAAAATTGACCTTTCCTAAAAAAGATTGTACTCCCTTTTTATTGACTGGGAGGGGAAGGTCTTTAATGGCTTTGAACCGGTCTGGATCAATGGAAACACCCTCTTTTGAAACTATATGCCCAAGTAAATTTCTTTGAGGAACCCCAAATTTAAGACATTTTTGGAGGACTAATCCGAGATGCTCAAAATGATCCTCCCAGTATTTGGAAAACACAATTAGGTCATCTAAGTATATTAAGATGATCTTATTAATTATCTCTTTGAAAGATAAATCCATGGCCCTTTGAAATGTTTCCCCAACATTTGACAATCTGAAGGGCATCTTTTGGTACGTAAACATTCCCCACTTAGTGGTGAATGTCGTCTTGTGTTGCTCCACCACTTTCACACTTACCTGGTTATATCCTGAGAAATCGTCGAGCATTAAGAACATTTCTAATCCCGCCACTGTGCTCAGTAATTGTTCCATTGATGGCAGAGGATAGTGTTCTTTGAGAGATGCTTGATTTAGATCTCAAAAATCCATGTAGAGTCAGATATCTCCATTGTTTTTCCTAACAGGGACCAATTTGACACCCATGTACTATGTTTTATGGGGTAAATGATCCTTCATTCGATCAACTTTTTCAACTCTTGGGCCATGAGAGATTCAATTTTTGGGTTAACCGGTCTTTGCTTCTACTGATCGACTTGGCCTGATTTGCAAGCTCAATGGTATGCTAGATGATATTAGGATCGTATCCCCTTAAATCCTCATTAGACCAAGCCATGGCACCTTCATATTCATCACAATATCGAGCCAACTTCTTTCTGTCTTTGGAGGAAATACCCTTTCCTACCTTGAGAACTCTTCCACTGCTAACTGACATTTCAGCATAATCCTCTTTGTTTTTTGTGAGCTTCTGCTTATCCTTTTTGGCATCCTCATGGTCAAACAGGTTCTCTAAAGTGATCAAACCATTAGGGAGCTTGTTGGATCTCAGCTGGATGACCTAATTCCCATAGGCTTCTTCTATCTTAGGTTGTATCTGATCAACAAATTCTCTCGAGCTTTGGATGAACAAAGTGATCTGTTCATCACTCTTGAACACTTGCCTATAAGTATCATTATCTGGGATAGTCGGGTGGACAACCATGCTGACTGCTTGGGAGCTACTTAGGAAGTCCATAGCAGGATCAAATTGTGCTTTGATGGTGGCCATTTGGTCTACTATCATATTTAGTTTTTGAGGAATGCTTATTATATTGAAAGCATTGAAACCTCTATTAGATCCCACACTCTAGCATGATAAGACCTCATGCGGGTATGCTTGGCACTAGATATCCCTCAAACTTGATGAACCACCAGCTCATAATCACCAAGGACTTTCAACTTTTTAATGCCCATCCTTTCCGCCATGTTCAAACCTTGAATCAGTCCTTCATACTGCACTTCATTATTTGAGGACGCAAACTACAACCGGAAAGGCTTTAGGATTTGTTTTCCCAAAGGGGGAGTGAGACAAACTCCCACTCTAGAGCCCATCTTGTATTTGGCACTGTTGAAGTGTAGGGTCCATATTGTTGAAGACAACTGCTCTTTAGAGAACGGATCCGTAGTAAGCTTTGGGATGATCTGATTTTCTTCAAAAATGCAATAGGTACCTAGGCTGGTGGCATGGTAGTTAGAGAAGAGGTTTGAATCTATGAACTCATTCAAGAAGGCTTCTTGCTGAGGTGGAATTTCTCCCATTACTTCTTCGTCTTCTAAAAGCTCTACCACCTTTCGTTCATCATTTGATATAGAGGTGTGGGTAGATTTGAAATTAATCAAGGCTTGGTCGACTATATGCTCAACATGAAGGGGTTCTGAAAGGATTTTCAGCTTGGCATTGTGTTGGGTATGGAGGATGAGATGGGACCAATCTAGGGACATATAGCCTCCTATTTTAGCGGTAAAATCTTAAGAAAGACAGAGTCCAAAGACAGGTGGGATGTCAATGACTACTACTTCTTGAGACACCGTCACACTTGGACATGTAAATAATGTTAGGGGGAGGTTTTTTATGAGACCTACCATCTGAACCCTGTTCCCATCGAGCTGCATGACCTCTTTATTCAAAGGGTCATACCTAAATTTTAATACTTTGGTGATTTTCTTAGGCATGACAGTAGTGCTAGCCCTAGAATCTATCATGGAGTTATGCAAAATTTCATCTCCAACTATAAGGATAAGGTAGAATGGATTTGGCTTAGGCTTACCTTCTCCTTGGGTAGTAGGGGGCGAGCCTTCATTTGTCAATACGACCGGAGAGTGCACTTTGCCCGCTGCTAGTCGGAGACCCGTTCCATCAGTCTGAAGAGATTGTGGAGCTATCACACTTGCATCTTTTCCGTCATGAGACAACACCTCTCTTAGTCTATTCTATTTCTATGGAATACTCAGAAGATCCCACAAAGAGACATGAGATGGGGCCTTCTTCAACTGTTCTACCACATCTTGCACCTGAGGCATGAGAACCTTTGACTCCTTTGGCTTATAATGGATGAACTATTTTCTTGGATAGGCAAAATTAATGACCGATTGTTTGGGGGGTCTGTCCATAGGAACTACTCTCATACTACCAATGCTTTCCCCAGTCAAACACCTTTTAGAGTAGAGATTGTAATCTGAGTGCACGAGAGGGGTTCCATCCTTCGGGGTGATTGCGACATTGGTCAGCACTACTTCCTCGACTTCCATCCATGAAAAAAGTGCATGATCAGGGGTAATCTCTGCTTCTTGTTGCAATGACATCCCTTGCATTTGAGTCACAAAATCCACATTATCCATACCCAGAAATGTATATGCAGAGTCATCTAGCATAATGAATGAATTATTTTGTTCTACAACCCTCTTCTAAAAATTCCCTCTTGGGCAATTCCTCAAAGTATGAGAATTGTTGCATAGGAAACACCAAGAGTTGGTGTCATCCACCAAGTTATTTTGGCCCACTATCAGTTCCCTACCAGTGGTTGGGTAGACAACCTACAACAGATTGGGGACTGGGACTATTTGGCCATTCAGCTAAGGAGGTTTATCAGCATGATGATTTGTATGTTGGTACGGAGGTCGATTCTCTTGGACATTTTTCTAAAACGTGGGCTTGGCGAGCAATACCTAGGCTCTTTTTAGGTTGACAATTTGATTGGAGAAGGATCTTAGGAGATTATTCATATCACTAACTTCAGCTGCCAAAGAGGTGGTTTGGGGAGTAGGGAATGAATACATAGATTATGGAGCGGACGTACTGGGAGTGGCTTCTTCTAAGACTTGAGTTGATATTTCAGGGACTACTAGCATTATAGGGTGAGGGGATAGCTTCCCAGCGTTGATAAGGTTATTTTTAGCTTGGGCTGCTATGTCAAATGTTTGCGGAAGAGTATTACCTCCTAAAGATTGAATCATCACTGATATATTAGAATTGAAAGCTTTCAGATAGAATACGTAAGCCATATCCATCGAAGGGCAACCAGACAATGGTATCCTCTACCAGGTTCATTGAAATCTCATATTAAAATCAGTTAGTGCTTCGGTCGGAGCCCTCTTTATTGTGATGAGTTGGTGCATCAAGGATGATCTGTCGACTTTATCTGAGAATCTCTAAAAGAAATGATCTCCCAACTGATCCCAATCTCCTATAGTGTTGGGGCCTAAGGATTTGAACCAGTCCAAAGCTTTTCCCTTGAAAGAGGCTACGAGCAATCTTAGAGCTACATTTTGTTTAGTGATACCATGGACAGTGCAGACAGTGGCTACATCTTGCAAATGCTCCCTAGGAGTTTTATGACATTCTCCTATCAACTTAGGAATGACCTTAAGCGTAGCTATAGGGATGGCTCCCCAAACCATGGGTGGAACTGGGGGAATGAGAGGGCTACCATTATCCCAGGTTACAAATTTATGGGGGGAACGTGTACCATCACAGCGTGTATGACTTCGGGAAAACTCAGAGAGGATGAAGCTGTGGCTGAATAGACGATCACCAATGGAGGAAAAATAAGGTGAAGATTTAAAGTTGTTTGACTCCTAGTGACAGGCTTATGACTCATAAACTATCTTAGAGATATATTTGAAGTAATTTGTCCCACCGAGCGTGGGAGAAAAATAAATGTTGACTCTAAATTTTACCTTGGAAATGAACAGCCGTATGGAAAATTCAATGATGGGGGACTAGTTGCATGGGTTTCACTGAATAACCTTTGGGATTGAGAAGCTTGCTCTTCCTTATGGGTTTGGAGGAAAGGGAAAAGAAAAAAATTTAAGAATAGTAAATCTAGACTATTGAGGTGATACAACAAAGCATTTTTTAAAAGACATGAGCATATAAAACCCAAGTACATATGATTTTTTAAGCCCATTCAACAATCTACAAGTCTGAATCAGGAACATAACCAAGATACAATTAAATTTATTTGCAACATAAGGAAAGACTCATCATTCATTTACCAGATAACAAATGTAAAACATAGTTTAATCGAAAAAATCTTAGATAAATATATTCCCAAAATTATTGCAATTCTAATAGAACAACATAGAAAAGACCATCAAAGCATACTGAAATAAGTATCACACAGGCCGTAGGCACAATTTGAATAACCTTCTCCAGAAAATAGTAATAGTTTTAAAAGGCTAAAATTCCTACTAAGAAAACTTAAATGTTCTTGAAAAGTTTTGAACCCCTGCTAAAAGGGAAAAAACAAGCATAAATAGAGCCCACGACTCTGGAAAAGAACTCCCAAACACACTAAAAAGGCATAACCACCCCCAAATAGAAAACCATGTCATGTCGCCCTGAAGATCACACCCAGCAAAATGGTCCTGAGACTTTAGTCCCTGCCTGCAATGATCTTCATATTGTCATAAACCAAAAAGATTTCACTAACCGTGGACAAGCAAGCTAGAAAATTCTTTGAAACAGAAATGCACCCACCAAAGCATGATGGTGTCGGGTAACCATTTGCTTACTGCACTAAAAGGTGGGCCCTAAAAAGAAACCCAATCAGCACGTCTTTCTATTTGTCACCATTGCGGTACTCCAAAAATTGAACGTCAAATATGGACCGAGGGAGTACCGCCGAGCTAACAATTGTCTTGTACGCCTTGCACTGTTGGAAAACTAAACAGGGGAAAAAGTAACCCAGCCAAAAACCTTAGTCATGGGATTTTTAATGTGAATAGTATCACCTTCATTCAATGTTTCCAATTTGTCCCAAATAGCTTTAGTAGTAGATCTATCTGATAATCCAATGATTTGCTTATCTGACAATGCGCTTAAAAGTGCTTCTCTTGCTTTGCAATCATTTTCCTCATCTTTAGCCAAGTTTGGTGTATTAGGTTGACCTTGAGTAGGAGCAGTATAACCATTCTTTGTAACATCCGATATGTCCTTTCCAATGCAATTCAAATGTGTCTTCATATTGATCTTCCATATGCCATAGTTGGTTCCTTCAAGTTTAGGACTTTCCTTCCTGAAATAGTTAGAAGACATTGGATCTCCTCAAGCTGTTAAACTTCTACAAAAAGAGGACTAGTCTCTGATACCAATTGTTAGGTCCCAGAGACAACCGAGTGGGGGGGGTGAATCAATTTTCCAATAAATTCAAACCAAAATTAACTTAACCAAAACTTAATGCTTAATACTGGTAAACCAAACTTTATGTTGGTAGACAGTTTTATCAGTTAATTGCAGTACCGGTAAAGATTAATGCATGAAATAGAAAGACAATAACATCCACAACACATAACACAAATATTTGTATGTGGAAACCCTGTAAGGGGAAAAACCATGGTGGGAAGCCTTACCCACAATTAGATGATACTACTACAGATAATATGTGTGTACAATATGGAGTCTGCACATGCAGAAAGGCCAGCTGCCTAGAGCTCACTGCTCAATCACAAAATGGGAGTTACACTGACTAGAATTGGATGGTTAAATCCAATGATAATGTACTACTCAAAATAGCATCTTCATATGCTAGATTCAGTAGTGGTTAAGCTTTGATTTTCCTTCTTCAAACCTTCCTTCAATCTTCAAATGATGTCTGCATGTATAGCTCTGCTTATTTTCGCATATACCTTATTTGCACTTACTTACATTCCCATTTCAATCCTATATCAATCTCACAAATGAGATCTTACATTTATACCATAACCTAAGACCAATTGTGTAGGTCGGCTTACAAAGAATATTACAATAAAATCAATTACAAATAAATCAATATGTGATACATCATGTTGGCTCAATGCATTTGCAATAATAACAAATAATCTTCATAACGTGTCATGCTGATCTGGAATAGATGTGCTTGCCAGTGCATAACCTGGACCTATTTGTCGGTATCAACAAATATGCAAACCCAAATAGATGAATAACAAAATTTTGAAAACTAAGTGATCAAATAATGTCTTTTACATAACCAGGTAGTCTCCAAGTCATTCCAAGTGTCGTTGAACAATATAACCTGCTGGTGAACCAAATACCAGTGACTGTGCATAAGTTACTTACATGCCGGTGGACAAAACCAAATCTCAAAGTGCTGATAAGGTTGACAAGTGTTGACATCAATGACAAAACCATATCAACATATCCAAAATACCAACACACTATTGATTGACCAAATCCTCTTCACGAATGATTATTAAATTATTCGCTTGCTTACAATTCCATCCATCATCTATCATGATTTACAATGAGATCATGCACATATATATACAAAACCTCGACAATAAACAATAAGTTTGGCCACTAAACAATAAACTAATTACATAATTATAAAACATGTCGGCCTGAGACCAAACAATAGTCATCCAACCCATAATTCATCCCAGAAACACATCGAGAAGACCAATCTACACGTTACATTAATTCGGCCCATAACCTAGATACTGTCGGACCCAATTTAGGTCCACACATGCTAAGGAAATGATCCCAACTAGTCAAGTCTCAAACATGATCACCATAAGCATCCTAAAACTCTACTAGAAGCCACACCAACACCACTTATGCATAACATCAAAAGATCTTCAACAAAGCTCTATCGATGAAACCCTCACCAGATCAACAAACCAAGCTTACTAGCATAAACGATAGCATCCAATTACCAAATTAAAACCAACTAGCTAGACATGTATCTCAGTAGCATGAATAGAAGATCTAAGGCAATTCCATAAGCAAAATCATACTGGAGTATACCGGATCATCATGAGCTACCAACCATAAACCAATCAACCTAGTGGGACCAAAAGGATACCAATGAACAACCAAAGCAACTAGTGTTGACATCAATGACAAAACATCAACGCAACACATAATCAATTCCTCTAAATCACCAACAATATCCCCCTTTTGCATTGATGGAAACACTAGATGTGAAAAACATCAAAGTGCCAATAAATACCAAACAAATCTCCCACACAAGAATATAACAATGAAGTTTTGATCCGCACTCTCCCTATAGATGATATCTAAGTTAAGTTCTACAAATTTATCCCCCTAATGTATATATCTCCTAAGTTTTCCACATGAATATATCTCCCCCTTTAACGTTAATGCCAGATATCTGACATAAATATAAAAGAAAAATCATAAACCACTGAATCACAAGACTAACTACTTCCCCTGAGTAGTAGCATCACCACATCTATCCAGAATGAATAGTAGTTCTAATAATGCATACCAAACTAATTCCAAAAAGCATCAATCATTTTTTTGCCAGAGGGGCAAAAACCCCTAATTTGTCTCTGAGGTACTCAAATGATTCTTTAGGAAATGGTTTAATGAAGATGTCTACAATCTGTTTTTTAGTGTTCACATAAACCGATCTAACTTCATTTTTGTCCACCTTCTCCTTCAAAAATTTATACTTGATATATATATGCTTGGTCTTAGAGTGAAATACTGAATTCTTTGATATATCTATAGCAGAGTTATCACAGTGAGTAACTAATGTGTTGGAATACAATGAATCCAAGAACACTAAGAGGGGGGGGTTAATTAGTGTTCTGCCAGTAATATATGATTTTAGCTTCTTACAACATACACATATAAACCAGTAAATGAAGAAACATAAAACATAAAGTAAATAAACCAACCACATGATAATAAGTAAAAGTTTCTCAAGTCAAAAGGAGAGAGCGAACCGAACAACTATAGGAAATATCGGATACTAGTTCTTCAGATGAGGCCAATATTGATGCTTTAGCTGAGGAAGTTGAAAAACTAAATAGTGAAAAGCTAAATCTGTGGAGAGAGATAGAAACCCTAACTATCCGCATGAGTTAGGAACTAGAAGCCAAGAGGATAGCTGAAGATCTCATCAAAGAAAGAGATCATGAGATTACCAAGATCAAGCGAGAGAATGCTACTTTGCATGAGCATTAGCATGCAGAGAAAGAAGAAAAAGAGACCTTACAACTCGATCTTGAATCGACATCATCTCCTAGAGAGACTCTGTCAAAACATAATGAAGATCTTACTAGATAGCTCACCGAAGCTAATGGAAAGCTGGAAAAGTTTAACAAAAGTTCTACCTTGCTGGATGAGCAGATTCAATCACAAAGGATTAAAGGTGATACCTCTGGACTTGGTTTTAACACATCTGAGAAAGGAGAATCTTCTGGTACAAAGAGAAACATTCATAAGGACAAAACTACTCCTAAAGCTTATAAGCCTATCGATAAGAAGGTTTTTAAACCTATTTTCTTTGTTTGCCATAAACCTGGTCATACTGCAAATGTGTGTAGAAATAAACATAATGAAAATGCAAGCTACAATACAAACACTAGGTATATATCCAAGAAATTTGAAGGTCATTGTTTCACATGCAAAATGTATGGACATAGATCAGTTGAATGCAGATATTGAGAAAATAATCTAGTACCGCACATGAATCCAAGACCTTATGCCAACTGGATGAGAAACTATGATAACCAGAGTAACATGAACTGGAAAAGATCCTATGTCAAATGGTTTAGTTCATTTGAGATGGAAAAGGTAACGAATGTTATTTGCACCATTTGTAACAACTTTGGTCATGTGGCATTGAATTGCAGAAGGAGAAATGGAAGAGGCAATGTAGGACATTGGAGATCATCTGGAATGGCTTGCTATCATAGTCACAAACTAGGACATATGGCGAAATTTTGTAGATCTAGAAAGGACAAACCAGTTAATCATTCTGAAGATTAGAAAGGCAAGAAGAAGGTAAATATTGAGAAAACCAGAGAAGAAATGAATCGAATATGGAAAAATAAGAGTGATGATATATCTATAGAAGAAACTAATCCTTCAGCCAATGTGGAGAATCCTACACCAGTGAACTGAGCCCTTCAATATGGCTAAGGGGATCATAGTGGTAAATCTACTTCTGGACCCCTCGAAAATAATAAGTGGTAAGAGAATGTGAATGCATGAAATTTTGATAACTTTAGTCAATAGTTTTTCAAAGTTTTTCAATTAGTTTTTCATCTGTCAATATTGTATGCATCATTAAATGGTGTAATTAGGGTTTGTAACCTTAACGGGTGAACATTTAATGTAGTAGGTAAAAAGGATAAAAGTGAGTTTTTCTTTGTTATGTTTACCCAAATTCATTTGAGAGAGAATTATTGAGCACTTGCAAAGAAAAGAAAGAGTTATTAAATTTTAGTCAAAGTTGTATCATGATTTGCATGGGCAAGCTAACTTGAAGGTTAGTGTAGACCAAACTAGTGTGCACTTGAGTAATCAACCGGTAACCAAGGTAGCATGAGTAAAGTAAGGTATTTCTTTGAAAAATCCTACTTTGAATCTACTTTATCTATAATGGCATCATTGTCTAAGCAAGTAGAGAAATTGATGATGACATCTGAATCTATGGAGGTTGTGAAGTTGGAATGGATTGTGTCTTATAATGCTTTATCTCAAGTTCCTAATGGAGTCATAGTGAAAGGATATTTGTCTAGCTACATTGATTGTAAAATTGAGGATTTAGGATCATTGTCGATCTATTCTCAGTTAAAATCCCTTTGCGATGAAAATGGAAAGATTCAACCCGAGTATATTAGGGTTTATGAGAAAGGTTTTCATAATGCAACTTATTTTCTTGAATATTTTGAAGAGGAACATATTCAAATTATTCTGAGTCGCTTTCATGGGGAAAACATGTATTTGGAAAGGACTCACACTATAACCAAGGAGGCTATTCAAGCAGTAACTAGTTTTTGTTCAACTGGTGATAAGCCTAAGCTTAGGTGAATTTCAAAAGAGACAGTAAACACTCTAACCTCATCAACCTTTGATGGGCGTGCTTTTTCTGTCAATAACATTAGGGACCCAATGGTTAAATTGGCAACTATGGTTATAGGCTACCAAATATTCTATTCCAATAGAATAAATAGTGTACCATCTACAACAGTGCATAATGCTTATAAAATGATAGCTGAAAATGCTAATTATGACCTATGTGAGGCCATAAGGAGCCAATTAATGTTGAATCTTCAGTCTATCAAGAAGGACAATAGTCTAAAATTTAAACTTGGTTAGTTGTTGGTTAGTTTATTCTTTTATTTCCATAATTTCCTACTAGGAATTGGTGATCTTGAATGGTCTAAGGATCTACCGGTAATTGCCTAGATTAAGAACAATATTAAGGTTGTGAGGAACACTTTCTTTGCTGCAATGAATAAATATTTCAATGAATTTCAAAATAAAATGAGTATGAGGGTAGGGCTACTTGAGGATGTGGTGAAAAACTTTGCTAAGGACATTATTTTCACAGACACCATTGATTTTTGTCTAATGGAGGCTATTGAGCCTAGAGAAAAAGAGATGGAAGACATGAGTTATGAAGTCAATTATGACTTATTGATCGGTTCTGCCAATAATGTGTTGGCATCTTGAGTGGACAAAAAGAAGACAAGAAAGGATATAGTTGAAGTTCAAACTCCAAAAGCTTGAACCAGTAGTGCTCCAACCATTAGTGGAAAAGGTAAGAGGAAGAAGGCTGAGAAAACACCTTTGGTAACAAAAAGCATTAGAGTGACATGAAGTGTCCAAACTAAAAAGTATCTAGAACCTAAAGTATATGTAAAGAAGCAGACTGCATCAAGGAAAAGAGTTCAAAAATTGATTCTCCAAGGAGAATCTGAAGACACTGATACTGAGGAAGAACCCAAGAAAATGAAAGCAACTATTCCTATTAATGTCTTAACTTACAAGCCTACGACTAATTTTGAGAGAACAGTGAAGACATTTGGGAGAAACATATTTGATAATGTCAAAGATCATTTTGATTCTTTCAATGAAGATCATAAGGAACAAATTGTTCAAAAGGTAATCAGTTATTTGTGTTATTACAATAGATTACCTCATGATCTTGAAAAGGATATTTCTAATTCTTTATATTCTATTATTTTGAATAAATGGGAGGAAGTGGTGAAGAAAGAAAAAGAAATTATTGATGATGTATTTGTGCAATATTTTTCTGATTTATCAAAGGATGAGTTAATCAAATTGCTTGATCAGTATAAAGCCCAATTTTCTTTCAAATCAAGAAGATTGAAGCTAGTCAATGGGAAGGTACAACCTGTTGAAATTGAGACTCATCAGATTGCTCATAATGTCCAACTGATGCAAGATTTTAAACATTCTCCCAAAGTTGAGCAAGAGACTGTTGATCGACTAGAAATGGATGAGGAAGAAATTGTGCAGGTTGATGTTATCTATCCTGTCAAGAAGAAGGATGCCACTACTTCCCAACAATTCATACTTGTTGATGATATTCAAGAATTAATAGATCTATCTGGAGATGTGACTACACCTAATATGCATCCACTGACAATTTCAGAATCACAGGTTACTACAGTTGAGATACCTGCAACTCAACCAGGAGTGGATATTCAACCGGCAAAAGATCAATTAGTGAAACCCCAACCCCAACCGATTTCACAAACCACTTAGAAGGAATCTGTTGAAAAAGTTGATACATAGATTTATGAACACGAGACAGAGATATAACAAGAGAAAGGGAAAATTAATAAGGTTACATCTCCTAAACAGGTAAAAACATTAGTCATTCAGCCGACTGGTGAAGATGATGATGACTCATTAGGCATCACAGGGCATAGAATTGTTGATAATATGATTGCAAAAAAATTGATGAAGATTGCAACTGTCATGCAATCTAGAGAACAAAAGAAGACACTAAAAGAGCAGAAAATGGAAGAAGAAACCATTCAGAATATAGTGGATATTCTAACAAGTCTTCTACTGGAAACTACTACAGGTCATTTTCCATCTCCTATTTGAAAACTTGGTCAATTGGTTGCTGATGCATCTGATCAACTTAAGACCCTAGAAGAAGCAACACATACTTATGTTGAGAAGAGCTATAGGAAGAAGCATGGAGAGTAGCTAATGAAAGAAATTGATACAGAAAAAAATGCTCTATCTCTTAATAAATATTTATTAAGAAAAGTTATTCAAACAAGAGCGAAAATTATTGTATCTACTTCTAATATTTCATTCCTTTATTCTGATATTAATAACAAAAGAAATGAAATGAATCAAGAGCTAGAGAAGATATGCAATGCATATGTACCATTACAAGACTCTATTTTTGCTTTTGGCAAATTTGTGGATGATTTACAAAATAGATTAGATACCTATGATTTTGAAAAGGCAAAAATACTTTGATCCCTGAAGGAGTTCAAGAATCTTCTTAGACCCCAAGTGGACATCTTGCAAAGAGCCTACAAGAATGCAGAGGCAATTTTGACTACCCCAGAGACATGTACACTTGATTCAATGGAAGAGTTTTGTACTCAAATTATGACCACAATTGAGATCATTGAGAACTTACTAGAGACATGGGAACATGTTTTTTCTCAATTGAAGAGTAACTTTAGTGACATTTTTCTAAGGATTGTACTACATACATCTTGATTCAGATTTCCAAAGTTTTTTGTATATGTAAAACACTTTGATACAAAATTTTCTATATATATATATATGTATTTTGCTTTTCAATTTGGCATTGTTGTCAAAGGGGGAGTAGAAATATATATGTGTGTTGTGAAAATTTGGTATGTTGTATGTAGTAAGGGGGAGTAGGAGTGAGTTGTAGAAATATATGTGTACTTTATATGTGTACAAATTTTTGTAAGCACACTTAGTGGTATTGCTGTAAAATTTTTGAAGTGTTGCATCAATTCCAAAGGGAGAGATTGTTGGCTTGATAATGATTGGAATGAATTACTTTATATGTTGTCATTGATGTAACACATACACACACATATGTTCACATTGTCTACCGGTGTGACTTCAAATTTATTTATATTGCAGCCAATATACTAGAAGGTTTATATCAAATCGGTACATGGTGACAACCAGTACATGCATGGCGACAACTGGTGTATATATATATATTTATATATGGATATTCATAACTCAACATCAACCTGAAGATCCAATGGAGATTATCAGAGGAGAATTAAAGGACAAATGGTTTATATGTTTAACTTCAACCAGTATTGTTGTTCCAACCAGTATTTGTTGATTATGTGATGAGTTATCCTCACTGACAAATTTTGGTGATATTTCTGTGATGAGTTATGATTGTTTGACCAAATACACTGCACCTAGGAAATTGTGATATGATTTCTAAAGGCTGACATGAAATCTAAATGTCTATATATTGAAATCACAATGAATTATTTTGGTATGAGAAAATGAGATATTATATGAGATGATTTGATGCGAAGGTAGAAGTGTTAAGTTGTAGAGTATGTTGGTAATGAAGTTTTGAGCGTAGAAGAGGATCTATTCAAGAAAGTTGTGCTACTACTAGATTACACCATCTGTTGTTTTCTAATCACTACAACAGTCAAATCCCCTAACCGGGTAATCTCTAACGAGGTGATCCATTAGTTTGGATTCAGAAATCCTCTACTGAGGTTACTCCTAACAGGGTACTACCTTTAATAGGGTATAACTTTTAACTAAGCTTTGGGATCTCTAATAGGATTTTCTCCTAGAAGAGAAACCTTTTGTGGACCTTAACCAGCCAGTTATCTATTACTGTAGATAGTTAACTTGTGAGTTACATCGAGCACCGTGGCTTTTCCCATTTGGGTTTTCCACGTATAAACACTTGTTACTTATTGTGGATGCTTTTATATCAGTTTGGATTGCATGCATAGTGTTTAACAAACTTTCTAAGTATATCTACCAATCAGTGTTTAAACTAGTATTGCTTTTGGTGTCACTGATTCACCCCCCCCTCTTAGTGCTTTACAAGTCCATCATCTTATACATTATTTATATTACCTTGCTCATACTGTATAAATGTTGTCTCTACCAGTTTAGTCTGTACACTCTCATCAATTTTAGATTTAACTACTGGCTCATTCGAAATTTGATCCAAGCTTCCAAAAATTCCTTTTCCCTTGGTGTTGTTCATCAAAACTTATTAACCCAAGTACACTTGCAATGGATCTATGAAGTAGCCAATTCAATCTATGAAGAACCTCAGGGCTTGGACAACATGACAAGGATATGAATCCTTCTACTCTTCAAGCTCTGCAAAACCTAGGTGGGTATACCTTTGATTCTTAAAATTAAACCTATTACACACCTATGACAACATCAACAGAAACAGATAGATCTCACAAGGGCTCAACAACAAGTGGGTTACTACAAATGGGCTAGATCTACACATACAACTCAGCTATGCTTGAGCATGAGATAGATGAAACATTTCAAAACATAACATAAAATAAAGATATTCTAATTGGATTTTAAATTGGTTTGAGAATCGCCTTCATTGCAAGATCAGTGCCTTATCCAAGGGTAACAAAGTCACACATCAAACTATAGATGAAAATTTTGATTGAAAATCCATCTTCATTATTAGGTATTCTTGTATTAATGCCTTGCATAAATGTATTACTAAGATCATTAACAAAATCATTAGATCTTGAAACTGTATTCCACTATCCATGATTTATTATAGAATTTAAATCCTTCCTTGAAGAATCCCTACAGACAATCACAACTATCTCCTTGAGATAACAAATTTCATCCTCCTTGAGGATCTGATTTGAATAGAATGGAAGTACAAATCTAGAGACAATCTTGTGTGAATTTATGCATGCCTTACATACACAAGAACTTGCAACTAAGAACAACTACAACAAGAATTAAACTCCATTACTAAAAAAAAAGCACTGCCCTGTACAATCTTCCAGAAAACTCAGAACTGGAAGAGATGAAGTCTGAGCACTTCCTCAAAATTTTTGGAACCCTTACAATTGAGAAAAAAATAGAATAAAAAGAGGAGGGAAAAAAATCAGGTCTGCATAACACACTACCAAGTGTCCCCTTTCTCCAACTGGATATTTTCCTTTCTCCTTCCCATGGAAACTACTCTCAAAATATCCCACATTTGTTGAAAATAATTCCATAAGTGCATGGCTCATTCTGAGAGCTTTCTGGTGATATATAATACTTGCTATTTCGGGCAAAAATAACCTCTCAAGCGAATTAAACTTGGATATGCACCTGTTATTTAAATTTTGGAATTTCTCCCTATAGTTGAAACTATATATTTAACTTTGATTTTTCAAATTTTTAACTCTTGATGCCCTACCACATGGCAGCTTATGATTTGCTGATGGGGTCCACTAGGCACCACCTGGGATGACACATCATCTTTCTGCCACTTGTCCGCCTCATCACCACCACTAGACTACTACTAGACTGCTTGTTTATCGCCACTTGTCCACCATATCAGTGGGACCCGTGAGCTAGACCTCCACTTGGACCTCCCACATCACCTTTCACCATTTCACAAAGGGTAACAGGCATGCATCTTTGTCTCACAAAATCACATTGGCCATCGATCTTCACAAAACTTGCTCACTCTTTAACCTTTGCCTTTTCGTGCATGCTTTTCGCCATTTTGCGAAGCTTAACTTTCAATCATCTTCCCTTCACGAATCAATGTGCAACATTGGATCTCCTGCAACCCTCTCACCGGTTAAGTCTCTCTTTCTTTGCAAAACTCACCTCAGGATCGGTGCCTCCGTGGGTCCACCTGGTCGCCACTTGGCCTCCTTGGTCGCCTCAGGAAGCGCGCTCGTGTGCGTGGGGTCCGCCTTGGGGCCTAACCGACTCCTTGTGTCAAAAGCCTTCAAGGCTTTGACACTATGAATGAGTGTGTTTTTGCTTATAAATACCAAAAAATTTTCTCTCACCACCAATGTGGGATAATACATTTTCCCAGAAATGCTCTTCTGAAGGCTTTTAATGGCACTTTTGGTGTTTTCTTTAATTTTATAATGCCCTTTTCAACCACGCATAGGAGGTTTAATGCCCTCCACACTCCACACACCATGCAGGGAGGAGGCTGCCATTTACATTTCATTTTAACTCTCCATACTCTCCATGCAGGGGCATCATCTGGCATTTGATTTGGGGTTTCCTGTAGTCTATTCACCATGCCACTGGAAGGATATTGGCAAGGTTCATTGATATGGTAACCACACCTAAAAGTTCACAAAGCCTTTTCATTTACTTGAAAGTTTCCAATGGCTTTTTTCACCAGCTACGGCTGAGAGGGAGGAGATGTTTGCATTTTGCTTTGAAGCTTCTCATGTGAAGTTCCATTGCCTCTTCAACAGGCCCATGCTTCACGCCCAACAATTTGCATTTTCTAAAGTTTGAAAATGCCCACGTACCACAACAAGGAGGAGGGAGGACTCAGACTTGCCATTTGTATTTGCCATTAAATTTTAAGATGTTCTTTACCATGAGTGGGAGGAGGGAGTATAGTTGGTTGCTGATTGCATTTCACTAAAGTCTCCTTTGCTCTGACATTGTCCTTTTTTTCACTACTGTCCATGAGTTGTTGCCGTGACTGTGATGATGATTCTACTCTTTTGATAGTGAACCCATATAATGAGTAATGTGCATGATCCTTATCCATTATTCTTTATCATGAACTATTTTTATAGATATACAGTCATGGACTTCTCTCATCCAAAATGACTACACATTCTCAGCAATCATTAGACTTTCAAACTCATTTAATTTCTGATTTGCTTGTGTGTTGTTGTGTAAATGACTTTGTAGTTTTGATTTCACTATCTATGTATATTGTAGCTTCTCTTTCCGTTATAAAACTATCAAAGTCTCTTTGAATCTACCTTTTCTACTCTTATTGTCTTTAATTACTACAAGAGTTGTCCATAGGCATTTTCAAATCACTGTGTTTGTGCCCAAACTATGTTCTTGAATAATCTTATATGTGTTTATTCCTTCTTTTCTTCAAAGTAGCTATGAATGGAAAATGAGAACTAAACATATGACATATTGACCCAAAATTTCAAAACCATAAAGTTCCATAAAATCCTCTTAGTTATATGCCCACATAATGAAACGAAATCATCTCTTAATAAACCAATTTGCCAACAAAATCAATGCACATGCATGAGCCAAGTCGGGCCTAAAAGTGGGTCTGGCTAAAAACAATTTTGTTTTCATGCAACTAACCTTGAAAATTTCTCACGAACCTTAAACATACCTCTAGAATCGATCAAAATCATTTTCGGATCATCAAACTGAGTTTTGCAACTTTCAAGCACCTGCACCACATTTTTGCATTTAATCGCGAATACATAATTTTCAAACTAGTCAAAACACCTTTCTGGACCTTGCCATCTAACAAGCATGTACTCTGATATACGAGTATGAACTCTACCAAGTGGTTTCTCAAGACGAATCCTGAGTGAAGAGATATTAATGGTCAAAGATGACCAATTGGCTTTGTCGGCACTGTGGACCTGATGAAGTCAATGCACAGGCAACTCATGATGCCTTTCTTAAAAATATCAAATGATCTCTGTAGACCCTCAAATCTAAGGCATAGGTACTTTGAAGTACATATCAAATCTCAAAATTCTCAATTTGACCAAAAGGTTGATTGGGTGCAAATGGTGCGCTCATGAAAATAGCTACTTTAACTGATATAGCAATGAAAGTACGGAACACTGAAATAGATGGCTCAAGAAACCCTTTTGAAAACCAATTAAACGGATTGGCAGGAGCTTGAAACTAGAAACATAACTTGTCATTTACACCAACAATAGCCCATAAGAAATACTCTGACATGACATTCACTGAGGCAACTTTTACACTTATGCAAAATAGGGCTCCGACTAGCAGCTAAAACAAGGACTTGTCAAACAACACAAATTGCAAACAGATCGAGCTTACCGAACTAAGCAAATGGATTCATAAAGACTTGAAATTTTGCACAGAGGTGCATTTTTATGCATAGAATTCAAGCCAGTTTTAATTTCATCATGAAAATCAACAGGGCAAAAGATATAAGCACTCAAAGTAGGCTACTCAATCAAATTTGCATTTGCACCTAAAATGCACTTTCAGCTTGCCCCTTGAAATGGGTACTTGATAAATTGATCCAAACTGAAATCTGAAAGCTGCAACACACTGCATAGGTCAAATTAAAGGTGTAGGATACATTTCCCAAGCCTTACCCTTTGAAAATCAACTGGCTCCATTTTACCCTCTCTCTAACTAGGCCACCTGAATGAGATTAGGTGCCTTTCTGAAAATGCAATAGAAAGTTTTTGAAATGGGGCTCAAAACTTGACTCAAATTTAATGAGTCCCAACACTTGGATCTATCTAGAATGGTGGGAGTTGTTGCCTTAGCAAATTCTTCTTGAGAAGTAAGGAAATCATGATTCTTTTGCAAGAATTTAGCCCAACCATCTTTGGCCTCATTTATTATCTCATTTACTCTACTCATCATTAAGCTTATTTATTGGGGTTTTCTGGTAAAAAATATTCTATTGCAAACATATATACATCTTTTCATTTCCTAATTATTTATAGAACCACAAATGCCTAACAGTTCAACTTCTTTAATTTCCCTATCCCTCTTGACTATATCTTGTATGCGGGAAAAGTGGGTCGATAGAACTTAATATGTGAAAAATGTTCCAAAATACCTATCCACACACACACACACAGGACTTCTTGGTGCAAGCTATGGAGTAATGAAGTATTACTCAGCTTCCCAAGGTTGGTCCCAAGGATCTCTATCTTACAATGTCCCTCAAACCAATGTTTTTGCTCTCAGATCACTGAGCAAAATGGTTTAGGGATGGCAAATGCAAGAACGAGGGATGTTTTGATAGATTTTAGAATGAAAGGTATGTTAAACTATGTATGATTCTAGAAATGCAATAAACTAGATGATAAGATGACAAGGTTAGTATGAATACTATCCTAACATGATATATTAGTCTATGATTGAGCTAAAATGATAAAGAAATTATTCTAAACATGCATATTTAGACTAGTTCCTGATTTAAAAGAGGCTAAATGATGAGCATAAAAATGATATGAAAGTTTGAATGTATTTGAGCATAAGTGTGATACTACAAATTTGGGGGATGATCTGTTAAAAATGGAGGAATGAGAGCTCTATTTATAGCAAAAATAGGGCAATGGATGGTCAGGCTTGAAAGAGTTAATCAACGGATGAGTTTGAAAGTTGGGGATCCATGTTTACAATTTGCACCAATGAAATGGTGACAACTGTCAACATAAGATTGGGTTGAGAGAAGGGGTTGGAGACATTAAATGCCTGAGAAGACCTTATGGTCATCTAGAGATAAGGGTCAAGCTTAAGTTAGGATTACCCACTGGATTAAGACTTAATCCAAAGATAAACCTTTGTGCAAATGATTAAGAGATAATCATGGTTAAAACATTAAAGGCCTGATGAGACCCTTGGGTTGAGTAAAGGTTGAGTTAAAACAAATTCTTTAACCATGTAAGAGGGTTTGAGTTAATCATTAATGGTTATTGGAGACTTTGGGGGATTAAGTGGTTGAAAGTTGGAAGCCTTTAATGGTTATCAAAGACTTTGAGGAATTAAGTGGTTGAAGACTTGAAGCCTTTAATGGCTATCAAAGACTTTGAGGTTTTGAGAAGTGGCTTCCCTTTGCTTAGGGATGTGACAAAGTTTAGAAGATGGGTTAGGATAATTAGAAGTGATTAGAAGAGTCTAGAAGGGATTAGAAAGGGGTTTAGGAAGGCAAGTGGGACATGTAGGATTTTGCAAGTGGATGGAGGGATAATAGGATTTAATTGAAATAAAGTATTTTAATTCAATTTGGTTGCAATTTGGGGAAATTAAATAAATTAGATTTATTCAATTTAAGATAACTATTTTATTAAATTTGAATCTAATTAAAAGTGGATAGGGGGGTTTAATTGAATAAAATGATTCATTCATTAAATGGGTACAGTGAATTTAATTTAAATAAATTGAGTAATTTACTTAATTAAATAGAGGAATGTGGGTAATTTAATTAAATTGGGTTTAATTAAATAGAGAAATGAACATAAAATATTCATTTAGGAATATGGTCATTTTTATATGTCTACATTTTGCCCCTCTTTGAAGTGATGTGTGTGCACATGTTATTTCAAATAAAATGACGTGTTTTTGTGATTTATGATCAAATGCAATTTTTGTGTCGTTCTTTCGATTTACAAGTTGTACCTCAGATTTGATTTGATGTGTGATGCCCCAGATTCGATAGTTGATGGTGATGCCCCCTCGAGAGATGAATCAATATAAATTTTTTGATTTAATTTGATGAGTTGCATATGATGTGTATGATTTTGGGTATGTGAAATGTGTGCAAATTGATTCATCTCCTGATAAGTTACAAATGTTATGGTATAGGGGAGACCGCGACCATATTACAGGTCCATTCGGCTAACCCTAATTTCATTTTCCTCTTATAATAGGGGAAAAGGGCTTGAATTAGATTCATTTGTGCTTTGTTGACTTTGAAGAAAGAGAATTTGGTCTATAGAGAAAATGCCTATTCCATATCATAGACACCGTTTCGAGCGCGTTCGGAGGTACCGGAGACTTATAGCGCATGGACCACCAGTAAGTCAACATTTTTGACCCTCTTTTGACTTTTCATTTTGTCATTTTTAGTCGTTTTTTGATTTTCAAAGTTTGGGTTAAACGGTTTAGCACGTCTAGGGCATAGATTAGCGCATACAAAGTTTAAAGTAGCGAATCTAGTCAAATATTAGGGGTCGCGTCCGAAATAGATAGGATAGCGCATAGGAAATATAGGTTAGGGCATATGTGTAGAATAGCGCATGGCAACCATCGGATAGCACGTCAGGTCAACAAGTTAGCGCGTAGGGTAGACCTAGCGCATAGGGGTTGCAGGGGTTCGCATAGGTAAGGGGGTTTAGCATGTAGGATTAACCTAGCGCATAGAGTCAAACGGGTAGAGCCTAGGAGGTGTAGATTAGCACGTAGAGTCATTCTAGTGCATAGGGTAGGTTAGGTGGTGCATGGGGGGAAAGATTTAGCGTGTAGAGTCAATCTAGCGCATAGGGAAAATAGATTAGAGCATAGGAAAAATAGCCTAGCGTGTGGGAGAGTTTTAGCGCAGCGGGAGTCTGTTTTAGCGCATCTGGAAAATTTTTGCGAGATGAGCCGATTTGTAAATTTGTCGTGCCTGTCTGTCATGATTTTATGGATTTGTCCAATATGAGCATCGGTATAACTTATTTTGATTTGCAATATTCCAAGTGATGTATAGATATCAATGTGTTGTGTTGATCAAAATATGATTTATTTGCTTGTTCTGTTTCAAGTTCAATGTGTGAAGCCTAATTTGTGTTACAAGCTGATATGGGTTGGAAACTTGAGTTGTTTTACAAGCTGATATGGGTGGGAAACTTGAATTGTTTTACAAGTTTATGTGATTTGTGGAGACTTGAGTTGTGTTACAAGTTTTGATATGGTTTTTGAGAACTTGAGTTGTTTTACAAGTTGATATGAAATGATAGGATTTTGAACTTTGATATAGATGAGCAAATTGTTTCATGTGGTTGATGTGAGTTTGATTTTGATATCTTTGTTTTGATGTGGAAACTGATATTGGATTTGTTTTGCTTGTTGACAGGAGCAATTGGGTGTGGTGCAGTCGTGGGAGAGATTTCCCAAACCATGGACATTGATACCGCAGTTGTCGCAGGCTGATCTCGATATTATCGAGAGATGTGGGTTGACTTCCCTCTTAGATATGCCTCGGTTTACTGTGAACCAGGGGCTATTGATAGCACTTGCGGAGAGATGGCACAGTGATACGAACACCTTCCATTTTGCCACTAGAGAGATGATAGTCACACCAGAGGACTGTTACCACATTCTGCTCATCCCTGTAGTAGGGGCACTACTACCATATGAGCAGTCGGAGGAGGGTGGGACCAAGGCACTGCATCGTATTTTCCAGGATGATACAGTCTGCAGCTATGAGATTCCATGGTGGGAGTTTTTGGACCTAGATTATGCACCGCTGCCATCCATACTAGCAGGGTTCATTGGTGGATTCCTTTGTCTTGATCGCAGGTCAAAGGGATTCTCGGTGGGATGGGGGCTGGTGTTGGAGGAGATGGTTACACAGGGACGGAAGTTTTCATGGGGGTCAGCTATACTGGCCCATTTATACAGGGGTCTACATGAGGTAGTATATCTCAGTTACGGCAATTTGTCAGCTGGCATGACTTTATTACAGGTATGGTGCTGGGAGCATATTCCAGCAGCGAGGCCACTAGCAGACAGGGACAGGCCCATAGTAGCAGCATATGCCTATTGATACAGGGGTCTAGTTGTCCAGCGCAAGCTGGGCAAACTAGAGCATTGGAGGAGGGTACTTGATGACATTGATACGGTCACATGGCGACCGTATACAGGATGTGAGGTGTGGGTTGAGGATGGGCTGGAGATGCCCTTTGTTTTCATGACCAGACATCTGATCGGGAGGACCCCGTTTGTGATTGAGAGGTTTGTGGTGACCCAAGTTTTGAGGTAGTTTGGGCACCAGTAGGGTATTCCACAGGGAGCATGTCTATATGCACGGCGATGATAGGATGTGGTTGATTGGGGGCCAACCATTGATAGTGCAGTGGCGGTGGAGGAGTTTGTGGGGTTAGCAGGGCATATATGGGATTATGCCCCTGAGATTTAGGATGCGGGCATGACGAATGAGTTTGCTCGATTGTTTGTTGTGCGGGCGGTGGCCAGGATATCTGATCTTGAGGAGATGAGGCCAGCCTTTGATTCGGATGAGGAGGAGGGAGACGGGGGAGATGACAGAGATGATGGGGAGGATGGAGGAGGAGGACAAGGGAGAGGAGCCAGAGGGAGGCGGGGAGATAGAGGGAGGAGAGGGGATAGAGGTGTGGATAGAGTGGTGAGACAGGCAAGGATAGATAGGGGGAGAGGTGGATTGGCTATCGGAGCCGATAGAGAGGGGAGAGTGGGGGAGGTGTTAGCTGTAGTGGGTGGTATAGAGGAGGCTATGCAACCGGCACAAAGGAGGAGGACGGATGTACTCGCACCTCGAGCACCAAGGACAGGCCGAGTGGGAGGGGTTCCTCTAGCATAGGTACCACTACGGGTTTGGATCCTGGGTCACATTGAGGATGCTCAGATCTGGACCCTACAGGTGACTGTTCAGCAGCTGCAGGCACAGATTTTGACCTATCAGTGGTAGATTTCTCAGTTGACCACTGAGCAGGACACTGAGATAGAGCGGAGGGGATGAGCGGAGGAGGTGGTGTCGAGTATGCAGAGAGCAGCGGTGGGTGGTCCAATGAGAGACACCCTAAGAGAGCTGGCATTGAGAGCCCAAGAGGCAAAGTACTATTGGCGGCACTATGAGGCTGCAGTACCCAGGGATCGCCGAGTATAGAGTTTTGCACAGTCGAGATCTAGTCGATCTTGAGATACTGGGTCATGATTTGAGAGCCGAGGTGTCACAGGGCCACCGAGACAAGACCCTCCTAGGGATCCAGGGGTGGGTGCATCTGGAGCGAGACCATCTCCATTAGGGGATAGTCATACTTGAGAGACATGGTCTCTGTTGTATTTTTGAGCATTGTATTCTTTGTACTGGACACAGTGTTTGACACATTTTGTACATTTGGATCATTTTTGAGATATATATATCTACGGCACCATTTTTGTTGATCATGTGGGGTGTTTATATGGATGCATTTATTTGGGTTATTTTGTTTATGTGATGCAATGCTTTAAATAGATGATATAATATATGATGCAGGATGTATGTGTTTATATGCTGTGAGATGTATCTTGAAAATGAGATGTATGATTGGATATGTGGTGTGATGTATCTTAAAATGACATAGATGATTTGATTTGCAACTAAATGTAAAATGATATGCAATGATGTTAAAATGATATGAAAACATGTTTAAATGATATGCAACTAATGTTTTGGAGCATCCCTCATTCTGTATTTGCCATCCGATATAGCCATTCGTTTGCTTTCTTTGTAGATATCATCATTGAGCATTGATTTGTTTAGGATATGTTGAAAATTTATACAAGCATAATGGTATAATTGAACCATAATGACCTGAGAAAAATTTACATGATTTTTGATTTTGCAAGATAGCATAAGCGTCAAGGTATAATTGAACTAGGACGACCTGAGTGCGTATTGCATAAACATACAAGATTAAATCATTTGTATGTGTGAAGTGGAATCAGGCCTTTAGTGATACTCGATGTATCACGTCTTGAGGCATGTATTCATATAGTACAAGTGATTGCCTCCCAGATAGAAGACTAAGAAAATATTGGAAGTTCCCCTTGATCTCTAGCTTTGAAGCATTTTGTGAGATAAGAAAGAAAATCCAATTTTGAAAAAAATTCAAAATGCAAAAATAGTCAAGATTTTTATGCAAGAATGCAACATTTAGTACTTCAGAAAATCATCCATCCTTGGTATTTTTGTGAATTGTTTTGTGTTGCGATGAAGTGTAGTTTTGGTTGTTGGATGTCATGCTCTGGAGTTTTGCAAATAGCCTTGATGTCTTGAATGTTTACCAATTTTTAGATGATTGGAATGCCCCTAGCTGAGTGTGCCTCTTGATGTGAATATGTATAGTGATTTCCAAGCCATGGTAGATTAGTGGTAAGAGGATATATATAGACAAATCAGGATAGTGACTATGCTAAGTATGTCCTGAATGGATATTTGCTAAGTGTTGGGTGATGGTTGATAGTGTTTGTATGGATAAAATGGTATTGACATAGATGGAGGAGCCATTCTTTCACAAGAGTGCCTGTTTACTAGGTTTTCACCATTTGTTTTTATTTGTACTTAATGTTTTTGCTTTTTCTGGATTTTTTTTTTTTTGCTTATTTTAGCTTTTTCCGTGCACTAGGCCACTTAAGTTTAGTACCTCTTTAGATGGATGATGTTAGTTGGTTTGTCGAGCACATCTCCTTCAGAATTTGTTAGCTGATAGGCACCTAATCCATAGACTGATATGATAACATAGGGACCCAACCAGTTAGGTTCAAATTTCCCTTTCTTTTCTCAATCTTGCTGATTTCTTGGATTTTCTTTGAGGACTAGGTCACCAACCTTGAAGTTGCAGGGAATGACCTTGTGATTGTAGCTCCTGCACATACGTTGTTGATATGCTTTGAGATGAGTATAAGCATGTTGGTGTCTTTCATCTAATAGTTCAAGTTCTTGCAGTTGGTTAACTCGATACTCTTCATCTGGGATTAAACCTTTCGAAGAGACTCTGAGAGATGGGATTTCTACCTCCAGGGGTAAAATGGCTTCTGATCCATATACCAATGAGTATGGTGTTGCTCCTGTAGATGTGCGGATGCTAGTTCTGCATGCCCAAAGTGCTGGATTGAGTTGTATGTGCCAATCTTTGCCTGCATCATTCACTGTTTTCTTCAGGATTTTCAGTATTGTCTTGTTAGATGCTTCCGCTTGACCATTTCCCTGTGGGTAGTATGGTGTAGAGAATCTATGTTGGATTTTGAATTTTTCACATAGTTCTTGGACATCTTGATTCTTGAAGGGCCATCCATTATCTATGATAATTGAACTTGGAATACCATATCTGCAGATCAGATAATTGAGGATAAAAGAGGCAATTTGTTTCCCGGTCACTGTGGTCATGGGAACTGCTTCTATCCATTTGGTAAAGTATTATGTTGCTGTTATAATGAACTTGTGTCCATTTGATGATGAAGGATGAATCTTGCCAACTAGGTCTAGTCCCCACTAACAAAAAGGCCAGGATGTTGTAAATGGCTGCAGTTCCTGGACTGGTGCATGTATCAGATTACCATGGATTTGGCATTTAGGACATTTCTTGGCGAAATGATATGAGTCTTTCTCCATTATAGGCCAGTAGTATCCCATCCGTAGAAGCTTTTTAGCAAGAGTAGTGCCACTTGAATGTGTGCCACAAATACCTTCGTGAAGCTCGTGTAAAGCAGAATCAGAATCATTACGATCAAGGCAATGAAGAAGAGTACCATCTAGACCTCGACGATACAAAGTATTAGCAGTAAGGGTGTAACGAGCAGCTTGTCGGATAAAGTTATGTTTTTGGTTACGAGATTGGTCAATTGGTAAGATATTGTGCTTGAGGTAGTCGTATATCGGTCCTTATAACGGAGAATCTAAACCAGTCAAGGCATAGATAACATGGGAATCAGAGTGGTCATAGGCGGGGGAGAACAATTGCTCTACCAGGAACTCGTAACGACTCTGTTGCTCTAGAATTTGTAGTAATGAAGCGATTGTAGCCATTGCATCGACTGCTTTGTTGTTCAACCTTGGTATTTGCTTGAAGGTGATGTGCACAAAATACTGTTTGAAGTCATCCACCATTCGTTTGTAGGGTAGTAGCTTGTCATCCTTTGTCTGATAGTTGTTGTTGATTTGATGGACAACTAGTTGTGAGTCCCCATAGACCTTTAACTCTGTGATTTTCCATTCTACGGCCATTTTGATGCCTATAACCAATGCCTCATATTCAGCCACATTATTGGTGCAGGGAAACATAAGCCTATATGATCTTGGTATAGTGTGTCCTTCAGGAGTGATGAACAAAATGCCAGCACCTGAACCGTGTTGTGTATAGGATTCGTCAAAGTATAGGGTCCATTGTTTGGTAGAAAGAGCAAGAACATCCCTGTCTGGAAATTCAATCTCCATGGTGTGTTTGTCGGGGAGTGGTGCTTCAGCCAACTGATCTGCAATTACTTGTCCCTTGATGGCTCGTTTTCTATGTATTGGATGTCAAATTCACTAAGAATCATGACCCATTTAGCCAATCAGCCTGTAAGAGCTGCCTTGCTAAGTAGATATTTGAGAGGATCAATTTTTGCTACTAGCTTAATGGTATGTGCTAGCATATAATGTCAGAACTTCTAAGATGTGAAGACCACTGTTAGGCAAGCCTTTTCAATGAATGTATAGTTGAGTTCATAGCCATTCAATGTCCGACTGATGTAATATATGGCTCGTTCCTTTCCTTGTTGATCTTCTTGTGCCAATAGTGCCCCCAGTGATATATCTGTTGTTGAGATATATAGGATAAGTGGCTTTCCTGCGACTGGTGGTACTAGAACTGGTGGATTCATCAGGTACTGTTTGATTTGGTAAAAAGATTCTACACACCTGGCCTCCCATTTGAATGGTACATTTTTGTGTAGTAAATGGTTAAATGGTAGACTTTTATCTGCTAGCTGAGCGATGAATCATCTGATTGATTGAAGTCATCCTTGTAGAGATCTGAGTTGACTGATATTCTGTGGTGGTGGCATGTCCATAATGGCTTGTACCTTTGCTAGATCTACTTCAATACCTTTAGCTGAGACTATGTAGCCTAGTAACTTGCCTAATGTAACCTTGAAGACACACTTTTTAGAGTTGAGCCTGACTTGGAATTTCTCCAATCGATCAAAGATCTTTGTTAGGATGCTGAGATGTTCTGCTCTAGTGAAGGATTTAGCTAGTAAATCATCCACATAGTCTTCCATAAATGTGTGCATCATGTCATGGAGGATTGTTGTCATTGCTCTTTGATAAGTGGCCCCTGCATTCTTTAAGCCAAAAGGCATAACATTCCAACAGTACGTTCCCCAAGGACAGGTGAATGCTGTTTTATCTTGATCTTCAGGAGCTATTTTAATTTGATTATAGCCTGAGAAACCGTCCATTAGTGAGAGCATTCCATGGCCTGCTGTGAGATCTACAATGATGTCGATACTTGGTAGAGGAAAGTCGTCTTTTGGACAAGCTTTGTTGACGTCTCTGAAGTCAGTGCATATTCTGATACTACCATCTGGTTTTGATACCGGAACGATGTTGGAAATCCATTTTACATAGTCAATGGGTCAGATGAATCTGACATCTAATAGTTTCTTTAGTTTAGTTTTGACCATGAGTGCCACCTGTGGATTCATCTTTCGTAGCTTTTGCTTGACTGGCTTAACTCCTGTAGAAATGGACAAGTGATGCATGATTAAGTGTGGATCTACTCCGGGCATATCAGCATATGACCAAGCAAAGTTAATTTGTTATTCTTTAAAGAAGATGATGAATACTGATCTTTCTGCCTCTGTTAGAGATTCTGCAAGGTGTATGTTTCTGGCTGCTTCTGTGGTACCAATGTTGATTGATTGAGTGGGCTCAATCAAAATGGGTGATCGCTCATGAAAGTGCTCAGGAAGAGTGTAAAGTCTCCCATCGTTGGGTGCCTTAAAAAGGTTTTCACCCTTAGATGTGTCCTTTATTTTTACTTTTTTGTGATCTAGAGCTGCCATTGACTGGTTTTCAGCATGAGATCCTTTACTTAGTTCATTTTTGCAACTGAGAGACTTGGCACTCCCTGGTTTGTAGACATCGTTATTTTGTTCACTGGTAGAGCCTGTTTCCAGATTTACGGTACATAGGTAATTGATAATAGATTCATCATCTGGGAAAATTGGTATATCATGTGTTTTAGGTTCATCCCAGTCAATGAGGTCAGGAAAGACAAGCGGTAAGGAATCGTTGGGTGGATCAAGTTCGACTACTATGAGTGTTAGGACAGAGTTTTCATCATGATTGTTCTTGGTTTTAAAGAAGTCCAGGATTTCGTCGAGGTCTTCGATGGTATTATCCTCTACGTATACTTGCTCATAATGTTTCTGTTCGCTTTCTGTGGCATCATAGATATTCTGCGGTCCAAATTCAAGAGGTCTATCTTCTACATTATGTTCTTCTTGAGAAAGGGATATAGAATTAGTATCGTCTAGGATATTTATAGTAGCATTGGAGCAGGTACCCCATTCATATTCATTGGAATCTATCTCATAGGCATCATCCCAGATTCGATCTGTGCTGTAAATAGGTATGTTGTATGGTGAAAATAAATCTTTGATGATGGATACCATTTTGATGGTTTTTGTTGATTCTGTATCAGATCCATCTTCTACTTTCTGGATTTGTTCATAGACTGTACTTCCTCGAGGAGGAATAACGGTATCTGGAGATGATATGATTTGTTCTTGAGACATTGGTGTTTGAATATGAGCTACTACTGCAAATAGGGCCTTCTTATGACTTAGAAGCTCTCCCTGATGCAACTTTTGATTTTGACATTCCCGTGCCTTGCGGATTGTTTCTGCTAATTCAAAGAGTGCTTCCTGCCAGGATTCTTCTTTATACTTCTTCTTTACCTTCCATTGAGGTTTTGTAGTTGTGTGTGGTGGCTGTTTAAATAGGAATGTGAGTTTAGAACCCAATCCTACTTTGTTTCTACTAGGTTGTGAAGGAAGATCTATAGGTTCAGTGACTCCTTCTTTGCATTTCCCAATAGGTCCTTTACTGCCATATCCCATTTGCTTCATGATTAAGTAGCCTTTTCCATACAGGTGTGTCGGTAGAACAATGTCTAGAGTGGTTACTCTATGATCTTCTTCCTCATCTTTGTATAACCAGCTAAGAACGTCCTTGTCTTCTGATTCATGTGCCAGAGTGCCCAATTGGATGAAGGTACCATCAAATTTGGTGATGGGCTGAGTGGCCAGATGTGTTGATGTAGTAGGAAAACCATGCAATCTAGGTGATGTTGGTAATTTGGCCTAACATAAAGGTTGCAAAGAGTATTCTCCCATGCCCTGGTCTTTGATTTGCATCTTCTGCTTGAAGTCTCTCAATAAGGAGTTGGGTTTTACTGTTTGTAGATCTGATGTCAAGGATCATTACTTTTCTCTATTATGAGGAACCAAACTGTCTTGGGCTATCCCCATTGTGTTGCAATGTTGAAATGGATTATGATCAGCTGATATGGAGATTTCTTATCCATCATAAGGAAACTTGACACACTGGTGATACGTAGAAGGTACTGCTTGCATTTCATGTATCCAAGGGCATCCTAACAAGATATTGTAGGTTAGATCTATGTCTAAGACTTGACATATAGTATCCTTTTATACTAGTCCTACTTGGATAGGTAATATCACTGTTCCTCTAGAGGACCTTTCCTCATCATCATATGCTTTTATGGTAATCTTCTTGCAAGGATCAATAGATTCTTTTGAGAAGCCTAATGCACGGATAAGCTTTAAAGTACAGATATTAAGTCTGGCTCCTCCATCTATTAAGACTCTTTTTACTCGGTGTTTGCAAAAAATGACTTCAATATGGAGAGGAGTATTATGCAGATGACTCAAGGAAGTATTGTCATGCTCTGAGAAGGTGAGGTTATGAGGTCCTATCATATGGGCGACCATGGCTTGAAATCTGTCTGTATCCAGATTTTGAAGTACATTTGTTTCCAATAGTGCTTGCTCCAATATGTCTTTGTGCTTTGGTGATAGTTTCAATAATTCTAGGATAGATATCTGAGCTGGAGTCTAGCGTAGTTGGCTAGCCAAGTCATATTGGATTTTTGGTGTGGTAGTTGTAGGTGCAGTATGTCCCTTCAAGACATATTTCTGAGTTCGGGTTGTTACATTGACAGATTCATGATCATGCCAATCTCGAATGGTGATGACATTGACTTGATGATTTTCAGCTGATATGTGGTTGATCTTGTTGTTGTAGATGTGATTGATACGAGCTCCGTGTGTATCATCTGAAGTTGATGCTCCATCTTTGTTGTAATTTGGGAGAGGATTTTTGAAGGCTCTGTGATCACCATTTGTTTTGAGACCGTCCACCGTTAAGTCACCTTGATCAATCATGTCCTGTACTATGTGTTTCAATCTCATGCACTCGTTTGTTCTATGACCCTTGTTGCGATGGAAATCACAATAGTGTGAATCATTCCACCAAGGTGGTTTGATTGGGGGTTCATAGTTTCTGATTGGAGGCAAAGAAAGAATCTTGTTTGCCAAAAGTTCTCTGAATGCAGATTCTAATGATTGTCCTAGTGGTGTGAAGATACGCTTTTGGAAATTGTTCGTGTTGTTGCGTGAATTGTTGTCAGGTCCCGGATTCATGTTTTTTCTTTGAGTATCGTTGGTGTTGTTTGTGTTGAGTTATCCTTGATCAGTGTTTGGGGTATATGTGTTAGCATTTGTATTAGCATTTTTAAGATTTTTCATATTTTGAGGATTTCCGGATAATGCAAGCACTGGTTGCTTAGATTTGGTATCATATGATTCATTGTTGCCTTCATTTTTGTTTCAAGTCCAAAATCGAGGTTTGTCAAGGTTGGTGTTGTTCTGATTATTGTAGTTTGATGAGTTTGTTCCTTCCTTGTAGAATTTGAGTGTTCCCTTTTTGACACATGCTTCTTCTACTTGAATGCCATTTTCAATCAATTTAGCGAAAGATGGTATGCATTGAAGTTTTAGTCTGTAACTCATTTCGCCATTCAAGTTATCGAGGAAGATTTCCATTTTCTCCTTTTTGGGAATATCTCAAGGATATCGTGATACCATGCGTCACCAGCGTTGAAGGAACACCATGAATGTTTCGTTGTTTTTTTGTTTGGTGTTGCAAACATCTAG